>NC_067139.1:68344912-68676579 GCF_903995435.1 Acomys russatus
TTTCATATCCAGCCTTGCCTACACAGCAAAACTCCATCTCAAAAATATAAAACCAAAAAAGCCTGTCACTTCACCCACATAAACAAGTCTGTGGAGCTCACACAAAGCACACATGAGCGTATAGCATGCAGCGCGAAAAAGTTTCACTTTTTTCTTGTTAACCTCTCTATGGTAAAAACACATTCAACATTATCAGACACCAAACCATAATTAAGCACCATGATCCTAAGGGCATGCTCAGGAATAGCACGTGTACACACACACACACACACACACACACACACACACACACACACACACACACACACACTACTGGAGGAAAACAAGAGTATTTGAGAGAATCTAAAAAGCAAACATTTTAAAAGTTAAGTCACAAGCAGTGATCACATTTGTTCACACATACAGACCAGGAGAGATAATCCTATGATTGTCTTTCATTTCCCATAAAGCCTGGGAGAACTTTGAATGCTGTCAATAAGAACAGGTCTAAAGAAAGTTTCCAAAAGTATAGAAGATAGAAAAAGTAAGGGACATTTATCTCTCACAATCAAAGACAAAGCACCACCTATATAAAGAAATCATAAGCAGAAATTTCCAGAGCCTACTAAAGTGCTTCTTTTTGTACTTGTAGTAACTATTTTGATGGCTTCAAACATGCAGTAACTTTTAAACCCTTCCCCCTCTAAGATAAAGTCAAGTCAAACCAGGAAGGTACAAGGGACTGCCCAGCAGTAACACAGACCAATGGGCAGTTCAGCAGACACTCTACCTTACCAGGTATTCTGGTACCATTTGCTTTTGATAAAGCAAGTGTCTGTGTTGAACACACACCCTAGAGGACTTCTTTTCAAAGACTGAACATTTTGATAACCCTCCTGTGGTGGGTTAAATGATGCCCCCACTCCCAACTCCCCACTCCCTGACAAAAGATTGGCTCATCCCTCAAAGCCCAGACATGTTACCATCATGCCATTTAGAAAGAAGGCCTTTGTAGATATAGTTATATTAATGTTACCTCATCCAGCCAATCCTTGTAGAAGACAAAGAAGGAAAAGACAGAGGTAAGAGGGCCACGTGGGAGCTGGAGAGATGGCAGATGCCCGAAAGGATAAAAGCATTTGGTACACAAGTATGAGAATCTGAATTCGAATCCCAGGAACCACGTAAAGAGACAGACATGTTCATGCCTGATGGCAACCGTGGTGCTGTGGTGGGTAGAGACAGAAGATCTGCATTTCTTTACTCTCAGCCTAGCTATGCTTTAGTTAGAGACCCCGTCTCAGCAAAATAAGGAGGAATGAGATAGAATGTGACACTCAATATCTTTCTCTAACATGTGGGCACACACAAGTGCATGTATACTTTTCTCTCTCGCTCCTTCCCTCTCGCCCTGTATCTCAACTTTGTTTTCACACACTCTCTTTCTGGGGCACACATACAAACACACATATACACACACATGGGGAAATGCTGCAATGTGATTATGCAGACAGTGGTTGGAGTGAAGTGGTCATCATTTTAAGGATGCTGGGAAACATGAGAGCTGAAAGTTGCAGGAAATAATCCTTCCCTTGGGATTTTGGAGGGAGAACCACCTGCAGACACCTCAATTTGGAATTTCAGGGCTCTATGATGGAATGAGCTATTTTAAGATGCTAAATTTGTGATAACTCATTATGGAAGCCATGGGAGAGTAATAGGCACCCATCATCCGTCTAATAGTAACAGAAAAGCTGTAGTCCTTGGTGTTCCTTTCTGAAAATAAACTGTAAGTTTTCATTATGAAATTATGCAATATAAAACCAATTTTATATGTAAAATCACAGTACCAATTATAATTAGGTTCCTATCTTCTCTGTGTGTTACTCATCAAATTTTTCATTGGTTTCTTCTCATTTAATTTTCTTCGCAATCCCTGTGTGTTTTGTTGTGTGTGTTTGCCCAAAGCTATAATTTTATGAAAATTGTTATATGTCACATTGTACTAATACATTGCACTATAGTAGAATTAGATAGATAATGGATAGATAGATAGATAGATAGATAGATAGATAGATAGATTCTTGGTTTTGTACCTAGCACATTTCACACTCTATCTACTGTTAGAATTGCTGAATTCTAGTTGATATCATCAATTGTTAAAAACAAATATATCATCAGCAATAGTCGCAAATGTTCTAGGTTCCATATGGACAACAATATTTTCAGTGCCTCCTATTTTTTTTTTTTTTTTTTTTTTTTTTTTTTTTTTGCTTTTATGATGGTCCGGAGGAAAGGTAAGACAACTTCCTGCTCTTCTAGGAAGCCCAAGTTTTGTTCACAGTGTACACATCAGACAGCTCACAACTGCCTGTATTTCCAGCTCCCATGAATATGATGCTTCTTCTGGCCTCTGTGTATCTGCACTCATTTGGCATATACTAAGGCACACACACACACACACACACACACACACACACACACACTCACACACACACACACTCATACACACACACAAATAAATCTTCAAAAACATAGATGAGTATGTAGTAGAGCGATTTTATGATTTTCAATATATATTTTCCAGTAACTAATGAGATTTAATTGTTATTTCTTTATTACCCATTTGAGTGGGCTACTGGTGGAATATATGATGAAATCTTTTGTTGATAGGTATTACCTTGCTTGATAATTTCTTTCTGATTGTGGGACAAGTGAGCTGTGAGAAGAGGGGAAACAGACTGGAGCAGTAGTGAAGTTGAGATGTATCCAAACTTAGAAAATTTCATCATGAGACTGAAAGGAGTAAGAATCACTCCCTCCCTGTTCTGTGCCTACATGCCCTGGTGTGTATTTAGCATTGTGACCCCCACGTCTGCCACCCTTAAAGAGCTGCTTCATTGAAAATTATCTTGCAGAAACTTCCCCACCCCACTGCTAACACACACACACACACACACACACACACACACACACACACACACACACATACACACAGCTAAGCTGCACCAGTGCACAATGGTGTGTGGATACCCCAGGCCAGAAGCAGACCCCAGAACAGCAGCTGATATCTCCATAAGCCTTTCCATCCTGTGCTGGGTTCTTATGGCATTTCTTCATTTTAGTGTAGTCCAATAGTTTATTTCTGTGTTCTGTTTCACAAATCTTTGGAAAACCTACAGATTTGGTGTAAGAGTCTGGTGTGTGTTGACCTTTAAAAGATTCATGGCCTTTCTCTTTACGTTTGACTATGCAAACCATTTGGAATCGATTCTGCCATATAAGTGGCAGAGTATTAAAATATCTTGGTTTCATATGAATATCAGAATTTACTCAGCAATCTTTGTTTAAAAACTCATCACACTACACATACCAAACACACATATACTGAAATAAAGACAGTTTTAGTGTTAGTCAACTTTTCATAGCTTGTGTTTTTTACTTCTGTTTTCTGCCTTATTTCCCAGGATGATCTCTCCAGTACCATGTTAAGTAGACTTACTAAGCCTTGTGGCAGACAGACAACAGCTCCATGGACACAGCCTTTCCTAGTGGTAATGATGACAGTTCAGAGAAGAAGCTGGGATGATGGTGTGTCCTTTGAACATTGAAGAGAAGGCCTTTAGGTAATAAAGGCTAAAAGCTTAAAACAAAGCCAGGCATGGTGGCGCACACCTTTAATCCCAGCACTCGGGAGGCAGAGGCAGGTGGATCGCTGTGAGTTCGAGGCCAGCCTGGTCTACAAAGCGAGTCCAGGACAGCCAAGGCTACACAGAGAAACCCTGTCTTGAAAAAAAAAAAAAAAAAAAAAAAACAAAAAAACAAAAAAAAAAAAAAAAAAAAAACCCAAAAACAAAGAAACAAAAGCAAGGAAATGTGTTCATCCTGATAGCCTTTAGAAGTAGCCTTACTCTACCTGCTTATTCTGTATAAATAAAAGCTTCCTTAGGAAAATAAGGGTATTCCTAGTGAGTATTGATATGTGTGTATGTTCCATGGAAAGATACTTATCATCCTTTGACAGGTATTCCTTTCTGCATGTGTTTATTAACTAGTTCCAAATGGCTTCAGTTTTGGAATTTCAAATGTTCCATGTTCTTTCAAAGTGATTGTGAATAATGAATTTGTCTAGTTCTTCAATTCTTCCCATTTTTTCTTTCTCTATCTGGAAGTTAAATGCTCAAAAATATTCACACTCAGTTAATAAAATAATTATACGCATTTTGAGGGTGCAATGTGATATTTCGACACGTATATACAATTTATACTAATCCAAAATGGTAATTAGTGTATCCCTCAACCTGGACGTTTATCATGTCTTTCTCTAAGGACATTCACAGCTCTCACAGCCATTTTGACACACACAATACATTGCAGAGAACTAGGTTCATTGTGGTGGTTTAAATGGGATGTCCCCTCATAAATCTCTGGCATTTGAATCCTGGTGGCTGTCTGGGAAGGACTAAGGAGAGTGTCCTTGCTGGAAGAGGAGAGGTGTGTCACTTTCAGCTCTTGCTCCAGTGCCATGTCTGCCTGTCTGTTGCCATGCTCCTCACCAGGATGATCATGAACTACTGCTGTGGCTCTGGAACTATAGGCCCCAAATAAACTGTTCCATGTATAAGCTTCATTGGTCATTAATTAATTAGTCTTTCTATCTAGCTGTAATTTTGTAGCCTTAACCAACCTCTACCTACTTTTTCCACCAACCTCTCATTTCCTATCTCCAGTAACCACTGCTTTATTTTTCACCGTGTGAATCAAATTATAAGCATCCCAAAGTGAGAATGTGCATTAGTTGGCATTCTGTGCCTGTCTTATCTCATTGAAGACAATGCCTTCCAAGTTTATTCATGTTGCCACAGTGGTGGAATTTCATGCTTTCTTATTTCTGAATAATGTGTCGTTATATGTGTGTGAGAATTCAGAATTATCTTATATTATCAACATACAGCAGTGCAGCATCTGTAGCATTCTTTCTTCTCTGTTTATATGTGTAGTGTATACACATTTGTGTGTTCATGTTCACATGTGTGTGGGCTCAGGTGTATGTAGAGGCTTGAAGTTGGCAATGGGTATATTTCTCAACTTCTCTACACTTTATTAACTAAAGTTGAACCTAGAGTTTGTAGATTGGACTACTCTAACTGGCCAGCTTGCCACGGGAATCCCCTGTCTATGCTTGCTGTGATTATAAACAGGCCTCCAAGCCTGGCAGGCAATCTCACAGGTACCAGAGATATGAATTCAGGTCCTCACGCTGGTGGAGAGTGAATGTCTTATCTACTAAGCCGCCTCCCATCCCTATTTAGGTTTTTTGTAAGATTACATTTTGTTTTATTTAACATTGTCAATTTTTAATATATCTATGTTACCTGTCTGCCAGGTTATCATTTGCTTGACTTATATTTTTGCTCTCTTCCTTTTAACTCTTACATGTCTGTATATAAAAAGCATGTTTCTTTCAGACAGAAGGCTGTGGGGTTTTGCTTTTATTGCCAATTCATTTTATGTAATTTAATCCAAACAATTAGGCTTAGTGTAACCTCTGTTACATTTTTATTTATATCTGCTATAAACTAGTATCTGCACTACCAGCTCTAGATCTTAACATACTGGGCTCTCATTCACCTCCTCCTGGTTGCAGTTTGTCTTCATGAGGAGTAATTTAATATATTTTAAACTTCTCAGAACATTATAACCATTTATATGTACTTATTGACTCTCCCCATTGCTTTTGTTTTATTTCCATGTCTATTTCTGAAATTATATTTTCTGTTTCACTTAATATTTCTTTTATTTAGCAGATGTTCTCAGATAAATTTAAATTCTGTTTGAGTGAATACATGTTTAATTTATCCTTAAAAATATTCTAGGGGCCAAGGCAGTAGGTTGGTGTTAAAATATTATCTCAGCATTTAAAACACTTTGGGTCCAGTGACCAGTAGTGGGGATAAAGATGGCCATGGTATGTTCAGAATCAGAACGCTAGTTCAGTTTTATTTTCCAGTTTTGTTTGAACACATATGTTTCCTTTGAATTCTGTTTTTATTCATTCCTTTTGAGACAACAGCTATCAATCTGACAGATTTCCACTCTCAGGCTTACACCATTTCAAAGGCTGGGATCTCGGACTTAATAAAAGAGGAGAAAGCAGATTCATCTCCCTCTGCCCCTTGATTGCTGGGGCAAGTGACCAGACACCTCATCCCCTACCATGTCGGCAAAAACAAACTCTTCCTCTTGAAGTTGTTTTTTTTTTTTTTTTTTTTTTTTTTTTGGTTTTTTGTTGTTGTTTTTTTTTTTTTTTTTTTTTTTTGAGGTTTTTTTTTTTTTTTTTTTTTGGTTTGTTTATTTGGTTGGTTTTGGTCAGGGATTTGATCATGACAATGAGAAAAGTAGCTATGACTGATTATTTCATTTTACAACTGTTCTTCACTTTAATAAAAGTATTTATTATCTGTTGTTTAAAACTAGAGTTCACAGCAAATTGAGTCCATGTTTCATTGCTCTAATATCTGGGTCATCCATGGGATGGTTTTTTTTTTTCTCTCCTGCTCTTAGTTCTTGGAATGTCTAGTAATTCTTCATGGATTATTGGTCATTGCACAAGATAAGCAAGCTTTCCAAAGCTGCTTCCTTGGATGAGCTGAGCTGCTTCCTTGGATGAGCTGCACTTTGTCCATTCAGGGACTGAGCTGCTTTAATTTGAGTTATAGGCTTCATAAAGCTTTCCTTTCTCCTACACATCTGACAACAGTTAAGGATTTTTATCTCACGCATGAAGGTGTAGGAAACTTAGTTCTACATCTGTGAGCTTTCTGCTTAGCATTTCAACATACCCGCTTGTGTAGCTAAGAGACTGAGAAATTAGCTGGGCTGTGGTGGTGCATACACTTAATCCCAGCACTTGGAAGGCAGAAGCAGGTGGATCTCTATGCGTTTAGGGCCAGCCTGGTCTACAGGCCAAGATCCAGGACAGCCAAGGCAACACAGAAATGTCTCAAAAAAAAATAGTCATATAATGTCCTTGCTCATGTGTGCCTCTCTTTTTGCCAGATTCTTGCATTAAGATGTACCCATGATCTGCATCCACAAACTTCAAGTTCTGTGGAACAGTGCCCTCATGGCTCCCACCACCTTCTCTCTCATCTGTCTGCCAAGTCCTCCCTGATATGAGCTTCTACATTAAGCCCTTGCTCAGTCCCAAAACAAAACAAATTTCCCCAGGAAAGAACAGTTATTCCATGATTCTCTTCTCTTGGAGACCTTGAACCCTTCCATGCTGGCTTTGCTTCATTTTGCTATTGTTTTCTAACTATCATTTTAATTGTTCCTATCGAGAGGAATCTTCTCGGTATTCTATCGTAAGTACAGCATTCCATTGTATTTTATAATTTTAAAGAAAAATGCATTTGTTTTAGCTCATGGTTTGAACAGATACAGCATGTTATGTGGGGACTGCATGGGGGAGTGTCAGAAGCATGTGGCAGCTGATTATTCCTAGCTCAGAGGACCAGCAATCAGAGAATGAGAGGAAACAAGACAGGGCTATGAAAGTCAGTGCTCAGAACACAGAGGTTAACTTCCTCCCAAAGATTCCACAACTTCCCCAGTAACTAAAAAAGTCAGCACATCACTTAACAGCCCCAACACTACTCAAGTGTATAAATGTTGGTGTTGGAGACTTAGCTTTACTGTTTACAGCTCTTTCACAGGACCTAGGTTTGGTTCCCATACCCCCCATGGCAGCTCACCACTCTCTATAACTCAACTTTCAGGGGTTGTGACACAATTGTATTGCCCTTGCAGACACCAATCACACACGTGGTACACAGACACTTATACACGTAAAATAAAATAAAACAGAACATTTATACACATAAAATAAAGTAAAAAAAATTAAAGTGTAAGTACAGAACCTCTTCTGAGACTGAAGGAATTATTTTAATTATGAAACCTCATTCAAATAAAAGCACGTGGTGAGATAGTTCCTGATTTCTGAAGTAAGAGCACTTGCTGTTTGATCATGAGGACATGAATTCAAGTCAGAGACATACACATGGAAAGCTAGATGGGGTTACAAGCATCTTTAGGCCCTTTGCTGAAGGTACAGCAGAGATGAGATTTCTGAGGTTTGCTGGTCTAGCTTCAGTGAGAGACCCTGTCTCAACGGAATAAGGTGGAGTGTGATATAATTGAGTGCTAGTGTCCTCCTTTGGTCTCTGTGCATGCACAGGCGTATGTACTCACACTCACAGGCACATACATCACACACACAAACACACACGAGAGAGAGAGAGAGAGAGAGAGAGAGAGAGACTGAAATAAAGACTAAAACACCCAGATTAAAGGGAGGAATGTGCAAATAGCAAGAAGAAAATATCTGACCTACGTGATACTACCACCCATCTGGGTAAGCAACAAAGCCCATAGTTTCAGGTCCAGCCACCACTGAGACTTGTGAAGGTACCGTTTGACTTTCAATGGGTTTGGGTAGCCCTGCCCCTCCGGTGTTCTGCCTTTAACATACGTGACTTCTTTCTTGGGTAAGCTCTGCTTTTTGTTAGCAACATTAACATCCCATCTTTCTGGCATCGCTAACATCCAATGTCTCCACTGCACCTTACGGTTTCCCCATCTCAATATTATATAATGCAGTCAGGATCTCCACACAGGGAACCTAGCCTCTGTTTGATCTGTAGTGCTCGCACACAGAACCAGTTCATTTGATCCTCTATGCCTGCAAACCCAGTATCACGTGGACAACATCCTCCCTTTCCACTGAAAGCTTGTGTTACAGCCAGGTCTTCTGGGAGCACAGCTGCAGCTGCCTGTATGCCTTCACAGGGAAGCTTGGCAAGGCACTTCACTGGGCTCCTGTTTATCCCCCAGAATGTTCTGGAGCTCTGCCTTCTTAGAGGCTTTCCTTTCAAATGGGTTTGTGTTTCTATACACAGAAACAGTCTATGGGTTCAGTTTTATCCTTAGGTCTCCTTTCCTCTTATCCCAGTACAGAATTTAAATTTCTCCTTAAAGGCTCTAATCTCTGCGCAGCCTTTTGACCTGCACCTTTGCATCCCTCAACTTTAATTGGGTTCGGACATCTTTTGTAACCAAACTCTACAATTTTTATGTCTTTCTCCTATACGTTCTGGTCAGTTACCTCTCACAGTAAATGTGGGTAAGTGCACTGAGCAGTAACCAGTACACAGCCTAAATGTTCCACTTAAAAAAATAATAATAATTCCACTTTTTTGTCAGCCTCACACAAAATTTTAGAACATAGGCACACTACAGCCAAATTTATACCCAAAATGTAATATGAATTTCTTCCATCATGGCACTGGTAGAGGAGCTCTGTGTGCACAGATTATTTTCTTTTTTTTTTTTTTTTTTTTTTTTTTTTTTTTTTTTTTTTTTTTTTTTTATTAATTTATTCTTGTTACATCTCAATGTTTATCCCATCCCTTGTATCCTCCCATTCCTCCCCCCCCCCATTTTCCCATTATTCCCCTCCCCTATGACTGTTCCTGAGGGGGATTACGTCCCCCTATATAGTCTCATAGGGTATCAAGTCTCTTCTTGGCTACTTGCTGTCCTTCCTCTGAGTGCCACCAGGTCTCCCCCTCCAGGGGACATGGTCAAATGTGAGGCACCAGAGTATGTGAGAAAGTCGTATCACACTCTCCACTCAACTGTGGAGAATATTCTGACCATTGGCTAGATCTGGGAAGGGGTTTAAAGTTTACCTCCTGTATTGTCCTTGGCTGGTGCCTTAGTTTGAGCGGGACCCCTGGGCCCAAATCTGCCTATCATATTGTTCTACTTGTAGATTTCTAGGACCCTCTGGATCCTTTTATTTTGCTATTCTCCCATGCGTCTCTCATTTAGAGTCCCAATAGGATGCCTTCCCCTCTGTCCCAGTTTCCTGGTAAGTGAAGGCTTTCGTGGGACATGCCCCTTGGGCTAGTATGCAGATATACGTGAGTATATACCATTTGATTCTTTCTGCTTCTGGGTTAACTCACTCATTATGATCATTTCTAGCTCAATCCATTTATCCACAAATTTCGGGAATTCCTTGTTTTTAATAGCTGAGTAGTATTCCATAGTGTATATGTACCACAGTTTCTTTATCCACTCTTCTACTGAGGGACACTTAGGCTGTTTCCATGTTCTGGCTATTATGAATAAGGCTGCTATGAACATGGTTGAGCAAATTTTCTTGTTGTGTGCTGGAGCATCTTCTGGGTATATTCCAAGGAGTGGAATTGCTGGGTCTTGAGGAAGCCCTATTCCCATTTTTCTGAGATAGCACCAGATAGATTTCCAAAGTGGCTGTACTAGTTTGCATTCCCACCAGCAATGAAGGAGTGTTCCTCTCTCCCCACATCCTCGCCAGCATGTGGTGTCGCTTGAATTTTTGATCTTAGCCATTCTGATGGGTGTAAGATGGAATCTCAGAGTTGTTTTGATTTGCATTTCCCTGATGACTAAGGAGGTTGAGCATTTCTTTAAGTGTTTCTCAGCCATTTGATACTCCTCTGTTGAGAATTCTCTGTTTAGTTCCAAGCCCCATTTCTCAATTGGGTTATTCGGTTTGGTGGTGTTTAATTTCTTGAGTTCTTTATATATTTTGGATATTAGACCTTTGTCAGATGTAGGGTTGGTGAAGATTTTTTCCCAGTCTGTAGGCTGTCGCTTTGTTCTCTTGACAGTGTCTCCTGCCTTACAGAAGCTTCTCAGCCTCATGAGGTCCCATTTATTAATGGTTGACATTAAGGCCTGGGCCGTTGGTGTTCTGTTCAGGAAGTTGTCTCCTGTGCCAATATGTTCCAGGCTCTTTCCCACTTTTTCTTCTAAGTGGCTTAGTGTCTCTGGTTTTATGTTGAGGTCTTTAATCCACTTGGATTTGAGTTTTGTGCAAGGTGACAAATATGGGTCCAGTTTCATTTTTTTACACATAGACCTCCAGTTAGACCAGCACCATTTGTTGAAGATGCTATCCTTTTTCCATTGAATGGATTTGGCTTCTTTGTCAAAAATCAAGTGACCATATGTGTGTGGATTCATATCTGGGTCTTCGATTCGATTCCACTGATCAACCAGCCTGTTGCTGTGCCAGTACCATGCTGTTTTAAGTACTATTGCTTTATAGTACAGTTTGAGATCAGGTATGGAGATTCCTCCGGAGCATCTTTTATTGTACAAGATTGTTTTAGCTATTCTGGGTTTTTTGTTTTTCCATATGAAGTTCAGAATTGAACTTTCAATGTCTTTAAAAAATTGTGTAGTTATTTTGATAGGGATTGCATTGAATCTGTAGATTGCTTTTGGTAGGATGGCCATTTTTACTATGTTAATTCTCCCGATCCATGAGCAAGGAAGATCACGCCATCTTCTCAGGTCATCTTCAATCTCTTTCTTCAGAGTTTTGAAATTTTTTTCATACAAGTCCTTCACTTGCTTAGTTAGGGTAACTCCTAGATATTTTATATTGCTTGTGGCTAATGTGAAGGGTGTGGTTTTCCTAATTTCTTCCTCTGTAAGCTTGTCATTTGTGTATAGGAAGGCTACAGACTTTTTTGAGTTAATTTTGTATCCAGCCAATTTGCTGAAGGTGTTTATCAGCTTTAGGAGTTCTCTGGTGGAGTTTTGAGGGTCACTTATGTACACTATCATATCATCTGCAAAGAGGGATAATTTGACTTCCTCCTTTCCCATTTGGATCCCCTTGATCTCCTTTTGTTGTCTTATTGCTCTGGCTAGAACTTCGAGTACTATATTGAAGAGATATGGAGAGAGTGGGCAGCCTTGCCTTGTTCCCGATTTGAGAGGAATTTCCTTGAGTATCTCACCATTTACTTTGATTTTGGCTATTGGCTTGCTGTATATAGCCTTTATTATGTTGAGGAAAGTGCCTTGTATCCCCGATCTCTCTAAAACTTTAAACATGAATGGGTGTTGAATTTTATCAAATGCTTTCTCTGCATCCAAGGAGATAATCATGTGGTTTTTTATTTTCAGTTTGTTTATATGATGGATTACATTGATGGATTTCCGTATATTAAACCATCCCTGCATGCCTGGAATGAAGCCTACTTGGTCATGATGAATGATATCTTTGATGTGCTCCTGTATTCGTTTTGCAAGTATTTTATTTAGTATTTTTGCATCTATGTTCATAAGAGAAATTGGTCTGAAATTCTCTTTCTTTGTTGAGTCTTTGTGAGGTTTAGGTATCAATGAGACTATGGCCTCATAGAATGAATTTGGTAATTTTCCATCCATTTCTATCTTTTGGAGTAGCTTGAAGAGTATCGGTATTAGCTCGCCCTTAAAGGTCTGGTAGAATTCTGCACTGAAACCATCTGGCCCTGGGCTTTTTTTGGTTGGGAGACCATCGATGATTGCTTCTATTTCTGTAGGGGAAATGGGACTATTTAACTTGTTTATCTGTTCTTCACTCAACTTTGGCAAGTGAACTTGATCAAGAAAATCGTCCATTTCCCGTAGATTTTCAAATTTTGTGGCGTATATGCCTTCAAAGTAGGATCTTATGATTCTTTGAATTTCTTCAGTGTCTGTTGTTATGTCTCCCTTTTCATTTCTGATTTTGTTCATTTCAATACTGTCTCTCTGCCTTTTAGTTAGTTTGGCTAATGGTCTGTCTATCTTGTTGATTTTCTCAAAGAACCAGCTTTTGGTTTTGTTGATTCTTTGGACTGTTTTCTTAGTTTCTAATTTGTTAATTTCAGCCCTGAGTTTGATAATTTCCAGGCGTCTACTCCTCTTGGGTGTTTCTGCTTCTTTTTTTTCTAGGGCTTCCAGTTGTGTTGTTAAGATGCTTATGTGCGATGTTTCCAATTTCTTTTTAAAGGCACTTAGTGCTATGAATTTTCCTCTTAGCACTGCTTTCAATGTATCCCACAAATTTGGGTATGTTGTTTCTTCATTTTCATTGAATTTCAGAAACTCCTTGATTTCTTTCTTTATTTCTTCCCTGACCCAGGTGTCATTTAGCAGAGAGTTGTTTAGTTTCCACAAACGTGTAGGCTTTTTGTTATTTCTGTTGTTGTTGAATTGCAGCCTAAGAGCATGGTGATCTGATAGGATACAAGGTATTATTTCAATCCTCTTGTATCTGTTGAGGCTTGCTTTGTGACCTACGATGTGATCAATTTTGGAGAAGGTTCCATGGGGTGCAGAGAAGAAGGTGTATTCTTTCTTGTTTGGGTGAAAGGTTCTATAGATATCTGTTAGATCCATTTGACCCATGGCATTGGTTAATGATGTTATTTCTCGGCTTAGTTTCTGTTTCAATGACTTATCCTTCAGTGAGAGTGGGGTGTTGAAGTCTCCCACTATTATTGTGTGGGGATCGATGTGTGGTTTAAGCTTTTTTAGGAGATCTTTTACATATGTGGGTGCCCTTGTATTGGGAGCATAGATGTTCAGAATTGTGATGTCATCTTGGTTGACTTTACCTTTGATGAGTATGAAGTGTCCTTCCTCATCCCTTTTGATTAATTTTGGTTGAAAGTCTATTTTGTTCGATACTAAAATGGCTACCCCTGCTTGCTTCTTGTGACCATTTGCTTGGAATATTTTTTTCCAACCTTTTACCCTGAGGTAATGCCTTTCATTATGGGTGAGATGTGTTTCTTGGATGCAGAAGAATGTTGGGTCTTGTTTATGTACCCATTCGGTTAGTCTGTGTCTTTTTATTGGAGAATTGAGGCCATTGATGTTGAGAGATATTAATGACCAGTGACTGTTAAGAGTCTTAATTTTGATGTTGTTTCCAGTCGAGCGTTTGTGTAGTTGTGTTTTTGCCATGGGATAGTTATCTATTTCCTGGGTAGTTTTGGTTGTAGCTTGACCCTTTGGGATGGAGTTTTCCTTCTAGTACCTTCTGTAAAGCTGGGTTTGTGGATAGGTACTGTTTGAATTTGTTTTTGTCGTGGAATATTTTGTTTTCTCCATCAATGGTTATTGATAATTTTGCTGGGTAAAGTAGTCTGGCCTGGCATCTGTGTTCTCTTAGGGTTTGCAGGATCTCTGTCCAGGCCCTTCTGGCTTTTATGGTCTCTGCTGAGAAGTCAGGTGTAATTCTGATAGGTTTACCATTAAATGTTATTTGGCCCTTTTCCCTTGCAGCTTTTAATATTTTTTCTTTGTTCTGCATGTTTTGTGTTTTGATTATTATGTGGCGGGCAGTTTTTCTTTTCTGGTCAATTCTATTTGGTGTTCTGTAGGCCTCTTGTATGTTTATAGGCATCTCTTTCTTTAGATTGGGGAAATTTTCTTCTATGATTTTGTTGAGAATAGTTTCTGGGCCCTGGAGTCTGATGTCTTCTCTTTCTTCAATGCCTATTATCCTCAGATTTCTTCTTTTCATGGTGTCCTTAATTTCTTGGATGTTTTGTGTCAGGAGTTTTCCAGATTTGGCATTTTCTTTAATGGTTGATTCAATATCTGTGATTGTATCTTCTAGCCCTGAGATTCGTTCTTCCATCTCTTGGATTCTGTTAGAAAAGCTCACCTCTGTGTTGCTCGCCTTCTTCTCTGAGGTCTCACGTTCTCGTTTTTCTTCTGTCTGTGTGTTTATCATTGAATCCATTTTCATTTTCAGATCTTGAACTGATTTTTTGATTTCTTTCATCTGATTTTTTGTATATTCCTGAGTTTCTTCCATTGCCTCTTTATAGGTCTTCAGAGCTTGAACCGTTTTACTTATTTCTTTCATCTGGTTGTTTGCATTTTCCTGCAATTTTTCCAGTTCCACTCTATGTGCTTCTTTTATGTCTCTCACCTGTTTGTCTGCGTCTTCCTGCATTTGATTACGAATTTTATTTGTTTCCTCCATTATCATCCTCATTACTAAGGATTTGAGGTCATTTTCTTGTATTTCCGTTGTATTTGAGTTCTGTGGGTGGTTTTCTTTGGGATAGCTGGAAACTGGAGACGCCATGTTGTTTTGGGGTTTTTTGCGTATGCTTTTTCGTTGTCCTTTAGACATCTTGCCGTCTTTGTTTTTGTTGGGTAGCTTCCAGAGTTGAATGGAGGGTGTCTGATGATAGATTCACTTGTTTTCTTACGATTTCCCTAGGCTGCGAGCTCAAAGCTTCACTGGTGTGGATGTTAGGAGGTTAGCCCTGTTATTCTGGTCTCTCACAGCCAGTGATCCTCAGTCCCTCTCTGCTGTGGATCCTGCAATTGTTCTGGGTCTCTGAATGAGCGTTGGGTCAGGCCAAGGTATCCACAGCCTTCTGTGTTCCCTGCCAAGTCCAGTCAGGAGCACTGGGACCGAACCACGGGCAGAACTCAGCTAGATTCTCAGGGCCAGAACCCTCTGCCAAGCTCAGCTAGGGATTTTGGGCCCAAAATGCACACAGGGCCCAGCCAGAATTTTTGGGCTGGGACTACGCACCAAGCTCCACTAGGGCCTTTTGGCCCAAAGTGCGTGCTGTGGTCAGTTATTGACTCAGGGCCCGAACTGACCACCAATCTCAGCCAGGAATTCTGGATTCAAACTGTACACTGTGTCCAACCAGAGTCTTAGAGCTGGTGGAACCGAGAGCTCTGTCCAGCCTGTGCCACAGCAGGAGAACTGCGGCTGCTCTGAGTTAGCGCCAGTGGTGGAACAAGTGCTCCGCCCGGACTGTGTCCCCGCAGGGGAGCTGCCGCTGAGCTGAGGTGGTGCCTAGGATGGAACCGAGCACGTCACCAAGCCTGCGCCACAGCAGGAGAACTGCGGGTGCTCTGAGTTAGCGCCAGTGGTGGAACAAGTGCTCCGCCCGCACTGTGTCCCCGCAGGGGAGCTGCCGCTGAGCTGAGGTGATGCCTAGGATGGAACCGAGCACGTCACCAAGCCTGCGCCACAGCAGGAGAACTGCGGCTGCTCTGAGTTAGCGCCTGTGGTGAAACCAAGTGCTCCGCCCAGACTGTGTCACCGCAGGGGAGCTGCCTCTGAGCTGAGGTGGTGCCTAAGATGGAACCGAGCACGTCACCAAGCCTGCGCCACAGCAGGAGAACTGCGGCTGCTCTGAGTTAGCGCCAGTGGTGGAACAAGTGCTCCGCCCGGACTGTGTCACCGCAGGGGAGCTGCCGCTGAGCTGAGGTAGTGCCTAGTGTGGAGCAGCGTGCTCAACTAAGCCTGCGCCACAGCAGGTGAGCTATGGCCACGCTGAGTTAGTGCCTCAGGCAGAATTGTTTGCTGGGCCGGGCCAATACCCGGGACTCTGGGGCCGAACTGTCCGCCGAGTCCAATCTGGGTCCAAAGGCTCCACACGACCCAAATCCTGCCCCGAGTCCCCTCTCCCGCAGCAATTCCCACCAGCCACCACACCAATCGCCTCCACCGGAAGGCTATGAGCTGCAAACCTCAGCCGCCGCTGCTGGTGCCGCTGGTGCTGCCGCCTCTACCGCTGCCGCTCCGATCAGAGAAAAACCACGCTCCTCCCGTGTGCAGGGGCACGCAGGTCCTCCGCACCCTGGTCCCTCCGAACCGTGGAGCACTCCCGCTGCCGTGATGTTCGGACCTCGGTGTTCCTGGCTCAGAAATCTGTGCAATTCCCTGAATTGTTCACTGGAGCCTCCAAACGCGGTCCACACTGCTCGCCGCCATCTTGGATCCCTCCAGATTATTTTCTAAATTCCAGCTGACATTGTTGTCTTTTGAACTGCCAGTGGCTCACTGGGGTATATGTATAGCATTCCAAGGCTCTGCTAGTTCATATAGCTCTAAATCTTTCTACATTCCTTCCATAGCCACTTCTACAGTCCTATAGTCTACACAGTCAGGTGGATACTAGCAATCATCCATTTCTCTCACTGCCAATTTCTATATAACATTTTTCGTTGTTGTAACTAAAACCTGGAAAAGAACAACATAGAGGGAGCAGAATGCTTTGTTTTGTTTTTTGACTAGAGGTTTGAGAGTTCACCACAGCAGAGAGAGCTTGAGGTCAGAGGGGAGGCAGTAGTCAGAGTGTGTAGCCGCTGCTTGCTCACATATGAGAAGATCAAGAAGATGATGGGTGGAACCAGAAGATTCAGGAGCCGCACAAGGAGACCATTGAGGTCATTGGTTCTGGACCCAGAGGAGCCTACACAAACTGTTGCACCAACCAAGGACAAAGCACACAGTGAACCTACTGTGATATTGATGAAAAATATCTCAGAAGATGCACACTACAGAATTTATGAAGGACATACCTAAAATGCCAACACTTAAATCTAGGAGGAGAATAGATGACTGTTTATTTTTTGCCATGTTAAAATGTTTGATAATGAAAAGTTTTTTTTTAAAGTCCATTAAGAAGAAACTGAGCAAAGAAATTATGGTCTTCCTACGCAATGATAATTCTGTGCTGGCCAGGTCTGTCAAAATAAGTATGGGGTACATCTTAAGTAAGGGGATAAATGAGAGAGAAGAATTTATTCCATCAAAAACATTTACAGCGTTACTTGTTTTAACTACAACCACCTCTGGTTCTTTTCCTTTTTAAATTCTTTTGTTTATTTTATCTACTTTTATATTTTATGTTTAAAATGTACTGTAACTTATTAAGACTACATCTTCTCTCTCTCTCTCTCTCTCTCTCTCTCTCTCTCTCTCTCTCTCTCTCTCTCTCTTCCCCACCCCTTTTACCCCCTCCCCTCTCTCTTCCTACAGCATGACAAGAAGACAATTTTATCCTAAACAAGTTTTATTACATTATTTATAATGACGTTTAAAACTTGCAAATTGTTTCCGTCACTTTTCCACTTCATATTTCCAGTCAGCCATCAAGAGTGAATGAAACCACAGAAAATGAAACTCTACACAAGATGAAAAGTCATGTATTGTAGTCCTACGCTAGCTCACTTAGACCTGTAGATTAGAAAATATATTCTAAGTGCTCGGGTTGCTTGTTCAAAGTGCAAGTGCATTTAAATTTTTAATGAATAATTTAAATATAGTTCTTCAGAAAATTTATATCAATGTGCACTCCCAACAAACAGCATGTAAGAGTTCCTGTGAAGGAGGAAACTTTTGATGTTTCCATTGGCTGTCTCATCAGAAGACCTTGGCATCCTATGATAGTTACTTAATTAGCGCTTGAAAGTATCCATCCTTATTAAGGCACTGGAGTATTTCTTAAGAACAAGAGTCTAAAGTGTCCTCTGAAAGAAGCAAATGTTACTAAGATAGGAATCCTTAAGTTTCAACTCTGATCATCCAACTAAATCCAAATCATGAAAGGATCTAATCACCTGTTCACACATGAATGAGACTCTCATTCACAAAAGCACTAGCAAATAAAGCAAAGGAGAAAGCCCCTTGTGAAGAGCAGACCAGTCTTGTGTGCTGAGCCTTCAAAGGTGGTTACTGTAGTATGGTTTGTCTTCTTCCATTTCCTGTCATGGAGAACCAAACAGAATGTTTCCTTCCATGAAGACAATTCAAATATGATAATGGCCAACAACCTGCTTGTTTTAAGATGAAGAAAATTTCTAGAGCTTCTTCTACTTAGTTTGGAAAAAATGGATTGATACCCTGCTTTGTCAAACTGTTTAGGCAGTGCTGAACAAGAAGACAGAAAACACATTCCCTGGAGTGGTAAAAAAAAAAAAAAAAAAAAAACTGAATGCCTTGCCAGTAGCTGGCAGACATTTGGCAGAGCAGGCATGCCTGCTAAATGGCACCAGTTGAGTAACAATTGATTAATTGCAGCAGGATCTGTGTTTTATCATGAAATATTTACAGCCATCACTGATCGTGATGCTTTCCTACAACTTCATCATTAGCAACTAACATTTGTAAAGCTCTGACAAAATTCCTGGAGCTTGGGTACTTGTTTTATTTAAGATGGGTTCTTTTCTTATACATATCCTGATTAGAGTTTCCCCTTCATCTTTTTCTAGTTCCTCTCAACCTCCCCTACCCTCCAGATCTACTCCCTTACTGTCTCTTATTGGAAAATAACAGGCTTATAAGAGATTAAAAAAACAAATATTACAAAAGAAAATTTAATAAATGAAGCAAAATCTATCATATTGAAGTTGGACATAGAAACCCTACAAGAGAAAAATGGTCCCAAGAGAAAGTATGGGTTCCATCTTGCTGAGTGGGCCATAAATCAAATCAGACATCTACTCTCACAAGCTCTGTGCCACCACTGCTACAGAATGTTTAACAGGTGAGACAGATTATAGGTCAAGGGTTTGGGGCCTGGGTTGGTGACAACATTTTCTTATCGGAAGTATGCAGAGTGCCTTCCTCCACAAAGTGACTGGAACTTAGGGCTGAAGGCTTCATGTAGGCACCAGCTTGATTTCTCCACATCCAATGAGTTGTGCGGGTATATTCCTCAGCAATGGGGCCCTGCTGTCAGTTTGCAGAAAGCAACCCTTTGTCTTATCATCAGCCTGGGTTCTTTAGGGATTTCCATGTCACCCCTTTGGCCAACAACTCAATGCAAGTTAATTCTGCCACCAGTAGCCTCACCTGGTTATAAGTGATGGCCAACTGAGACTTTGTATATCCCATTACTAGAAGTCCTCATTAGAATTACTATCATGGATTCCAGGAAGGTTTCCCTGCATTAGATTTCCACGCCACCACTTTAAATGTTTCCAAATTGTAACTGTCTTTTTCCAGACTCTCCCTCCACCCTATCTCCCACAACTTGATTCCCCCCCTCTCATCCCCACATGCCCTCAGTCAGCCTATAAAATATATTTTATTTATTCTTCCCAGGGAGACCCATGGGTCCTCAGTAGACCTCCTCTTCCTTATCTAACCTGTAGTGGATGTAAACATGTTTTGGTTTTCATCTCAAGTGTGGGATGTGAAACAGACTTGTGTGAAGGTATGCAGTGTTTTTCCACTGCAAACAGACTTGTGAGAGAACAGGTGATGTTTGCCCACTGGAAGAGGAACCACCTCTTGCAAGGGCATGCTCTTTGCTAAAACAAGAGGCTTCTTTTTCTGTCTTGGCTATCCATCACTCCACTTCAAGACGCTCCTAGAGAGAACTGCTCGAGGGAAGGTGTTGAGACTTCAGGCTCCAGCTGCTGCTCCAGGTTCCAGTGGCTGCAGTTACAGTCACCTTTGCTGAATTGCTGATTTACTGTTTAACTGGTCTATTGGAATCATGCCATTTATGCCAGTAAAATCACTCCAAGAAACTTAGTATAAAAAAGGTCTATCTCTTCTGTTCCTATTAACCTCTTTTCTCTCCTATCTAGGGTAGGTGGGTTGGAATGGAGGTGTAAACATTAAAGTACCACAAATAAAGTAGGTTTGAAAAAGTTCAAAGCCTACCCTAACCTCTCTGGGTCTACAAATTATAGCTCGGTTACCATTTAATGGCTAATACATACCATATTTATGTTTCTTGGTCTCAGTTACCTTACTGAGGATGAATTTTTCTAGTCTCTGTCCTTTGCCAGCAAATTTCATGATACCATTTTTTAATAGCCAAGAAATATTCCAATGTGTAAATGTATATTTCTATTCATTATTTAGCTGAGGAACATATATATTGTTTTCAGTTTCTGGCTATTATGAATAAAGGTTGAGTAAGTGTCCTTGTAGTAGGATGGAGCATCCTTTGGGTATATGCCCAGGAGTGGTGAATCTGAGTCTTGAAGTAGATGGATTTTCAACTTTCTGAGGAACCATCACATTGGTTTCCAAACTGGTTGTACAAGTTTACACTCCTACTAGAAATGGAGGAGTGTTCCCCCTCATTCCAAATGTCCCAAGTGACACCATGAGCTGTCACTTGTGTTACAGATCTACACATTCTGGAAGGTGTAAGATGGAGTCTCAAACTAGTTTTGATTTGCATTTCCCGTGATGGCCAAGGACGTTGAGCATTTCTTCAAGTGTTTCTCAGCCATTTGAGATCCCTCTGTTGAGAATTCTGTTTAGATCTATACCCCTTTTCCCTCAACATAATATTTTTATTAGATACATGGTGGTTTCATACAATGCACCTCAATCATACTTACTTTCCAATCCTCCCAGGTCCACCCTCTCCTCCCACCTTTGCACCCTCCCCCACCCCTCAAAAAATACAAGTCCAATTTGTGTTGCATATATACACATGGAGCATGGTCAAATTCCCAGTAGCCAGCTCCTTAAAGAAAACTGAGTCTACCCACCACCACCACCTCCACTCCCATCATTAGAAGCCATCAAATGTGAAATACTACACTTCAGCATCTTCATCACAATTGTTAATGACTCTCTTCAGTAGATTTTTATCTGGACTACTTCTCTTTTGGGGGTTTGTTGTTACAGAAGCCTTCGGTGTCTCTCCTAAATTATGAGCCTGAGGTCATCGATGACACTGCAAAAGAAGCTTCCTTGCCCATAGCTCCAAATAGCAGGATTTATCATGGACTTCCACATGCTTTCTAGAGGCAGCATGGACATCAACATTGTTTCCAGAGGCAGCAGGAATCATGGCCATCATGGCTGGTCTCCTGAAACAACACAAATCATGAACATCAAGATGTCCTGAATCAAAAGCATACATTGTTGAAACCCCTCAAGGTGACTCAATCCAAGGATTGAGTCTCTCCATCAAGGAGAAAGTGAACTGCTATTCATGTTGACATCCTGAGGCTGCACAGAGTCAGGGTGATTGTGTGACTGGGCAAAGTGTCCTGGGGCAGGACCCAGGTGAGCACCAGACTGCTTCACACAACCCTGCCCTTGGCTCTCGCTGCTCTTTCTGTACCACTTTGACCATCCTCTTTGCAGCCTATGGACAGCACCTGATCCTGGTGCTCTCCCCACAGCAGGTTGAGCAGCAGCAACAGCAATAGCCCAACAATCCATGAGCATTGGTGGGATAGTTCTGTCTTCTGATTTCTTCTTCAAAGATTTGAACTTTTATTCTTCAAGTCTTTCACTTGCTTGGTTAGAGCTACCCCCAAGATATTATCTGTGGCTATAGTAAAGGGTGTTGTTTTCCTAATTTTTTCTCAACCTATTTTTCATTTGTATATAGGAGGGCTACTGATTTTTTTTTTTTTTTAGTTAATCTGGTATATAACCACTTTGCTGAAAGTGGTTTATCAGCTGTGGGAGTTTATCAGCTGTAGGAGTTCTCTGGTAGAATTTTGGGGATTGCTTTTTATACTAGCATATCATCTGTGAATAACAATACTTTGACTTCATCCTTTCCAATTTGTAGCCCTTGATCTCCATTAGTTGTCTTATTGTTCTAGCTAGAACTTCAAGTAACATATTGAATAGATATGGGAACAGTGGGTAGCCTTGAGTTGTTCCTAATTTTAGTGGAATTGCTTTGATTTTTCTCTCCATTTAATTTGATGTTGGCTATGGGCTTACTGTAAGTTGTTTTTACTATGTTTAGGCATGTACTTTTTTATCCCTACTCATTCTGAGACTTTTATCAATGAAGGGGTACTGGACTGTGTCAATGGGCTTTTTTTTTTTTTTTCATCTATTGAGATCGTCATGTCATATTCTTTGTTCAATTTGTTTATATGGTGGCTAACATTGCTGATTTTCATATGTTGAAACATCACTACATCTCAGGTATGAAGTTTATTTGATCATGGTGGATGACTTTTGGATGTGAGTTTTTTTTTATTCTTTTCACAGGTATTTTGTTGAGTGTTTTTACATGTATATTTATAAGGAAAATTGGTCTGTAATTTTCTTCCTCTGTTGAGTCTTTATGTGGTTTGGGGATCAGGATCACTGTACCCTCATTGAGTGATCTGGACACTGTTCAGTGTGTTTCTATTTTGTGAATAATTTGAAGAGTATTGGCTTATTGGCTTTAACTCTTTTTTGAAAATTTGGGAGAATTCTGCTACAAAATCATCTGACCCTGTGATTGTTCATATCATCACCTGCCTCCACGGACAGGTGTAACAGGTGTGTGTAACCCAACAAAAGGACTGCCTGTTCTTTCTCCCTCTCCCTCCCTTCCTCCCTCCCTCCCCCTCCCTCCTCCCTCCCTCCCTAGCTCCCTCTCTCTCCACAACTTCCTCCACCTCCTTCTCACTGCCTCTACCTCTTCTCCAGGTCCTCACTCCTCTTCCTTCTCACAATAAACCTTCTTGTACCAGATCTGTTGCATGGTGTAATTTCTCAGGTGGCACACGTTGGCATGGGTCCACCATAGTACCTCATTGCATTTATGTTTCATAATAATTACACATTTCTTTCTTTTAGACTTTCCACTTTGGTGGATTACAGGTTTTGAACATATCTTTTTGATTCTCTGGATTTCCTCAGTCTGTTGTCATATCCCCCTTTTGTTTCTGATTTTGTTAATTTGGATAGTCTCTCTGGGTCTTTTAGTTAGTTTGGATAACAGTTTGTCCATCTAGTTGATTTTCTCAAACAACTAACTCTGTTACATTGATTCTTCGTATTGATCTCTTTGTTCCTATTTTATTTATTTCAGCCCTAAGTTTGATTATTCCCTCCCAGCTATTCCTCTTACTGTGGTAACTTCTTTTTGTTCTAGAGTTTTCAGATGTGCTTTTAAGTTGCTATATGAGATCTTTTCAATATGTGGTGTGTGTGTGTGTGTGTGTGTGTGTGTGTGTGTGTGTGTGTGTGTGTGTGTGTAGGCACTTATTGCTATGAACTTTCCTCTTATCACCACTTCTATTGTGTCCCATAAGTTTGGGTATGCTTGTAGTCATTTCATTGAATTCTGGAATCTTTTAAATTTTTTTTTTTTTTTTTTTTTTTACTTTTTTTCTATCTTGACCCATTTTTCATTCAGTAGATAGTTTCTTGCTTTACTTGCGCTTAAAGTTTCTAAATATGCTCTTTCCGTGTGATCAGTGCTTGTACTGGACATGGTCCCTTCCAGAGCTGACCTGTGTATGGATGGCCTTCAGGAAACACTTCTCAATACAAGGAACTTGGTCTTTGAGGGAACAGTGAAGCAGGACCACTGGTACCTTCATCCATTTTCTCTCCTGATACATGCTGTAAAAGAGCTCAGTCCCTGCTCTTACAGCATGTCTGAAGGCCCACAGTACAGGGTGAGTGACTTCCTCCATACACAGGCAAGGAATACCACACACAAAGGATCAGAAAAATGGCCAAGCATGCCACCTTTGCTAAAACACCCTCCCCCAGCTTATCCTTACTGAGATGTCTACCCATTTGTCTTCTAAGCACACGTCTTTATTTGTGCCTCCTAAAGAGTTTTGCATAGTTTGCTTGGGTCTTTCTTTCTGCAGGCTCTTATATCAAGTAAAATATATTAAATAAACGTTTTAAAGTCTTCATTAATATATGCTTCAGCCATAAGCCAAGTAATAGAGGGATCTTTATACACTGTGTACAAAAGTTGCAGCATGAATAAATGTTTATTGTGGTAGCTTGCTATTTTCACGTAAGTATAAATTGACAGTGTTTGCTCATATCATTAACTACTTCCAGATTGTACTTACTATAACAAAGGGTGCTTTTATCATTAAAAATAAATAAATAAAGGTTTTAAAAACCAGTTTAAAGAATCTTCCTACCACTCTATTAATAACCATAATTAACAATCAATGAATTCTCACATACAATCATGCTTTCCTTTTCATGGAAATCTATGGCTAATATGAGCTGCAGTCTGTATTTCCTCTCTTCACTCAATATGTTATTCAAACTTCTCATTCATTATGTGTTCAGAGTGTACCATTGCATAGATCTATCACCATTTCTGCCTTACTGATAAAAAATTTGACTTGAGAGAGGTTGTTTGCATATTATAATATACATGCATTTGGGAATATATATACCAGTGACATTAATCATAATATCATTGTTCCAGGCATTATCTGTGTATATTAAATATGAATCATTCAGTATTTATGTTACACTACTTTTCATATACAAGAAAAAGAAACATACAGAAATGAGGTCATCCAAACTACAATATATATATATATATATATATATATATATATATATATATATATATTAGGAAATAAACACACAAAATAATTTGTAAGATGTCTAAGCAAATAAATTATACTTTCTTAAAGATTGCTCAATATTCTCAATTGTTTTTAATGAGACTGTATAAATTAAATATTCCCATTTGTAGTGCAAGAAACTTTCCAGAGCCTTCTAAAATTCTTTGACTCATCAATGCTAATCGTTGTAAAATTTTGTAACAAAGTTGAAAAATCAGACTGTTTTTGCTTATGTTACCTTAATTTTGAATAAGTGTAAGCAACTTTTCACATAATTTCTAATAATTTGTAATTTCTCTTCTGTAAACATTATAAATATTTCTTCCTAGTATATTGTATGAATTTACAATATTTCTTGGTAGGCAAAATTAAAACCATTTTGATATCATTAGAAATGTAAAATGTTTCTCCAGCTTTGTTTTTTAATTTTCCTTACAAATTGTAGCTGAATTTTTGAGGTTCTCCATTTCTTTTTATGTTCACAGTATGGGATAAAATCAAAGAAGACAACTTTTTATCATGAAGATGGCGCAGAAAATGAGAAAAAAAATATGTTTATGCCCTACCTCATATATCAAGTAGAGATTTGAAGGTCTAGAAAACAATGTTGACAATTTGTTCACAACTACTCCCTGCCCACCTCAAAAAAAGCCACACATCACCACCTTCCACAGACCCAGGACACTTCGGCTCAGGAAGCAGCCTACATGTCCTCATTAAGGTCCTCAGTAGGCACAATATTTAATCACTGTGTGTTGCTTGAGTCACACCCCTAACTCTAACCTGCAAACTCTCAGAAGGAAGAGAGAAGAAAACACCCTTGTGTTCGCTATTGGTGTCTAGGACAACAAGCACCAGATCACACTGGGAAAGGGGCTGTGACACTGATATGGCAAGGTCAGCACTCTGATAATTCATGATGTTTGACTGGTCTCTGATTATGTGGCTTTGGATGCTACTAAATTTGGATTGCCTAAACTAAGTCCTGCTGGCTAATTCTAAGGGTATATTTTTCCCTATAATAAAATACCCCAAAGCCTGACAGTGATTGCATACACCTTTAATCCCAGCACTTGAAAAGTAGAGGCTGGCAGATCTCTGAGTTCAAGGCCAACTTGATACACAGGACAACCAGAACTAAACAGAGAAATAATATCTCGGGAAAAAATCAAAACAGAAAATACCATGTGATTTTTGTAGCTGCTTTTCACTTAATGTCTATCTTCCTGACCACCAAGCTTCATGTCTATTTCTCACTGTGGCTCTCTGTCCTTGCCTCCCCTCTTCCTTTTTGGATTTGTTCTTTTCTTTCTATTTTAACATCAGTGCAGAAAAGTGAGTAATCACATTTGTAAAAGCGTATTATGGTCAAGACTACATGTTAGGCTCCTGGATTTAAATTGTATTGCATTGCCCCTGTGCCAACTCCAGAGGCCACTACTCTCCCTCCCCTGTACCATCATGCTAAGAGATATTTGGAATGTGTCCTTAACTAAGCCTCATTGCAAAGGACCTCTGGCCCTTTCAGATTCTCTGTGATAGCTGATTTGGATTGTCACCTTGACACAATGTGGAATCAATCACCTGGCAAGGAATGCCACTGAAGAGTTGTCAAGGTTAGGCTTGCCGTATGGGCATGCCTATAAAGAATTTTCTCAATTCACTTAAGAGAGGTAGGAAGAACCACATGAATGTGGACTGGACCATTTCACGGGCTGAATTCTAGACAATATAAAACAGAGAAAGCAAGCTGAGCATGCATGCTAGTTCTTTGACTGTGCATGTGATGTGACAAGTTACTTCAAGTTTCTGCCTATTTGAATCCCTTACAGTGACAGTGTAACCTGGGTCTGTGAGCCAAATAAACCCTTCCTCTATTAAGGCATTTTGCTCAGGTATTTTGTCACTACAGTAAAGAAACTAGGGCACTCTTTATCAATCTAATTGCCACCTCTGTTTATGTGTATACACATGCAAATATCATGCAACTTATTAACATAGAATGTTTCATTCTACATGATGCCATTGAACTATAGATCTTTCTATTTATTAGTAATGTTAGTCACCACTGTGTTTTTACTATACGCCCATCTGGTTTTCTGACTTGCATAACACTTAATTATACATTCCCATAGATGTGGGCACCTCTGTGTCCGTGTTCAATCAGTGAGACACTAAGCATTCTCACCTTTGTCTGCCTTGAGTGAGTGGCATCCAGATTCCCATAGAACACTCATTCTTCATTTTCAATGTCGCCAGTTTGCTCTCCAGAATAAAGTGTGATTTTCTACACTCAATAGCAGTAACATTTTGTCTCTCTGTATCTTGGCCAACACCAGGAATTATCTGCTATAAGAGCCTTTGCCAATAATAAGTACAAAATTAGATCTATTTCTTTTGAATTGCATTTTCTGATTATAAGTAAGATTGAGCACCTCTTCAATTTTTTGCTAGCTATTCAATTTTCTTATCTTTTCAGAATGCAATAATTATGCCAGTTGGCAGATGATGAGGAGCGGGGTGACTTGAACAGAACAGTTTCCACAATCCTATCTCTGTGTAAACTTCTGGATCAACTTAAGGTTTCTCAACTATACGTGTATTATCAAGTTGTTATCGGTCTGCCATCATGGTCAGAGTGCAGTTGAACTACATCCGTAGCTCAGTTATCTGGTTTGTTCTTCCTGCTTTGTGTTCTGAGTGACCAATCAGAGGCTGCTTCAGAGTGGCCATTACGGATGCCAGTGTCAAATAAGACCTTTATGTAGTACTCTGATGTGTGTGTCTATATAAATACTTTAATACAAGCATTTGCAACTATGCCTAGAGAAAGAAAATTTGTCAAGACAAGGGAATAGAATTTGACTGGAAATGGATTTAAAAGCTACAAAATAATTGTTATTAAACTTAATATATGTAAGGGCAAAAAGGCTCAAGCATCCAGGAATCAGCATGAAAAACCAGGTGGTAGTTCATTTGACCTGGCAATGATAGTTCTAATTTGTGGGGACCAAACAATCCCAAAACTGAAAGTGGCTTTATCTGAGGCTAGCCACTGAAAGTATGTATAGTTTCCATTACGCGATATTGAATGTTATTATTTTTTATTTTACTTTATTATCTTTTGAAACAGGTTCTCATTTATTAAAGGCTTGAATTTTGTTTTTTGCTGTTGCTGCTGCTGTTCTCTGCTTGTTTATTTTGAGACAGGGTCTCATGTAGCCCAAACTGGCCACAAACCCTGTGGAGCATTAGATGATCTTAAAAGTTTGATTCTCCTTTCTTAGCTCCCATGTCTTGCCATGGCTGGTTTGTAAAAAAAAAAACCCGTGGGTTTATTCAGTGTCCAGAATTCATCTCTGGGCTCTGTGCATGGTATGTCAGCCCTTTACTAAATGAGCTATGTCCCCAGGCACAGGTATGTCTATTTTGAGGAAAGACTATTGCATTAAAGGAGAGAAAGTTTGGTCTGGAGAGGTGGTTCAGTAGTTAAGGGTGCTTGCTGTCCTTCTGGAGGACTGGAGTTCAAGTTCAGTTCCCAGATTCTACATCAGGTACCTCACAACAACCTGTAATTCCAGCTCCAGAGTACTCAAAACCCTCTTCTGACATCTGAAGACACCTACACAATCCATCACATAAACTCACATATAGAAAGAGATACATATAAATAAAAGTAAAAGTAATTTATTTTGTTAAAAATAAAATAAAAAGGAAGAAGGCTTAGTAATAATTACAACTGCACAACGTGGAAGACTTTATTTCATTTTTATTTTTAATTTCATTGTACTATATTATTACTTAAAACTTATTGGTAAGAGATATAGTGTCTACGTCTTAAGAAAAATACATTTTGTAACAACTCAACATCATTGAGCATGTCTTCAGGGATCAATACATGATGAGAGAGGAAACAAAGTGGAGATGAAGGATGAGAGCAACAGGCAACAATCAGAAGCTCTGCCATCTGAAAAGACTTAGGTTTGAAGAGCAATTATGGGTTTATGTGTTAAACAGGTCTTCAAGAGCAGCCAATCTAAAATGAAATGTGTGCTAAGTGTTCTATTAAGAAACAGCCCAGTGTCAAGAAATGCTATCACCATCCATATTTGTAGGACTCAAATTAAAGTATTGACCCAACTTAGCTCACTCGGTATCTGAATAAGGGCATGTTTGTTAAGTCCTCCTCCTTTATAGATTGCTGAGCTGGGATAAAAGACAAGCTTCCCAGGAAAGGAGGTCAAGACTTGTCTGATAGATGTAGCTCTTAGGAATGAACTCTTAGTCTACGTGAGGCTATATCCCTGCTCTCATGTAGATCCCCACCTCAATGATGGAAGACAATAGATTAACGTGGCCAGATTACAAGACAAGAACAGTGTGCTTACATAGTCTCTTTAAACAGGAACCTCTGGATGCCAGTGAAAATGTTCATGGACTCATATATTACAGTATATCTTCCTTGAAGTGTTGTATATTATATTCATATCAAAAAATAGAAAACCACATATGCTGGTAATTTCCAAACACTAATTCCTATTAAAAATTTATCTCTACAACTCAACTTGTAAACCAATTGACAATCAATCGTTTCTATTCAGATGTCTTTACAACACCTGAAAATAATAACATTTGATAATGGATATGTGCCCTTCTCACAGACTCACTACTCTAACACTTTCTCCCAAGTCAAATCATTCTTACTCTCTACTTCCCAACAACCTCTCAGTGAACAAGTGCTCTCTCTCTCTCTCTCTCTCTCTCTCTCTCTCCTCTCTCTCTCTCTCTCTCTCTCTCTCTCTCTCTCTCTCTCTCTCTCTCTCTCTCTCTCTCTCTCTGTGTGTGTGTGTGTGTGTGTGTGTGTGTATATACATGTGTGCATATGAATGTAGTCTGACCCCAGGGATTTACCTGTCTTTACCTCTCCAGCACAGGGATTATAAGCATGTACCACAAGACCCAGCTTTTTTTTTTAATGTGTGTTCTAAAGATCAAACTTGAATCGTTTGCTGACAAAGCAGTCGTTACTGAGCTATCTCCAGAAACCAACTGAACTATTACACCATCTGTGTATCAGTCAAGTCTATCTGTCTCCCAGAAGCTGTTAGGAGAGAACTACCATGCTTCTTTATCACTGAACTTTTCTATTTAAGGAATGATGGACCACTAATCCAGATCCTAACCCTGGGTCAGGTTTGTCGTAAGTGTTGCATAAACACTTTTAAATCACTTAATTTTATCTGGGAAAATTTCAACATAAATAATAATTCATAGAAGATAACTTCCTACAGAAAGGTAAAATGCTTTCAAAGGCTAGAATACAGATAACCAAAAAATCCATTTATTTAATCTTGCTACTTAAATAAAATACGTGTTCAGCTCCTTCTTTGTGCAGGAAAATGTGTTGTATCTGCCAGTAAAATGTATTTCACCATAACAACTTCACACATTCTTTACACATAAAGTGCCAGAAAGTGAAAACATCAAGAGCCTTATAAATAATGGTATCTCCAATATTATCATACTTGTTTTTCTCTAAACCCTTGGGAAATAAACAAGGATATTAAAACTCTCGTCATTTTTATAGATAAGAAATGAAGGCTTAGAGAGGATGAAACTCAAATATGGGTTCCCTTGATTTTCATTGAAAGTTATTCTCGTTATATTACTAAATGTATAAGGTAGATTGACAGCAAGCTGGATAACCCACCCAGACCCATCCCCAATACAGGACCAAGAAAAGACCACTTTTTGTTTCATTGTCAGTAAGAAGCTATGAATCTTTTTTATGAATTTACTTATTTATTCACTTTACATCCTTGTTGTAGCCCCTCCCTCCTCTCCTCCCAGTCCCATCCTCCCTCCTTCTTCCCCTTTACCCTCCCCCATTCCACAGAGAAGGAGAACCCACCACCCACCCACCCTAGCTCATCAAGTTGCATCAGGACTGAGTTCCTATTATTCCCCTGTGGCCTGGCAAGGCAGTCCACCAGGGGGAAGTGATCAAAAAGCAGGCAACAGAATCCATGTCAGACACAGTCCCCATGCCCCTTACTAGAGGGCCCACATAAAGCCTGAGCTACCCATCAGCTGTGCATCTATGTACAGAGACTATGTCCAGTCCATGCATGGTCCTCAGTTGATGCTTCAGTCTCCACATGCCCCTCTGGACCCCGAGTAGTTGGCTCTGTTGGTCATCCTGTGAAGCTCCTGTCACCTCTAGGTCCTTTTATCCTTCCCCCGACATTTCCACAATTCTCCCTATGCTTCCCCCAATGTTTGGCTGTCTCAGCATCTGTTTGGATCTACTGCTTGGTGGTGCCTCTGAGAGGACAACTCTTCTAGACTCCTGTCTGCAAGCGTAACAGAGTATCATTAATAGAGTCAGGGGTTGACTCTCTCTCATGAGGTGGGTCTTAAGTCAGGCCAGGCATTGGTTGGGTCTTCCTTCAATCTCTGCTCTATTTTTATCCCTTCATGTCTTATAGGCAGGATAGATTTTCAGTCAAAGTTTTTCTGGATGGGTTGGTGTTCTCCTCCCTCCGCTAGGAGTCTTGTCTAGTTAGAGAGTGTCCTCTTTAGTCTCCATGGCCCCTGCTACGAGGAGTCTCAGCTAGAGTCATCTTCATATCCTCCCAGAGGCCTATCCTGACTAGGTCTCCAGCTTGCCACATAGATGTCCCCTCCCACAGTTTCTCTTTTCTGTCCTCCCGCCCTGCCTCTCCTCAGGTCTGATCTTTACCCTATTTCTCTCTGTGCTCCACCATACAACAAGGAAATTTGCTCAGCTATGTTCATAGCAGCTTTATTTATAATAGCCAGAATCTGGAAACAACCTAGATGTCCTTCAACAGAAGGGATAAACTGGGATGCATTTACACAATGGAATACTACTCAGCTATTAAAAACAAGAAAATCGTGAAATTTGTAGGCAAATGGATGGAACTAGAAAAGATCATCATGAGTGAGGTGACCCAGACCTAGAAAGACCAACATGGTATGTACTCACTTATTAATAGGTTTTAGCCATATTGTGCAGCATAACTATACAATGCACAGAAAGAAGATAAATAACAAGGAAGACTCAAGGGAGGGGGGGAATCTATGAACCTCAATCACTCATTTTATTTTTCCACACTTAATCTATGTGGTGGTTTGAATTAACAATGGTACCATAGAGTTTTGAATATTTCTTCCCCAGTTGATGATGTTGTGTATGGAGGTTATGGAACGTTTAAGAGGTGGGACCTTTCTAAAGTACATTACTTTGGGAAGGCTTTGAGTTTAATAGCCTCTTCTTGCTCTCTTTTACTAATGTGTGTATGAAAAAGTTGTGGTGTCTCTGATTATTTCTCCTGTAGTCATGCTTGCCTTGCCCGTCATGATGGGCTCTACTTCTCTGGAACCATAAGCCAAAATAAACAGTGTTGGCTTTGTACGTTTTCAAACCTACTTTATTTGGGGCTCTTTAGTGCTTACACCTCCTTTTCAACCCACCTACTCTATATAGGAGAGAAAAGAGGTTAATGGGAACAGGAGAAATAGACCTTTTTAGATTCAGTTCCTTGGAGCAATTCCACTGGCATAGTCAGCAGGGTTTTAGCAGGCCCCTTAAACAACAAACCAGCAATTCAGAGAAGGTAACTGTAATTGCAGTGGCCGGAATCTGCTGCAGCAGCCAGAACCCAGAACCTTGAAGCCAGCTCCAGAGTGTTTGTTTCTAGGAGCATCTAGGAGCAATGAACAGCCAAACAATAGGAAATGATGCCAAGACCAATAAGCCCAGCCTCCTAGGATATATAGGATATATATATATATTCTTTTAGGATATATATATATATATATATATATATATATATATATATATATATATATATATATATATATATATATATATTACAGAGTCTATACTACTACACGGTTTATTAGTTGGCTAAAACCATGCCCCTGCAAGAAGCAGTTCCTCTTCTGCTGGACAAATGCCACGTGTTCTCTTCCAAGTCTGTTTCAAGTCCCACACTTGGGATCAAAACAAAAACATGTTAACATCCACTACAAAGTAATTTCTTTCTCATGTTGCTTTTAATCAGGGTGGTTTAATCGCAGTCTCAGAAAAGTATCTAATGCATAACCTCCTGCTTTCTAATTCAATTCGTCTCAGCCATATCCAGTGATTTTAGCATTTGTAATCAGTACTCAGATGAGGTCAGTGATACTGGGGCCAGGAGTCACAGGGCGATGACCACTCCACTACCCGTGTTACTCCCTTTTACAGCATCCATATCCCTGTGACAGTTGAAATGGATTGATGTACCCACACCAGCAGGCCTGGGGAAAACTGATTTTATTTCACAATAGCACCTTCTGATCATCAACTTAAAGATGTAGAAGTGAAGCCGACCCAGAATCCCTAAGGTCTTCCGCAGGTGAAAAGTAGTGTGTGCCTGTCTGAGGATCAGCCTGTCTGACACTGTTGTTCATGTTCTTACTCAGTTCTGATTTAGCCTCCAGTGCAGGTATTACTATTCTATACTAATCAAAAGGCCATGCCTCACTGAATAGTATAAGCGTCAACTTGGATATGGTTAGGTGAAGATTACATAAGAAAATGGTACCTGCCTATGGAAGGTAGACTCCCATGAGGAAACAGATGATGCCAAAATCAAAACAGAACTGAAGATCTTTGCACATGGAACTCTGTGTTCAAGGCTATGCACAGAGATGAGAGGAAAGAAGGTGAGAGCTGTGTGGAGCTTGGTGCCACAAAGGTAATTGTTTGGCAACCTAGCAATACAAAGGCCACAGAGAAAGCTCAGCATCTGGCCTTAGCCGCAGTACATTCTTGAGTAAGCCATGTTGTCTTACTGGACATTACACTCTGCTACACACTTGAATGAGCATAATACCCACCTCACAGAACAGCTATCAAGTCATGTGATCTGTGAAGGCGAGGACGGGATTTAGATTTTCAATTCTAGTCCATTTTCTTCTAACAGTGATTCACTAGGGCCTGCAAAATAGAAAGTTCACTGTCAACTTTCTATAAACATCCATTAATAAACTGAGGGAAATTGATGTGAAGCCTACATAGGAAAACAGATATATGAAATTAGAATGGCCCTGAGTCTTAGTAAGTCCCTCAAAGGCTTTCACCCATTGGTGCTACTTTTATTAAAAAGTAAATACCAGTGTCACAGCATGAAAGCTTCATGAGCAAGGACAGGAAATTTTAACACACTGTTTCTGGACTTGATATATAGTTCAAAAGACGATGAAATTACCCCTTCAAAGGACAGTTTGCTAAATTAATCAGACTTAACATGTCCAAAAATTAATTTTCACTCCTATGTTTAAAATTTATTTATGTAACTTTCCCTACATAAATATTCTGAGTTATCAAGAAATCCACCATATTTCTGTTCCCCTTGTTTGTCAACATGTCTTGTTCACTTTGAGACAAGAGCTATTTCCCTTGAAAGTTCTGCCACTTTGATCTTCGTTGTTCTGGCACAAGGTTTCATTACCTTTCTGTTGATTGGGAGTAAAAGGAAGAACTCGGATCTACGTTCTTTCTTTCTTTCTTTCTTTCTTTCTTTCTTTTTTTTACTTTGAAGATCTCTGTGGTACTGAATAAGAGTTGCTAATTGTTGCTTTTTCATTTACCTGGTGGAACTCCTAAAAATCTAGCGCAACTTTCAAAATTGTATGTCTTGTTCTAACAAAACCAGTGATTTCTCAGACAACTTTAGCTGTGAAGATAGAAGAATACCAAATCCAGACATGGTTTCTTCATGTTACAAAGCTCTCTGTGGTTTAATGGACTTTCCCTTCTTACTTGATCTTATAGGCTCAAATATCATGAACAAAATCACATTTTATCTTTTAATGAGTAAATGCCAAAGGAAGTTCTTTATCACTCTGTCTAAAGGTTGTTGGATTATTTTCTATTTTTTAAAAAAAGTAGCAGGTTGATTTAGCTAGAGTTCACAAAAGAAAGTCGGATTTCAGTTTCCAATAAGTCCATTAATCTGTGCTTTCTCCATGCCACTGAATTCATTTTCAGTCATAGCCAGTAACTAGAGTTTTCAATAAAAAAATAAGTCATGTGGGTTAGCATAATATCTGTATTTATTCTAATGTGCACACTATTCACTTATTCCCCTCATTTTTCTTATTTCATGCTTAGCAATAAAATCTAACTTGAATAAATTAACCACAGGATCCAAAATATCTTCTGTGAGAAAAGGACTTTGGCAGAATAGTTGGAATTCCTTGTAACAAAAAACAGACTAACAAGGGAAACATAGGAGAATTCTAATAATATATAGAAAGAAAAAGCTGGTCCCCAGTTTAAGATGGTTTGAAAGAAATATGTACTAGTATTTATTAAAAACTTTGGTATAAATATTTGATTTTGATATTTTCCAGGCTACTGTACTTGTATTTTCTCACAATGATAGGCAGTACAAAAGAGCTGCAGTTGAAAGAGTCAAATGGTATATACTCACTTATATCTGCACACTAGCCCAAGAGGCATGTCCCATGAAAGTCTTCACTTACCAAGAAAGTGGGACAGAGGGGAGGACATCCTATTGGGACTCTAGGTGAGAGAAGCATGGGAGAATGGCAAAGTAGAAGGATCCAGAGGGTCCTAGAAACCTATAAGAAGAACATTATAATAGGCAGATTTGGGCCCAGGCGTCCTGCTCAAACTATGGCACCAGCCAAGGACAATACGTGCAGTAAACTTCAAACCCCTACCCAGATCTAGCCAATGGACAGGACATTCTCCACAGTTGAATGGAGAGTGGGGTATGACTTCACACGAACTCTGGTGCCTCATATTTGACCACATCCCCTGAATGGGGAGACCTGGTGACACTCAGAGGAAGAATAGCAGGTTACCAAGAAGAGACTTGATACCCTATGAGCATATAAAGGGAGAGGAAATCCGCCTCAGGAACAGTCATAGGGGAGAGGAATAAGGGGAAAATGGGAGGGAGGGATGAGATAACCATTGAGATGTAATAAGAATAAATTAGTAAAAAATTTTTAAAAAAGAAATTAAGAAAAAGGGGAGCGGAGGGCGGGAGCGGCGGGGACGCGCTCTTCGTCTAGGTCGCTGGCGGACGCGCGGTGCAGTCCGAGCCTCAGACGCGCGGGCGCGAGGGACCGCTCAGAGACAGCGGAGGCGACAGCTTCTGAAACACGCACAACAGCTGTGCTTCGGGGTCTTGGGCATTAGCGCCCCGGCAGGGCAGTGGGCACGCCGCGAACACAAATTTTTGGGATAGTCTCCAGTGAAACCCAGTACCTGCTGAAGGCTTTGACCAAAGCTTCCCTCAGCTGTTGACTATCATCCTGAGAGAAGGAGAACTTCAGAAATCAGAGAAGCATTGGGAGGTTCTCAGCAGAGACCATAAAAGCCAGAAGGGCCTGGACAGAGATCCTGCAAACCCTAAGAGAACACAGATGCCAGGCCAGACTACTTTACCCAGCAAAATTATCAATAACCATTGATGGAGAAAACAAAATATTCCATGACAAAAACAAATTCAAACAGTACCTATCCACAAACCCAGCTTTACAGAAGGTACTAGAAGGAAAACTCCATCCCAAAGGGTCAAGCTACAACCAAAACTACCCAGGAAATAGATCACTATCCCATGGCAAAAACACAACTACACAAACACTCGACTGGAAACAACATCAAAATTAAGACTCTTAACAGTCACTGGTCATTAATATCTCTCAACATCAATGGCCTTAATTCTCCAATAAAAAGACACAGACTAACCGAATGGGTACATAAACAAGATCCAACATTCTTCTGCATCCAAGAAACACATCTCACCCATAATGAAAGGCATTACCTCAGGGTAAAAGGTTGGAAAAAAATATTCCAAGCAAATGGTCACAAGAAGCAAGCAGGCGTAGCCATTTTAGTATCGAACAAAATAGACTTTCAACCAAAATTAATCAAAAGGGATGAGGAAGGACACTTCATACTCATCAAAGGTAAAGTCAACCAAGATGACATCACAATTCTGAACATCTATGCTCCCAATACAAGGGCACCCACATATGTAAAAGATCTCCTAAAAAAGCTTAAACCACACATCGATCCCCACACAATAATAGTGGGAGACTTCAACACCCCACTCTCACTGAAGGATAAGTCATTGAAACAGAAACTAAGCCGAGAAATAACATCATTAACCAATGCCATGGGTCAAATGGATCTAACAGATATCTATAGAACCTTTCACCCAAACAAGAAAGAATACACCTTCTTCTCTGCACCCCATGGAACCTTCTCCAAAATTGATCACATCGTAGGTCACAAAGCAAGCCTCAACAGATACAAGAGGATTGAAATAATACCTTGTATCCTATCAGATCACCATGCTCTTAGGCTGCAATTCAACAACAACAGAAATAACAAAAAGCCTACACGTACGTGGAAACTAAACAACTCTCTGCTAAATGACACCTGGGTCAGGGAAGAAATAAAGAAAGAAATCAAGGAGTTTCTGAAATTCAATGAAAATGAAGAAACAACATACCCAAATTTGTGGGACACATTGAAAGCAGTGCTAAGAGGAAAATTCATAGCACTAAGTGCCTTTAAAAAGAAATTGGAAACATCGCACATAAGCATCTTAACAACACAACTGGAAGCCCTAGAAAAAAAAGAAGCAGAAACACCCAAGAGGAGTAGACGCCTGGAAATTATCAAACTCAGGGCTGAAATTAACAAATTAGAAACTAAGAAAACAGTCCAAAGAATCAACAAAACCAAAAGCTGGTTCTTTGAGAAAATCAACAAGATAGACAGACCATTAGCCAAACTAACTAAAAGGCAGAGAGACAGTATTGAAATCAACAAAATCAGAAATGAAAAGGGAGACATAACAACAGACACTGAAGAAATTCAAAGAATCATAAGATCCTACTTTGAAGGCATATACGCCACAAAATTTGAAAATCTAAGGGAAATGGACAATTTTCTTGAACAATTTCACTTGCCAAAGTTGAATGAAGAACAGATAAACAAGCTAAATAGTCCCATTTCCCCTACAGAAATAGAAGCAATCATTGATGGTCTCCCAACCAAAAAAAGCCCAGGGCCAGATGGTTTCAGTGCAGAATTCTACCAGACCTTTAAGGGCGAGCTAATACCGATACTCTTCAAGCTACTCCAAAAGATAGAAATGGATGGAAAATTACTAAATTCATTCTATGAGGCCATAGTCTCATTGATACCTAAACCTCACAAAGACTCAACAAAGAAAGAGAATTTCAGACCAATTTCTCTTATGAACATAGATGCAAAAATACTAAATAAAATACTTGCAAAACGAATACAGGAGCACATCAAAGATATCATTCATCATGACCAAGTAGGCTTCATTCCAGGCATGCAGGGATGGTCTAATATACGGAAATCCATCAATGTAATCCACCATATAAACAAACTGAAAGTAAAAAACCACATGATCATCTCCTTGGATGCAGAGAAAGCATTTGATAAAATTCAACACCCATTCATGTTTAAAGTTTTAGAGAGATCGGGGATACAAGGCACTTTCCTCAACATAATAAAGGCTATATACAGCAAGCCAATAGCCAAAATCAAAGTAAATGGTGAGATACTCAAGGAAATTCCTCTCAAATCGGGAACAAGGCAAGGCTGCCCACTCTCTCCATATCTCTTCAATATAGTACTCGAAGTTCTAGCCAGAGCAATAAGACAACAAAAGGAGATCAAGGGTATCCAAATGGGAAAGGAGGAAGTCAAATTATCCCTCTTTGCAGATGATATGATAGTGTACATAAGTGACCCTCAAAACTCCACCAGAGAACTCCTAAAGCTGATAAACACCTTCAGTAAATTGGCTGGATACAAAATTAACTCAAAAAAGTCTGTAGCCTTCCTATACACAAATGACAAGCTTGCAGAGGAAGAAATTAGGAAAACCACACCCTTCACATTAGCCACAAGCAATATAAAATATCTAGGAGTTACCCTAACTAAGCAAGTGAAGGACTTGTATGAAAAAAATTTCAAAACTCTGAAGAAAGAGATTGAAGATGACCTGAGAAGATGGCGTGATCTTCCTTGCTCATGGATCGGGAGAATTAACATAGTAAAAATGGCCATCCTACCAAAAGCAATCTACAGATTCAATGCAATCCCTATTAAAATAACTACACAATTTTTTAAAGACATTGAAAGTTCAATTCTGAACTTCATATGGAAAAACAAAAAACCCAGAATAGCTAAAACAATCTTGTACAATAAAAGGTGCTCCGGAGGAATCTCCATACCTGATCTCAAACTGTACTATAAAGCAATAGTACTTAAAACAGCATGGTACTGGCACAGCAACAGGCTGGTTGATCAGTGGAATCGAATCGAAGACCCAGATATGAATCCACACACATATGGTCACTTGATTTTTGACAAAGAAGCCAAATCCATTCAATGGAAAAAGGATAGCATCTTCAACAAATGGTGCTGGTCTAACTGGAGGTCTATGTGTAAAAAAATGAAACTGGACACATATTTGTCACCTTGCACAAAACTCAAATCCAAGTGGATTAAAGACCTCAACATAAAACCAGAGACACTAAGCCACTTAGAAGAAAAAGTGGGAAAGAGCCTGGAACATATTGGCACAGGAGACAACTTCCTGAACAGAACACCAACGGCCCAGGTCTTAATGTCAACCATTAATAAATGGGACCTCATGAGGCTGAGAAGCTTCTGTAAGGCAGAAGACACTGTCAAGAGAACAAAGCGACAGCCTACAGACTGGGAAAAAATCTTCACCAACCCTACATCTGACAAAGGTCTAATATCCAAAATATATAAAGAACTCAAGAAATTAAACACCACCAAACCGAATAACCCAATTGAGAAATGGGGCTTGGAACTAAACAGAGAAATCTCAACAGAGGAGTATCAAATGGCTGAGAAACACTTAAAGAAATGCTCAACCTCCTTAGTCATCAGGGAAATGCAAATCAAAACAACTCTGAGATTCCATCTTACACCCATCAGAATGGCTAAGATCAAAAATTCAAGCGACACCACATGCTGGCGAGGATGTGGGGAGAGAGGAACACTCCTTCATTGCTGGTGGGAATGCAAACTAGTACAGCCACTTTGGAAATCTATCTGGTGCTATCTCAGAAAAATGGGAATAGGGCTTCCTCAAGACCCAGCTATTCCACTCCTTGGAATATACCCAGAAGATGCTCCAGCACACAACAAGAAAATTTGCTCAACCATGTTCATAGCAGCCTTATTCATAATAGCCAGAACATGGAAACAGCCTAAGTGTCCCTCAGTAGAAGAGTGGATAAAGAAACTGTGGTACATATACACTATGGAATACTACTCAGCTATTAAAAACAAGGAATTCCTGAAATTTGTGGATAAATGGATTGAGCTAGAAATGATCATAATGAGTGAGTTAACCCAGAAGCAGAAAGAATCAAATGGTATATACTCACTTATATCTGCATACTAGCCCAAGGGGCATGTCCCACAAAAGCCTTCACTTACCAGGAAACTGGGACAGAGGGGAAGGCATCCTATTGGGACTCTAAATGAGAGACGCATGGGAGAACAGCAAAATAAAAGGATCCAGAGGGTCCTAGAAATCTACAAGTAGAACAATATGATAGGCAGATTTGGGCCCAGGGGTCCCGCTCAAACTAAGGCACCAGCCAAGAACAATACAGGAGGTAAACTTTAAACCCCTTCCCAGATCTAGCCAATGGTCAGAATATTCTCCACAGTTGAGTGGAGAGTGTGATATGACTTTCTCACGTACTCTGGTGCCTCACATTTGACCATGTCCCCTGGAGGGGGAGACCTGGTAGCACTCAGAGGAAGGACGGCAAGTAGCCAAGAAGAGACTTGATACCCTATGAGAATATATAGGGGGACGTAATCCCCCTCAGGAACAGTCATATGGGAGGGGAATAATGGGAAAATGGGGGGGGGGAGGAATGGGAGGATACAAGGGATGGGATAAACATTGAGATGTAACAAGAATAAATTAATAAAAAAAAAAGAAAAAAAAACATTTAAAAAAAAAAAGAAATTAAAAGACATGAAGAGGAAGGGGAGTGGGGTCACACTATCTCCTTCATGGCCACACACTTAATCCTGATGACACCATTCCTCTGGAAACCATCTCATACACATCCTATCATACCCCAATAGTGCCAGGCTGGGGTCTCAGCCTTTCACATACAGACTCAGCCAGACATTTTAGATCCAAAATGTGCTGTCTTCCTTCTCTGTAACGACAAGAGGTGTGTAGAAAGACTCATCTAATAATTAAGTGAAAATGATGTCTGTTGTGGCTGTTTCACTCTGGTGGTCCCTAACTAAACATTCATCTCTGTGGATTTAGTCTGTATTCTGTTCCTCAGGCAGAGAGAGAGAGACACCCTTACACATGGGGACTTCTTTTCCTGGTGTGAATTACTCTTGTTTTCATAAGGGTAACTTAGAAGAGCTTCTCTTCAGTCTTCAGACGCACAAAATAACAGCACAGTATAATCTTTATGCCAAAGAGGCTTATTCGTGGGTTGAGGCAGCAAAGACCAACAGATGGGTCGATAGCAGTTTTCATGATATGTCTCTTCTCTTATAGGACTGCATCCTAGAATTAGACACTGCCTATGAACTGATTTGTATTGATTAAAGGAATGCAAACTGATGTGGATTCTAATACAAATCTTCCCCAACAACTGGTAAAAATGAAGCCTTACAACAACCTGAAGGAAAACCGTTTTTAAAAAGGCCTTCAGTCTCTGTTCGTCTTTCCTTCTTTTCTTCTGCCTACTTATTCAATCATTCATTTGTTCAATAAAAAGTAATTGTAGTCCTAGAGAGATGGCTCAGTGGTTCAGGAGGCTTGCTGATCTTGGAGAGGATCACACTTTGATTCTCAGTACCCACATTGGCTACCTAAGCAATACATGTAACACCAGCTCAAGAGAATCTTTCACCCTCTATTAGACATTTGGAGTCATCCATCCATACACACATACACATCAACATGCATAAAATTTAAAACAATTCTTTTAAAACAGGCAAAAGAAGTTAACAAGTATAAAATATTATCCGAGTAGCTCATTATTCATGACCCATCTTCTGCAAACTTGAAACAATGAAAACAGGAAAATCTCACAGGTCACAGGCAACAAATTTCCAAATTAAAGAGATTCCCACAACCTAGATCATCTCAATGAAATACAAGAATAATGTTAGATACTAAAAATCAACTCAAAGTATAAAAGGAAACAAAGGACATGGGCATATTTCAAATGAAGTAAAGACAGTCCAGAAATAAAGGTGAGACTAGGACCCCAATGGCAAGTAAATACAAGTTCATTTAGGCAAAACTCCAGTTTTAAATAAATGTATCTAATAAACTTATTTCCAGAAGAAAAGATGAGAGCAACCCTTTACAGCCACCAAAATGAATCATTTAATTATATTATTTCAAAAGTATAATATCAAAGATTCACTTAAATTAGAATTAGAAATTCTTTTGCTGTATGGTTTTAATTTGTTGTTTAGTGAAAACTGTGGACTAAATGTTTCTGTATTTCATACATAACTGTGTATTTTAACACTACATGTATAGTATTACATATTTAAATATATACCTAAATATATGCACATATATGCTTTATAACCTTAAACTAAATCCAGAACATCATATAGCAAACATTATTTTATAGTTTAATACCATATTCATACTAAACATGTATGTATGTATGCATGTATGTATGTATACTGCATAGTCTTAAACTAAAACCTTAACATCAGAATAAGAACAACATTCTTTCTATGTGATATAATTATTAATGATTTTTTTCATTTACCTTGTCAGTTGTAAGTTTATCATGATGCATATGCACTTCTTTTGTAACAAAAACGTTGTTTTCAATGTACATAAATAAACCTTTTACTTCTACCAAAGAATATAAAAGGGCCTTTTAGTAATTCTAAATTTTATGAATATAGTATTGATGCTCATTGTATGCCCAGGCTATTTGAAAAATGTTCAAGGAGCACGATGCCCCATCTTTAGTCATCATTAAAATGTAATATCATCTGTGTCTTTCTCTAAAAATAATCTTAGCAAATAACTGATTGAACATGTCACAGCATCACAGAAAATATGAGTTTGGAAATAATTTGCTTAAAATTGCAGTTTCATATTGATTTAAGAAGGGGATTTCTTGTAAAAAGTCCAAGAGTAAATTTTCATGATGCTGAGTATTCCATGTAAGCAACTTCTCTTTTGACTCCACTTGAGGCTTTTCCCACAACATTGTCGAGTCATCAACCTCAAGCTTGGTACCTTTATTGAGCAAGTGCTCACTGTCCAACAAAGAAAGAAATCAATGACATCATGTCTTTGCAAAAAGCCTTATTGTGAAGCCTTTTGAAACCAGAAGCTCAGCAAATGCCATTACCATTGGATTGGTACAGACAGAATTGACAGGAAATGAGGAGGGAAATTTGCTTGTTGACTGGATATCCAGAAGGGATGCCATAGGGTTATTTTACACAAGTGACAACAGTTGTCATGCTCCTTCCCTTGTCCCATTTCTTTTGGAAAAGAGTGATATTTTACCCACAGTATTTAGAGACAGTGATGTCACTACCACTGACCACATAGAGCTAGCTTCTGAGAATGTGCATTCCTGAGACGCCATCAACTTGCACCAACTCTGGAGGCGCTTCCTGAAGATAGTCACCACTTTGTTCTTTAAGAAATTTAAGTCACACTAGCTGTATTTGGGCTTTAATTCATTTTTAGTATCAGATTAAGATATAGGGATGGTCCTCAAAAAATAATACTCATAAGCACAGTCTTCAACATGCTATACACTTGGAGGGTACTAGAAGACTTAAGAACCTGCCTTGGTAATCTTTGAACTGAGATCCTCCTGATTTTTCCTGGATTTTGCCAACCCAGTATATATAACAACTTCTCTCAAGTCCCGTTGTCTATACTAAGAACCGTATTTGTTCAAAAATGTGCACAATTTCTTTCAATCCCCTTACTAAGACTTTTCTATCTAAGAACAATGAAGCTCATATCATCTATAAAGCAACTAATAGCCACCATACACTGGACCTAGAGGATATTGTCCCCAGCTCCTGTGTGAACCGGATTTGCTTTCTCATCAAAATCACTTACGCTTGTTCCAAATTGCCTTCCTACCAAGAAGGAAATACATGTTTATGAATCTTGCTGGGTTCTTGAATATTTATCTTCCAGCTATGTCCTAGGTCATATAAACTAATTTTTAGAGTATTTTTAAGCCCACATATATATCACTGTTTTGTCTGAGACTGAAAGACTTGAGGCTTCAGAGAGTGAGAAGTCAGCTCACCTGTGCAATCACCTCTCAGGGTCCATAGAGAGGAAAAGCAGCAGCTGATGTCTTCAAGACTGAAATTTCTGTGTTATATAATGGTTTTCAAACTTGCAAAGGTGGAAGAGCATCTCCTCCTAAAGAGATGTTGCTTGAAATCTAAGGGCTAGAGGAATAGTTCAGCAGTGGAGGGCTTGCTTAACAGACAGAAGACCCTGCATTTTTTGTTTGGTTATTTGGTTTGGTTTTTGTAGGGTTTTTATTTGGTTGTTGGTTGGTTGGTTTTGGCTTGGGTGTGTTGATTGTTTGTTTATTCGTTTGTTTGTTTGTTTGTTGAGATAGGATTTCTCTGTGTGGCCTTGGCTGTCCTGGACTTGCTTTGTATACCAGGCTGGTCTTGAACTCACAGAGATCCACCTGCCTCTGCCTCCCTGAGTTCTGGGATTAAAAGCATGCACCACCATGCCAGGCTGGTCCTTACTTTTTATTACCAGCAAAAACTCTCTTCAAAATTGTTAGTTATAAGATGATGCATTCATTTTATTTATGTCTAAGAAAGTCTATTGTTCAGTATTTTTACAATTAGTAAGTAACATTTTCCTACTTTAGACATACAGTTGTAGCTTTGCTTTACTAGGCTGAGCTGAAACTCTGCAAACCACCTTCTTGCTTTTCTGTTAGGTTCAGCAAGTAAAGCACAGAAGAGGAGACTGCTTTGCGACTGGCAGAGACAGAGGACACCTGCTCCCCATTTGCCTCCTTCCTGGCACTGGCACAAATGGCTAGTGGTAGTACTAAGCGAGAGTGAACAGCTTTTCTTTACTATGGCTGCAGCACAGAGGCAGGGCTCAACTCTGCAGTTTTTTCATCCATTGCAAAGCAAGTCTAATGGCTGCCCAGCCTTGCAGAAACTAGCACAGACCGTGAGAGCTCCTGCAGATGTCTGCATACCAACCCTCCAGGGCTTTGCTTCTAGTTTATCATGTTCAGAATTCTTTCTTTAGCTCTACCAGCCCTGTGAGTGAAGCTGTTTTCTACAATTACCAGCTTAAAAGTTGACTTTTTATCTTTTTGGTTTCCTACCAAACACCTTTGTATTCACAAAGACTATTTCTTGTTGACCTGACTTAAGTCAGATTCCCTAACAATCCTCTCAACATGGACCATCTATGAACATCTTGCATAGCCCAGCTTAGCAGTTCTGCCAAGTTCAGCAGAATTCTTACCTGCTGTATCTGTAGCTACTCTAAGTCCTTCCTCACCTGGGGGATATGTTATCCTCTGGGTCTGCCTTCAGCCAGAATCCTGCTGGGCTAGGTCACTCTAGCCAGAACCCCATGACTCTACGTGTGCTCTTCGTAATAGCCTATGCACCCCTCACTTGCTTCTTGACTATAAATTCTCAGTTGTTGCTATTTTATTTGGAGTTGCATCCATTTCCATATTGGGATCACACTTCTTTTACTACAATAAATTTTGTTTATTCTTAATAAAATCTCTCTTCAAGACTTTAACTTTAACCCTACTTAATTATAACAGTACCTATTATAATTAACAATTTTATTGTAATGATCCATAATTAAATAAATAGTGTTTTATTAGGTATTCTCTTGCTGTGCTAAGGCATCATGACCACAAAGCATACAGCAGCCGATAGAACAAAGAGTGTGTTTTGGCTTCTGGTTCTGGACAGTTAGAGATAATAATGGCAGGAACAAGCATGGCAGCAGACATGGAGAGTGGGGAAGCCAAGAGCTCACATCTTTAACCACAAGGACAAAGTGGAGAGAGCAAACTGGAAGTGGAGTGAGACTTTAAACTCTCAAATCCCCCTCCGATGATAAGTCCTCAAACAAGACTGGACAGCCTGAACTTCCCCCAACAATGCCACCAACTGGGAACAAGTGTTCAAACATCAGAGCTCATGGGAGAACATCTAACCACTTCAAACCACTAATCCTATGGTACCCAGGACTGATAAAATATTTAAGATTTGAAATAATGAATGAAAATCTCACTTAAGGAAACACATATGCAAACTGTAAGAAATTAGCTGTCTGAACATTAAAATAACATGAAGTCAAGTAAGCTCTTAGAAAAATGATGAATTATAAAAATGTGAGAAGCTGGAAATATAGGGCTGAAAGAAGGCCATGAGGCCATGGTGAAGTGTTCTGAATTCACGTGGAATCACAATTCCAAATCACAAAGGCAAAATTGCATAATAATGCTGAACTCAGCAGAAGATTAACCAATGTGATACTGCAGGACCTGAGATACAGAAGTAACTAGAGAAATAGCATAGAGCACAAAGATGCAAAGTTGTGAGTTAAGTACCCTGTGTCTTAAATATAATACGGCATTATCTTGTCAAATTATAAAAACAATGTATAGTCATAACAGATAAGCTGAAATAAAAAGACACAAAAACAACCCCAAAATCTCAGCAAACCTTCTGTTGTGCAACTAAAACTAACTTGATGCTTATATTTTTCTATTTGATTATAATTTACATGGCATTGGGTAGTTTTCATCTTTAATAGGATATGAACATTTTACTGTGTTCATGAGTAATTTCAATATGTTGCTATTTTGAAGGTTATTAATGTCCATCTCTCATACCTTATCTATCTTCCCACATGGAGTTGAACATATATAAATATATATGGCTCAGAAGAAATGAAAGAGAACAGAACAATAATTGGTTTTTTATTTAAAAAATTAAGCTAGGATTTTCCCATAGGAAAGTCAGCTCAAGCAGCAAGCACTGCTGAGATGGACTCAAAATGCCTTACTCTTCCCATTTAAATTTCAACAGCCATACTTGAAGGATGCACACTTATGAAATCCTCCAACAGTTTAGGAGGAACTATACCTTTCATACATGACAATAAACTGACAAAAGCTTCCTTCTCGGTGACAGGAGTGTATTCCCTAAGGTGTACACTTGGAAAACAGAAAGAAAAGATAGGAGGGCATTGAGATATGCAGATAAACACTCGGGTCTCATCTCAGATTTGGTCACAGCCTTACACCAGAGATTATTTTCTCTAATAATGTTAGTCCCCATGTGATGTGTGGACAGGGTTCAGATATATTGTGGACTTTTCTGTGGAGGCTGCTGAAGGGACCCAGAAGAGGTCTCACACAACACGGCTCACAGAACAGCTGCCCTGAGCTAAACTTGAGCCAAGACTCGGGCAGAAACTATGAGGCTGATTTCCACCAGGAAGAGATATATGGAGCAATAAGCCAAGCAGAAGAACAAAGCCCCTCACAGTTGAGTAAGACACACATTTTAGTTATACCAGCCAGGATTCTCTCTTCTAGATGTATGGGCAAATGGAGAATTGGCTGATACCATCAGATTAGGTATAGCTTAAATCAATAGAAATATTAAATTGATTCTTGTTCCAAAGCTCAGTTATTACATTGCAGAACTTAAACCCCATTTTCTTTAGCATGGGTGATGCTGGCTCTTCATCTTCAGGTCAACAGCACTGGGAAGACCTGTGCTTTACATTTCTGTGACTTCTTTCTCAATAAATGTCTCAACTGTCTTTAGGAGTTAATTTTGTTACATTGGGACCACCCAAATGTCCCAGATAATTTTTAAGATGAGCTGATCAATAACCTTAGGAATAGCCTGTCAAAATGCTTTTTCCAAGATGAGTAACACCGAGGTTACAGAGATCTTAGAGACCAAAGCTCTGCCTCAAATTGATTGGTCTCAAATATGTTTTACTAAATTCCTACTGTTACAGTCAGGTTCTCATCATCGCTGATATTTAATCAATCGATTTCATTCTAAACAAAGATACTGAGAACCTAACAGTTGGCATCTCCAATTGCCCTCCCCCTAGTCCAGCAGGTGGCAGGAATGCCATCTTCCTTCACCAACCCTCCTTAAAACTATCACCTGCCATAATGAGGGTGTGGCTTTCTCTGCCCTTGTCGCCTGAGGCTGCTGAACTCTCCCAGGAGCCTTGGTTCCCAAATAAACCTGCCTTTTTTATATTTTTAATCTGGCTTGGATTAGTTTATTTCTTTGGTGGAGATAACCATCAGAAGTTAAAATTGAGAATCCTTACATCAAATAAGGCCACAGCCCTCAGCCGGGGGAACTTTCAGAGGAATGAGTGTTTGTAGAAGTAGGGCTACACGAAATATTCAGGGATTCAGTTGACAAGGGTCTATCATATGAGTGTGCTGAGGAATGCAAGTGGTAGGAAAGCTGTGTGACTGTGACAGGGATTGTGTTGTTGAGCAGCATTGATGACTAACGCCCTAGATATGCCCTAACCTAAAAGCTCCCATTTTTTTTTTAGGAAAACAACGCAGTTACTCTATGGCACACAAATCCTAACGCTTTGTTGAGGTAATTGTCACCTGAAATCCTTTTTCCAAAGTTTTAGTGTGCTTAAATGTGAAGATAAGTAATTAAAAAAAACAAAAACAAAAAACAAAATACCCTATGAGCATATACAGGGTGAGGTAATCCCCCTCAGGAACAGTCATAGGGGAGGGGAATAAGGGGAAAAGGGGAGGGAGGGAAGAATGGGAGGATACAAGGGATGAGATAACCATTGAGATGTAACAAGAATAAATTAATAAAAAAAAAAAAAAAAGAATAAAGCTGCTATGAGCATTAAAAAAAAAAAAAGCAAAAAACCTGAGGTCAAATTCCGGAAGTTTCAAGCCAGCTCTTGCTGAACTGGTCTTATCTGAGTTATTCTTCATCCCACAATTATTCTCCTGAAAACCATGAAGCTCGCAGGTGGCCCTGACAGTATCAGACAGTAGATGTTTATTTATATACAGATTCACATCTGTGGTTTGGAATACAGAGAATGTAAGCAAAATACACACACACACACAGAGACACACGCGCGCGCGCGCGCGCAAGCCGTCTTCAATTTGTTTTATGTTACTGTAATATAAATGGCTGACTGACATGCATTAAAATGTCTAATGCTCATGGATGTTAATCTAGGAGGTAATTCATTCCCAAAGGGACACAACAAAAATAATATTTTATTATTTTTATGTATTAATATTTATTTATTAATGTTTATTAATATTTTGGTTCTATAATTTATTCACATTACATCCCGGTTGTTACTTCCTCATGTGTATCCTTCCATTCCCACCCTCCGTCTCTCATTAGGACTGCCTGCATCCTCTTCCTCTGTGACCTGGCAAGGCAGCCCCACCAAGGAGAAGTGATAAAATAGTAGGCACCCAAGTCCATGTCAGAGGTAGCCCCTCCTCCCCTTAGTAGGGGATCCTCATGGAGAAAGAGCTGTCCATAGGCTATATCTGAACAGAGGGTCTAGCTTCTCTCCATGCATTGTCTTTGGTTGGTGCATCAATTTCTGCAGGCCCACGTGAATCCAGATTTGTTGGCTTTGATGGTCTCCTTGTGGAGTTCATGTACGCTCTGGGTTCTTCTATGTCCCCTACTTTTCCATATGACTCTTAGTGCTCTGGCCAGAGTTTGGCTATGAGTCCTTTTTTAAAATAATTTATCTGCATACATCCCGATTGTTATCCCCTTGGTTCTACCTTCCCGTTCCCAGCCTCCCTCCCTCTTTTGCCCTATTCCCTTTCCCTAGACCTCTGAGTGGGTGGGAGGGTCCCCTCCTGCACTGTCTGACCACAGCCTATTAGGTCTCACCAGGATAGCTTGCATTCCCTTCCTCTGTGAGCCTGCAGGGCCTCCCCATCAAGGGGAAGTGATCAAATCACGGCACCAGATTTCTTAGCATCAGTTTTGATCCTCTGCTGGGTGGATTCAACTCCTTCCCATGGGAAAGTCACTAAGCCATACTTCTGAAAGATCCACACCTCTCAGACCATTACACTGAAGACCAGGCTTCTAGTACCTGAATCTTTGAAGTTCAAACTACATCCAAACCATAGTGAAACAAATTCAGAGACTTGCACAAAATTTGCAAAGAAATCCTCTCAGCACTCAGTTTATTTTGACCTCCATGAAGTAACCAGAATCCCTTTCCTTGTGTGAAAAATCTTTGAGTCTTTATGTTCAGGCAATTCAACTGGTCAGCCCATGGGGGCCTTTAAGGTCCTGACAACGTTCCACGCCACTACCAGAGTCTTATGTCATTACCTGTGCCAGGTACGTGGGAGATAAGAACCTACCTGCCAGCCGGCTTGTACTCTTTTTCACTCTTCCAGTTTCTTCCACTCTTCCAGTCTGTCATAAGCACCCTCCCTTTTCTCTCCTCTTCCTCCTCCCTACAATAATAAATCTCTTTTCATACCAGATCTGTTGCACGACATATTTATATATTATAACACATTCTAAATAGGAAACAAAATTTCAAATAGACATGTGATTATGACAGATGATGAAGTTATTTGGGGAATAAACAAAAAACTTCAAAATCTCAATGAAGTTTATAATAAAAACATTCTGAAGGACATAATCTCCAGATTAAGTAGAAATGGTGTTTATTCCATGTATTCCTATATATGGCATGTTTATTTTATATTCCTATGCATGGCAGTTCATTCCTATATGTGGCATGTCAAGTTGTGAGAATTGGACATTACCAGGGGACCTATGACAGAAGTCACATAGCCCCAGGCCAATGGCACTGTGGTAGCAGAAGTCATATGGCCTCCACAGGCACTGGCCAGCACCAGCAATCCCATTTGGGGTCACATACCAGGATGCTCCTGGTCTCAGAAAGACCACACCGGAAAGATCTGAGCCAATCAGCCACTAATGTGACCATATATGGCCTAATGTCTCTAAGCTGTAACTTGGTGGCCATTTGGCCCAGCCCATTAGTTTAAGCCCCCTGTAATCCTTAACCCACCCCATCAAATTAGAAGATATCACACCTTCTTAGAAGTCCCCTAGTTCCCTATAAAAAGGCCTGTATGCCTTTGGCAAGGTCCACGCCATTTTGTATGGATGATTGACCTCTGTGTGCTGACTGTTTCTGCAGAATAAATGCTCTTTAATTTTGCATAATACTTGAATCCAGGGGTCTCCCTTCAGCAATTCTTAAACCTTCACAAAATTATTAAGAGAGCTGAAATTTAGTGTATACAAAAAATATTTCAAAATAGGAACACGCAACCTTTCCTTTGTACCATGTAACAATAGTTAGTTCACATGGTAAAAGAAAACTGTCAAATATAAGGCCATAAAAAACAAAAATCAGAGAATATGACACTGGTATCTGAGACAGAAGCAGTCAAGTTATCACATATTTCTTTTATTCTGATGGTTAAGATAAATATGAGTTTTGTTTACATTTCACCAGCACTGTCTTGTGCTGCAGCCCCATTCCCATCATTTGGGGCTACAGAATCCTTAGCAAAACTGCAGAACCACTTCATGGCTGACTTTCTTTCACAGTAGCATAAAATGACAATAATAGCATTTACTAAGAAACTGCTCTCTAGACTTAAGGAAGTGAACACAGGTGAAGTTCAAAGCACGTGTGCGCAGTAACCTCTCTGTGGATAGGTGTCCACTTCCACTTCTCATGTTGTGTGAATCTACAACAAACAGTGTCAATAATCCAGGCATCTTCCACGTCTTCTAAAATCTTTTCCCCATTTAATTACTTCATTCTTTTTCTTTCACTTTGGGGAATTGTGTACTTCATCTTTGTGTTCTCTATGTTTTTCTTTTTCATGGCCTGGTGTATGTTTTGTTTTGTCTCACTTTTCATTCTCTGCAATCTTTCATCTCACTTTCATTTTTTTTTTTTTTGCAGGTGTTTCTCTCAGTCTCTTGAACATACTTGAATTATGCTTTCTCTATTTGTTTATGCCCAGCTTCACAAACATTGAACCATCCTTCTCTCTGGCTTTGCAGAAGAGAAACTGGGGAAACTGACAGACTGACATCATCATCTGTTGATCTTCCAGAAACTTAGAATTTCTTTTAGAGATTAAAATTGTCTACAATTTCCAGTTATTAGGAAGCAAAAGCAATCAGTTGAGCATTTTACTTTTCCTTACACGAATTTCAATTCATTTTGCCAAATTGTTGGTTTTCTTTCCTTACTCCAAAAGGATTAAATCGGGAGAGGCAATATTCCCTGATTTAAGTAGTAACCTCAGAGACAGATGATATAAAAATTTAACATTTGCCAGGCAGTGGTGGTACACGCCTTTAATCCCAGCATGAAGGAGACAGAAACAGGCGGATCTCTGACTTTGAGGCAAGCCTGGTCTACAGAGCGAGCTACAAGGGAGTCAGGGCTACACAGTGGAAAAATAAAAATATGATAAAAACAAAATACTACCTTTTATCTAGCATAATATTCCCCAGTTCATTCATCACATATATTGAACTGAACTTATTTCCTCCAGAAATGTATCCCATTGCCCACCTTCCTCATAACAGATATTTTTATCGCAGACAGTGCCTCCTGTCTATTGCCTATCTCCTACCTCCATGTACAAACTAGAATTTTTGACAATTGGTGGTATTAATAAAAAAAATATTACTTGAATAAATAAGTGTTTTCCTCCAAGAGTATTTAATATCAGTTTATCTGTTCTTTCCTCTATGTGCTTTCCTGGTATATGTGCCAAGAGGAAATTCTACAAAATTAATTACTGGCATAGTTTCCAAAGCTAATATTTTCATAATTTCAAGGGAATCCATAAAAGCTGGATGGTAAATTAATTCTAAAATTACCATATTGCACCATCAATCCTCTCTATAGTTAGTTTTTCTTGAGTTTCAGTGGTCTTGAATTTTATTTTCTATTTAATACAAATGTGGCTTAAATAATATGCAATGCAATTCATTTTATACTCCTCTCTATGCTGATGAGAGTCCACAGAGACAATCGCTATTACTTTTTATATATCTTCAGTTCTTCCATTACTTTTCTACTCCTATAATGGTATGTTGGACTCTGCAGGAAACATCCTGGAAGGAGATTACATGCAAGCACTGCAGCACAGAATGCTTTTAACACTGTGAACGCAGAGAAAAAAATTACTATGTAAACACTCATGAAGATTTGAGTCTTTAAGACTGCTGAAATAAATTGGCAATGGAAATATTAGCAGGAGATTTAAAAAAAAAAAAGTATCCTCTTATACCAGGACATGGCAAGAAGAGGAGACTCCTCTAACTCAGCAAGATTCAGAAAGATGTTCCCTTCTTCATATTGGAGAGAAAAACAAAGGTTATGTGTAACACACTTTAAAAAAAAAAAAAAAAACAATGAAAAGAAAGAAATACAGTAAATGCTTTCAAGGGAAAAGACTGGTCCTAAAAACTAGACAATAGTCTGGGATAAAATTTGGGCTCTTTGTGTTGTGTTAGATTTTCTTCCTCTCAATACAAATTTAATTTTTCTCAATGATAAAATTTTAGTGAGATGATTACAGGCAATTTTGTTTATTTTGACCATAGTTTGTCTTTATACAGTTAAGAGCATTCAGAGAAAGCATTTACCTCTGCCTGTGTGTGGAGAGTGAGGGAAGGTCAGAGGCAGGTCTAGAGGCCTTTCAGTTTCCTTTAAGTAACTGTCCACTAGCCCAAAGGTCATGATTTGGGTGCTGTTTTCTGAATTATAACAAAGTCCACTCCTGTACAGTACTGAAGAAAACAGGTAGTTCCCATGTAAACGATACATATCTATAAATAGAAAAGCAATTCAAAGAGCTTAGCAGATGCCATAGAATGTTCTGGGCTGTAAAAGTCCTTCAGAGTTGGCTCAAATTGAGATGGGCCTGTTCACACTCTCACAGAACCGTCATTTGATGTATGAGAACCGCTCTTCGTCATACCAGCAGTCCTCTTGCTTTGTGCTTTAAGGCGAAGTCTTGCTAGATTTCCCAAGTTTGAACTCCCCCATGCCTTAGTCTCTTGAGTAGTGGGACGACAGAGATGCTCCACCATAGAACTTCGAAGTCATTTCAAACAGAACAATATAAATCAAGAAGTAGCTGTGGAAGTATTTTATTAAATGTAATCTATATTTTGCTGTGATGAAACACCCTGATAGAAAGTAAGTTAGGAAAAAAAGAGTTCATTCTGGCATAAAGTTCCAGAAGGGATACAGTCTAGCATGCAGGGGGATGAGTTAGAGCATGAGGCTGGCCTGGCAGTCAGTCAAGAAGCAGAATGATTACATTTTATCCACACAGAGAAAGCACAGAGAAAGAACAGGAAATGGGGCCAGATTTAAAAGGTTTAAGCCTGTTCCTAGTGAAATATCTCCTATAGCAAAGTTCTGCCTCATCCAGATACCATAACTTTCCATATAGCACCACTAACTGGAAGCCACAGGTCAAACACATGAGCCTTTGGGGAAAATATCTCATTCAAATCAGATATATGCATTTAGTCCAACATTGGTGAAAAGTCATTCTATAGAGCCCACATCAGCTACTCAAAGTCCAAGTAGGCACGTGCTCACAGACCTCCCCTGACTCTTTGTTGTGCCTGCAACCCTATCCCCAATCCCCACCCACTCATGACACCTTATCCCACCCCCCACCTGAGACTCTACCAGTAACCACTCCAGATGTGAGAAGTTCAGGTAGGCTGCTCACCCACTGAGCTACCCATTCTTTCATTCTCTCCATGCCAGCTTACCTTATGCTAAGTCCAGTACCTTTCTCAACACTTTATCTCAGACCCCAACTTGGGCAAAGGCTCACTGCTTTAACAGAGAATACACCTTATGCCACCTGTCAGAAGTCAAGACACAACCAACCAGAAAACTGGGAAGAAAACAAAAACCAAGAAACAAAACAGCTATCCAAAGACAAACTCAGAAACTGGGAACTAGACCTATAAACATCCCAAACCCAGATGCCTAGGTGCCACTATAAAAACACAATCAACAACAGCCAAAGCAATATGGCACCACCATAGCTCAGCTACCCTACCACAACAATCTCTAAATATTCCAACAAAACTGAAAAAAAAAACAACTTCATGAAAATTATTGGGGTCCTTAAAGAAATCAAGACAAATGAACAAAATTAAAAGTGGAAATGAAAAATTTCATTAAAAGGGCCAAGAAAACACAAACAGTTGAAAGAAACAAATAAAAGTGTTCAAGCTCTGAAAATGGAAATATATAAAAAAGAAAAAGAAAACACAAACTGAAGAAATGGAGGAAATGAAAAATTTAGGTAAGCAAAGAAGAAATATAGATACAAGCATCACCAACAGAATACAAGAAATGGACGAGACAATCTCATGCATTGAAGATATGATAGAATAAAGAACTACAACAGTAAATACATATTAATTTTAATATACATTGCATATATGCATTTTAAAATATATTTATTTCTTTATTCATATTACATCTAAATTGTTATCCCATCTCTTGTATCCTCCCATTCCTCCCTCCCTCTCATTTTTCCCTTACTCCACTCCCCTATGACTGTGCCTGAGGGGGACCTCCTCCCCCTGTATATGCTCATAGGGTATCAAGTCTCTTCTTGGTAGCCTGCTATCCTTCCTCTGAGTACCACCAGGCCTTCCCATCCAGGGGACATGGTCAAATATGGGGCACCGGAGTACGTGTGAAAGTCAGACCCCACTCTCCATTCAACTGTGGAGAATGTCCTGTCCTTTGGGTAGATCTGGGTAGGGGTTCGAAGTTTACTGCACGTATTGTCCTTGGCTGGTGCCATAGTTTGAGCAGGAACCCTGGACCCAGATCCACCCATCATAATGTTCTTCTTGTAGGTTTCTAGGACCCTCTGGATCCTTGTATTTCCCCATTCTCCCATGCTTCTCTCACCTAGAGTCCCAATAGGATGTCCTCCCCTCTGTCCCACTTTCCTGGTAAGTGAAGACTTTCATAGGACTTTCCTGACACAAAACATTCAAAAAATCTGCACTCCATCAAATTGGAAAACCTAAAAGAAATGGATAATTTTTTAATAGATACAACTTACCAAAGTCAGGTCAAGATCAGATAAACAATTTAAATTAAATAAACCCACAACCCCAAAGGAAATAAAGAATAGAGCAGTCACTAAAGCTTTAAAAGTCTCCCTTCACCACCACCCCACACACACACACAAAAAGCCCAGGGCCAAACAGTTTTTGTGTAGATATCTACCAGACATTCAAAGAACAGCTAATACAAATACTTCTCAAATTAGTCCACAAAATAGAAACAGAAGGAACACTGACTAATTCATTTTATGAAGCTGCAATCAACAAAGAAAATTACAGACTGATTTCCCTCATGAACATTGATGAAAAAAAAATACTAAATAAAATACTTTCAAACCAATTCCAAGAACACATAAAAAAGATCATCTACCATGATCAAGTAGGCTTCATCCCAGAGATGCTGGGATGTTTTAACATAGTAAAATTAATCAATGTAGCCCACCATATAAACAAACTAAAAGAAAAAACATATGATCGTATAATCACCAAATTAGATGTCTAAAATGATTTGACAAATTCTAACACTCCTTCATGATAAAAAAAAAAAAAAAAAATCTTGAAATGAGTAGGGATAAAAGAGACATACTTAAACATAATAAATGCAATGTGTAGCACAGCTATACACAACATTAAATTAAATAGAGAGAGAGACTCAAAGCAATCCCACTAAAATCAGGAATAAAACAAGGCAAGTGATTCTATTCTTTTCTACTCAATAAAGTACTTGAAGTTCCAGCTAGAGCAATAAGAACACTAAAGGAGATCAAGAGGATACTAATTGGAAATGAAAAAGTCAAAGTATTGCTATACACAGATGATATGATAATATCCATTAGTGACCCCCAAAACTCTGCCAGAGAAATCCTATACTTGATAGACACCTTTAGCAAAGTGGTTGGATATAAGATTAATTTTTTTAAAAATTAGTGTCCTTATTATATACACATAGCAAACTGACTGACAAAGAAGTCATGGAAGCAGCACTCTTCAAAATAGCCACAAATAATATAGAATTATCAGGGTATCTCTAACCAATCAAGTGAAAGACTGTATGATTAACAAAACAAAAAAACAGAAAACTTCAAGTCTTTGAAAACATGAAGAAGATATCAGAATATGGAAAAGTTCTCATGCTCATGCATTAGAAGGATGAGCATACTAAAACACTATTCTATCGGGATTGGAGGGTTAGCTCAATGGTAGAGAGCTTGCTTAGCAAGCACAAGGCCCTAGGTTTGGTCCTCAGTTCTGAAAAACAAAACAAAACAAGCAAAACACATATTCTCCGAAAGCAATCTATAGATTAAATGCAATCACCATCAAAATTTATAAAACAATTATTTCCTGACCTTGAAAGGACAATACTCAACTTTATAAGAAAAAACAAACAAACAAAAACAACCACCACAACAAAACAAAAACAAGACAAGACAATGAAGAAAAAAAACAGGATCGCTAGAACAATGAAAGAACTTCTTGGGGATATTATCATCCCTCATTTCAAGCTTTACTGCAGAGCTACAGCAATGAAATTCATATGGTATTGACATAAAAACAGATATATTTAACAATGGAATAAAATAGGCCCAGACATAAATCCACACGCCTAGGGACATTCTATTTTTTGACAAACCAGAAACAAACAATGGAAAAAACAAAACATCTTCAACAAACAGGGCTACATGAATGTCTGCATGCAGAAGAATGCAAATAGATCCATATCTATAACTGCACAAAACTCAAGTCCAAGTAGATCAAAGACCTCAACACAAACCCATAAACACTAAACATATTAGAAGAGAAAGTGGGGAATAACCCTGAACACATTGCCACAGGAGACAACTTTCTCAACAGAACACCAATAACACAGGCACTAAGATCAAAAATTAATACCTGAGATCTCATAAAAACTAAAAAGCTTCTGTAATGCAGTGAGAATTTTTGGTTTCTTTAAAAAAAAATTGTTGCCAGTATATGATTTTATTTTAATCCCAGATGTGGGATATAGGGCTGCTTCATATTGTCCACAGCAGCTCACTATGATTTGTCTTGTGCTCTAGCAGGGACATGATTTTGCTAGCTACCAGATAGTTTCTGCAAGTGTATGACACTTGGAATTCTTGGTACTCTTCAAAAGGTATATTAATACTAGATAGAGCCTGAGAAGGGCTGTGGGTGACTCCTGCTGCTACTGCTGTTGCTAGTTGCTGGTTTGTTTCAGTTTGTCAAGTGGCTGTGTACAAAGAGACAAGAAGAAGAAATTGAATGTCCTACAGATGAAGATCAAACATTCCCCAAGGAACTCATCACCTCTAATCAGCAGAAAGTAGAACACTCCATCCTACCACAAAGACACTTACTCAACTACATTCATAGAAGCTTTATTCATAATATCCAGAAGCTGGAAACAACCTAGATGTACCTCAATTGAAAATGGATAAAGAAGGATTCCAAGATTTCAGTGCCCAGGATGCATGGTATGTCAGTAGCAAAAGAGCAAGGACTGAACACCCAGTAAATGGCCCGGTTGCTGACCACAGAACACCAATGTCTGTATTTCCTGGCTGAGATAAGGCATCCAGGGAGCTAGGGATGCACTGTTCCAACCCCCTCCCTGTGAATGACACCTAGGTTCAAGAGACACACACAGCTTTAGGCTCCCAGTACTCTGCGCCTTCTGACTACTGAAACCCAACAATCTACCCTGCCTGTAAGATGTGCTGGGGCAATGGAAGCTTACAACTTGTAGGAGTGGACAACCAATGATTGGTCTAATTTGAGGTCCATACTAAAAGATGGAGCCCATGCCCAACACTCTCTGGATGACCAGGGACAGAAGGCTGGATAGTCAGAGACCTATGATAGAAATAAAATAAAATAAAATGATTCCTAAAAATACTTATATATACATAGATTAGTGCCTAGCCTTATTGTCATCAGTGAGGCTTCCACGGGCAGCTTATGGGAGAAGATGCAGAGACCCACAGCCAAAAATACTAGGGGGGGGGGATAGAGAGAGAGAGAGAGAGAGCCCAATTGAAAATCTCTATTTAGTCTCTCCTCTTAGAGCTTAAGGAACTCCACAGATAAGGGGAGGAAGACTTGTAAGAGCCAGAAGGATCAAGGACACCTGGAGAACAGGCCCACAGACATCAACTAAATAAGACTCACAGGGGCTCACAGAGCCTGCATGGGTCTCTACTAGGTCCTCTATTAGCTTAGTGTTTTTGTGGGACCCCCTAACAGTAGGAATGGTGCTGTTTATGGGTCTTTAGTCTGCTCTTGAGACCCTTTTCCTCATTTGGTTGCCTAAACCAGCCTTGCTGTGAAGATTTGTGCCCAGCCTTATTGTATCTTGTTATACAGTGTTCTATGGATATACCTGGGAGATCTGATCTTTTCTAAAGAGAAACAAAGGAGTAGTGGATCTTGGGGGAAAGAGGAGGTGTGAGGGGCATACTGGTAAAAGTGGGAGGAGGAGAAAATTGAGATTGGAATGTATTGACAAAATAAGTTAAAAGAATTTTTTAATCTTTTTGTAATGAAGATACTCTAGTCATATCCTATGCCATAAGATAAGCAATATAGCTTTAAAAATACTTGTAATGGGGCTCGGATAGTTGGCTCTGCAATTAAGAAAACCTACTACTCAGCCAGGTGGGCATGATGGCTCACACATTTAATCCCAGCACTCAGGGAGGCAAAGCAAGGCAGATTGATGTGAGTTCAAGGCCAGCTTGGTTTACAAAGTGAGCTGAGTCCAAGGCAGCCAAAGCTACACAGAGAAGCCCTCTCAAAAACCAAAAAGAGAAAAGAAACAAGAAAACCTACTGCAAAACAAAACCCTGGTTTGGTTACCAGCACCCACATCATGAAGCTCAGTTCCAAGGACACACACACACACACACACACACACACACACACACACAATCACATATTTAAAGCATGTGTCTTACTGAGGAACAGTTGTTCATACTAATTTCATTTCATTTACTCTTAGTTTTCCACTTGCTTTGGGCTTATAAAAATTTTATTAAATAAAGATTTTTGAACACGCTTTTTGTTGAGATTATTCTTTTCTTTCAGGATAAAACCATAAACAAAGCATAGAAGACTTATCTGTGCTTACTCAACTGTTTGTAAATGTAAACATCCTCAAAACATTAATAGCACAAAGTGGGGTAATGGAGCACAGGGGAACAGGAAAAATAAGGAAATGATGAGACCTTGTTTAGCATTGTTTTCTACTGAGAGTTGCTATCAACAATTGATGAAAGAAAGAAATCCATGAGAATTAGCTTTATGGAAATTTTAAAGTTTATAAAAGAAAGAAGAAAAGGCAGGACAGTCATATAAGAAGTTAATGTCCCATCCTACATGGGGAAGACTTAAGAGGTATTTGATGGGCAAGTCAAGAAATATTAATATATTCTTTTAGTTAATAGATATTCCCAGAGAAATCAAACATAGGGAAGTTTAAGAATGTTTTCCTCTAAAGAAAATATAATTAAATATAATTATACCATCATAGCACCCATCCTCCTGGACAGTGTATTTTTGAGTCACTCCTCGACTCATTTTCTCATTATTACATAACTTTAGTATATCTAAAACCTCAGCTATGACAAATAGTACAGGGTGTCGAGCCAAGGATTCTCACAAGTAGTACAGTGGACCAGTGCTCCAGTGTCAGCTGACTTACTACCTCTACCAGGGAGGACATCATAGTTCTCCTGAGCCACTGTCTCTTTCTGTATAAGTTCACAATTCATTTTTATTTACTGCATAGAAAGATGAGAATTACAAAAGAACAAATATCAGATGTTATAATACCTAAACCAGTGTACAGATATTTGCTAAAGTCAAAGCAAAGAGTAAAGACGCTCTTGATAATAACACTTTGCTTCTTTAGTGGGGAGCTTGTTGCAGCAAGATAATATGAAATATGTAGATGAATGACACCATAAGGTCATCTGATTATATAAAGGTCTTTTGAAGAGCAGGTAGGGGCATAAACAACTAAGAGACCTTATAATATTCACTGTGTGCAGGCAGGTGGACTCAGGGCAGGAGAAAGCTATGACTTCCAATGGAGTCATCAGAGACTTAACTAGAATTTAAATTTTCCACAAACTATGTCTGGTGTGTGTGTGAGAGAGAGCTGACTTCAGAAAATTACGATAATCAAAGTAAAAATTAACATCCATCCATTTGGAAACTAATTACATGCAACTTTGTAGATATTAGCTGACAAATTATGTTAATCTCTCTGTAGAGAATTGTTGGTAAATTACTACATCCTTTGAGAAATTCCTATGCTGGTAATAATGAGAAATGTATGGCTACCTATGAACCTGAAAGATCTGTAAAAGATAGAAAATTAATTATTTATATGAAAAGTACTCCAAAACCTAGGAAACAGATGAGCAGGTGCCCAGTCCTAAAGCCTCTCTGTGTCAATATGTATGTCAGTCAGAGAGAAAAAAAAAATAGAAAAAGAGGAGTTTTGGGTCATGAAGTATCGTTTTTAAAAAACAAATTCTGCATACTGCAGATTTTTTCCTGATGAAATCTCCAATTCTAAAGATAGTAAAATTCTCACTTGGATTCAAGCCATGTCTTCCTACGTCATTTTAATGGCTATAACCCTGTAGGGAATGGCTGTCAGTTTCCCCCTGTCTATCCAATAGAGGTAAAGATATTTTTGAAGTTTCAAGGAATTTGCACCCCCAAAATATAGCTCCTAGGTACAGCCACAGAATCTATACACTCACTTGAAAAACATTTAAATCCCAGGAGAGCTTGTGAACCATCTGTGTCTACACCCCACACCTACTGTGCAGTCTGATGCATCTGCTGATGTTGGGTTGTTCAGAGATCCCCGGGGCATGTTCATGCCGTGCCATCTGTTTTCATACAGTCATTTTCCTTCTAAGCTTTCTGCACACAAACCAATGAACCCTAGAAAGATATGATTTCATTTCCTTCTCCCAAAAAAATTACACTATGCAACAAAGAAAGAAGCCAAGAACAAGTATCAATGACCAAATATTACACTTTTACTTTTTATGTCCTGTATTTGGGCCTGGTTTTCCTCAAGGGTGAAGGTGGTGGTCCTTTTGAATGACAGGAACACTTCCCAATTGCCTGTGGAGTGAGGCCTAAAGACAGTAGCTGTACTCACCTGTATGTAGGTCTTTGGGTTTCTCCACTATATTAAGGCAAGAGCTGTTCTCTTGAGATCACATTATGATATCTCCCTTAGCAGTCATAAAAATACAAGGACTATGGTTTACAATGTTGGAAAGTCATGTAGTGGTGCATTAAATATTGTTTTGAAGCCAGGCATGTTGGTGCATGACTTTAATGCCAGCACTTGGGAGGCAGAGGTGGCCGATCTCTGAGTTGGAGACCAGCCTGGTGTACAAAATGAGTTCCAGGACAGCCAAGGCTACACAAAGAAACTTTGTCTCAAACTATTATTAACATACATTATATTATTTTGAGATAAATTTTACATGAAAAAATTAACCTTTTCTTCATAGCCCTGGAGATTGAACCTAAAGTTTCACACGTGGTAGGAAGGCATTCCTACTGAGCTATATCCACAGGCTCCTTCTTACGTCTATATTTTTATGTAAAGTCTTACTCTTATATTTTATATAAAGTCTCACTAAGTTATGGCTTTGAAATTTAAAGGAATAAAGAACACTTTACATTTTTTTAATTTGAGTGTGTGCATTGGGGGTATGAGTACATGACAAGGCATACTTTGCAGGTCATCAAACACCTTGTAGAAGTCAACTAGTTCCTTCTACCCTGTACGCCCTGGGGATCCAATTCAAGGCACCAGGCTTAGCAGCACACACCTTTACCCACTGAGCCATCCTTCCAGCTTACAGCCTTTACCTCCAATCTTAGCCTCTCAGGTATCTTGGCTTACTGGACTGTACCCCAGGCTCAGGTTAAAACTAACTTTCTTAATGTATACTGCTTGCATCCATGATCACATGGTATGGCAGTGTGAAGGAGAACGGCCCCAATAGGCTCATCTGTTTGAGTGTTTGATTCCCAGGTAATAAACTGTTTCAGAAGGAAACATTTGCCCTTGTCGAAATAGATGTGTCCTTGTTGGAGGAGGCTTTCAGATTTAAAAAGCCCACACCAGCCCAGTCTCTCTCTCTCTCTCTCTCTCTCTCTCTCTCTCTCTCTCTCTCTCTCTCTCTCTCTCTCTCTCTCTCTCTCTCTCTCACACACACACACACACACACACACACACACTCAGAGAGAGAGAGAGAGAGAGAGAGAGAGAGAGAGAGAGAGAGAGAGAGGTCTGTAAAGCTCTCAGCTACTGCTCTAGCACCATGACTGACTGATTCCTGCTCATAAACTAGACTAACCTTCTTAAACCCTAAGCAAGCTCCCAACTAAATGTTTTCTTTTAAAAGATTTTCCTTGATCATTGTATCTCTTCACAGCAATAGAACAGTAACTAAGACACATGGTAATACTGTATAACCAGTATTTATGCCAGTCGTCCAAATATTTAATCGCCTCAAATAAAACAACAAAACAATTAATTTCTATTCACTATGCCCAACCCAGCCTGATAACTGCCAACCCATACCCTTATTTCTATTGGTTTATCAGATTTTGCTCTTTCCCATTTGTGAAATCATGGAACGTGTGACCATTTGTATCTATGTTGTTTTACTTAATAATATTTTTGCAAGGCTCATCCATGCTTAGCACCACACACCTGTACCATGGGTAGTTCTCCACTTTTCATGTTTGAATAGTGAATTGTATGCATACACTGAAATTTGCTTACCCATTCCACCAATACAAGTTACTGCAGACACCACTACACATTAGCTGTGGGGAAAGTACTGCTGTGAACATTCTTAGGTATATATTTATTCAGACATTTGAATTCTTTGAGGTATTCCTCCAGGAGGGAAACTGCTGAGTTAAAGAGAAATCAGAAATCCCAAGTTTAACCTTTTGCTTTAGCTATTTGTGGGATCTCTGAACTACATACAGATTTTGAATTTAAAATACACACACACGTGTGTGTGTGTGTGTGTGTGTGTGTGTGTGTGTGTGTGTGTGTGTGTGTGTGGTGAGCTACAGAACATTCTGTGAAGTGCTGCTATCTTAATACTAAGTGCTGAGATTCATGAGCATGGGGTATTTTCCCACCTGTTTAGGTGTCTTTAATTTCTTGCAATAACATATTATAGGATTTACATGCACATTTTGTATTTACTTTAACTTGTTCCTATGTATTTGATACTCTTAATGTTTATCTTGGTTACTTTTTCTTATTGTGACCAAATACCAGACAGAAGCAACCTACATGAGGAGAGTTTTAATTTGGCTTACAGTTTAAGTAATACTGTCCATCGTAAGAGGGAAGGCGCATCAGGGTCTGTGGTGGTGGGAGCTCTGGCAGCCTGTTATAGCTCCTTTTTTACAGCCCAGCACCTCAGAACAGAGTGAGAAAAGGGAGATGGCCTAGAGTTCTCAAGCCTCTTGCCTCCGACTCTAAGTCCACCTCTAAGGCTCGTGTCCAAAAGACTCCACCTACCTGAGCCTGTGGGAAACATTTCACATGGAGCTCTTTGAAGCACTATTAAAAACATAAGCACTATTTATTGTACCAGGAGATTCACTTCAAGTAAATTGAAATAGAGTTGATTTTTAGCATCTTGAGCTCATATCCTGTAACTGGGGTTAATTCACCCATTGGTTCTATTCGTTTTACAGTATCTTTCACATTCTATCTATATGAGATTGTGTTAAGCTGGGCCTGTGTCACAAGCCTGTAACCCTGGCTAATATGAATCAGAAGAGTAACAAGTTCAAGAACAGCCTAGGAAATGTCATAAGACTCTAGATCAAAACAAAACATTTTGCATCTCAATAATAAAATGGTTGTCCAGAATAAAATCTATCCTACATTCAATTCTCATTTTTAAAAATCAGTGAGAAGAGGTATTATCATTTCTTAATACCTTTTATATATATTTCTACCTAATCTCTGCAGATTAGCTGTATCCTGGGTGCTCTTTCTTGCTTAGCCAGACATCTATTCTAAAACACTCCTTAACTTTAGCATGTGTTGAGGCAAGACATCAACCAGAAAGGAAAACTTACAGTCTTCTTGAATTTGAGCCTACACTCTGCTTAGGCTTCTATACGCTTTTCTAAATTCCCTCATAAACACAAGCAATCTGTCAGTTTTCACAAAGAAATTTTTTCTTCAACTTTTCATTCTCTGCATTGTTTTAGTTAACAGTAATCTGCCAGAGGGATCAGTTCAATGGTCAAATGGAAATATTTACTTCCCTATAGTATTGTTGGTCGTTAATATCAGACTCATGTGAGATAACAGAGATGGGGATATTTGATGCAAATAAAACTAAATCATATGCTACCTGCAACAGTTCTCCATCACAATTTCCTACATAATTTCTCAAAGTAAGAAAACCACATATGTTTCATACCTTGGAGAACCATTGGTCAGGGGTAATTATATGTGAAACTGTGCAGGTGTCACAGTGATTCAGTCTTATTTGCATAATATATCATACCCTTGACCATTGACCTGAGCTCAGAAGTTCTGAGTGATTTTTTTAAAAAATAATCTGCTAGGAAGTGAACCTGAAGTAAGAATTTTGCAATTTTGGTTTCTTTAAAAAACAGAAATATTGGGCTGGAGAGATGGCTCAGTGCTTAAGGGCACTGACTGCTCTTCCAGAGGTACAGAGTTCAATTCCCAGCAACCAACCACATGGTGGCTCACAACCACCTGTAATGTGATCTGATGCCCTCTTCTGGCCTGTGGGTGTATATGCAGGCAGAGCACTGTATACATAATAAATAAATAAAACTTTTTTAAAAACCAGAAATATTATAAGAATATGCTTTTATTTTAATCCCTGGTGTGGGAATATGGGGAGGCTTCTCAGAAGTTGACTGTGATTAGCCTCAAGCTTGGGTGGGGAAGTGATTTTGCCAGATAGTTTCTATGAGCATGTGACATTTGGAACTCTGGAGACTTTTCAGAGGGTATATAAATGCTATGGCCCTGAAAGGCAGGGTGGACTATTGGTTGGTTGTTGGTTGCTGTCAGCTGGCTATTGGTTGTTGTTGGTTGTTGCTAGTTGCTGTTAGTTCATTAAGAAATTGTTCTCAAAAAAGAAACAAAAAGAAGAAATTAAATATGCTCGCAGTGAAGATCAAACTTACCCCCACGGAGCTCAAATCCCCTAATAATCAAGAAGTAATTTGTTGATAATGTTGCTCCTTTCTGACCCCTGACTTTATTTAAGGATGTCTTTCCTTTCCTCTCTATCTGTTTTTCTCTCAAATCTAGTATTAGGGAATTGAAAAGGTAGGAAAAGGGTGGAAAAGGATGGAAGAAAAAAGAACTCACAAAGTAGAAAATGCTGACTACATGAGCCTTCACAATTCAGATCTTGATTTCGTATGTAACCCAGTTACCTCTCTTCAGCTCCAGATAACTTCTGGCTGGTGTTAGACCATGCATAGAATTTTCTTATCCTTATTTGCATACTTATTATTGACACTCTTTGAAAACACACAACTTTTAATGATCTGAATTTAGAAGCTATTTATGCATTTCTTTATCCAGAGCACACATCGGATTCAATAGATCAAACATGCATCTACAAGGGTTCTCACTCTTTGTCTAAGGCTCCTGCAGTAAAAATCTTTGTTTGTGGGTCAACACAACCTTTCCTACCTGTTAACTTGCCAGATGTCTGTGGTTAATTAGCCTAATAGATTAATTGTTTTTCAAAGTCGCTGGGCTAATTGGGATGGGATGGTTTCTGCTCTCCCACACTCACCATCCTCATCCTAACCCGAATCCATTCTACTCCCCCATACCGAGTGCAAATTTAGAAAAGTGCGTGTTGAGTGAATAGACTCAGCATAGCCTAAGAAGAGGGTTAAGGAGACCAAAAAAAGGCTCCAAGAAATAGGGAGTCTTATTTCTACGATACTCCAGTAACCCTGCAGAGAATCTCTGGGTAAGAGGAGCGGCTGGACCTTAGATTACTAATGGCCCAGGATTTTCTTCCCTATCTAGATATTGGGCCTGTTCTCTAGAACACATAAAAAACAGACGGCTTCTAAATGTCTAAACACCTGCTTGCCGGTGCTGTATTTAAAACAATATCATGCGTAAAAACCTGTCAAGTACTAGAGCTTTTGAGCTGGTTAGTCTCATTCTGCTCTGAAGGAGTAACATGAAGGACCTCTGCGCTTCACTTACGGAACAGCAATCTAGATTTCTGGGTGAACTTTAGAAACCCCAAAACTAAAAGCAATGTCTTTGTAACAAGTGCATTTCCTTTTCTTTTATTCCACTTAAGTGGAAGGACGATGAAAACACTGTGTTTGGAAGCTAAAGTACCCCTCTTCAGTGACACAGAAGCACACTAAACCTTGACTACTTTATTAATTCAATTATTCTAAAATTATTCTTGGTGTGTGTTGTGTTCATATGTTGTGTATGTGTGTGTGTCTGTGTATCTGTGTGTGCGCACATCCATGTGTGCATGTGTGTGTGGAAGCAAGAGGTAAACAGAAAATACCTTTCTCTGTCTCTCTCCAGCTTATGTTTTGAGACAGGATCTCTCACTGCACCTGGAGTTAGCTGGTCAGTAAGCCACAAGATCCTACTGCTCTACATCCTCTGCCTAGCGCTAGAGTTACAAGTATTTTCTAACTCACCCAGCTTTTCCCTGAGTTGCAGGAACTCAAGTCCTCATGCTTGAGGACTTTACTGCCTGTGCTACCTCCCTACCCTCTTTTTGCAACATTTATACATCATCTCCATCAGCAAGGTTGTAACAGATCATCACTTTTTGGTTGTTGTCAGAACCCTCTTCTCTCCACAAGACCTGCTATGGAGGGATACGTCCACATTTCACAAAATACACTTCGGATACTCTTTCTAAAACTAAAATATGATGATGCCACTTATCTGATTAAAGCTACCTTTTAAATCTGCTTGTTGTAGAACAAGAATATTCAAACTGATCCCAGGCCAAACTAAGACCTCTGTCTTGTTTTATAAATAAAGTTTTGTTAAACACATACATTTTACCCATAAGCATATTGTCTATGCCATTTTTATGCTACCCCAGCTGAGTCTAATAGCTGCAAAAAAAGACCATATGTTTTCACAAAGTCAAAAATATTTACCATCTGGCCACTTACATTGAAAATTTGCCATCCCCTGGTATAATCTAGAACTCACAAGTTTGGCTGACATCCGGGGCAATTTGCGAAGGTCCACTTACATTTTACATTTACCCTAGAGCATATTTATTTGAAAGCAAAACCACAGGAAAATATTGGCAGTCTCCAGAATATAATAGGTTGTTGGTATTTTACTTATACATGTCTTAGTTTCCAGATTCAATGGTTCCTGCATTTATGAAGCATCTCTAAATGCCTCTTCCAAAGTAATATTATAAAATATTTAGTCACTACATATTTGGTAGCAGTTTTCATATGTTTGCATACATTTTTATTAAAATAATATCTCTCACTTTTGCCCTTTTTTTAAGATATATGACACTAGCCTGATATTTGATACTTTTGATTCAACTGTCTTCCTGACCATTTTAACATCTTCTTGTCCCTAGTGATTTTGAACCTTTAGCCTTGTTTTTAAAACATTTTCGGATATACATAAAACTCTAATTGAGTGAACAGCACAGGGTTCCATATCTTCCTTTGATTCCTTCACTCCATCCCCACCACGTTCATTTTTGTTCTCTTATTATCAACCCCTATAGCAGTGGAACTTATTTGCTCTCATTGATGAGCCAGTATTGACAGATCATCAGCTCCTGGCCACAGTTTACATTCAGACTCAACTCACTCTTTGTGTTGTGCATTTACAGGTTTTTGTAGGCTTTGAATTTTTTCAAAACTACTTTAAAACTAAAAAGTAAAGCTTTTTAGGCTCAGATCCTTGGAGCTATTCCACTCTTTGTCCTCAGGATTCCCGTAGATCCATTAAACAGCAAACCAGCAATTCAGCCAAGGTGACTGCAATTGCAGCAGTGGGAATCTGGAGCAATGGTGGGAACCTGGAACCTCCAAGCATTCTCCAGAGCGTTTCTCTCTCGGATCATCTCAAAGTGGAGCGATGAACAGCCAAAGGATAGGAAACAATACCAAGACCAAAAGGATAGATATAGATACAGATATATAGATATATAGACATAAATATAGATAGATAGATAGATATGTGTGTATAATATATGCATATATGTATATATACATATATGTGTGTGTGTGTGTATATTCGCAGAGTCTGTAACAGGATGTTTATCAGTTGGCAAAGACCATGCCCCTACAAGAGTCAGTTCCTCTTCTAGTGGACAAACACCACGTGTTCTCTCAAAAGTCTATTTCCAACAGACAAATACTGCACACCCTCACACAAGTCTGTTTCACATCCCACACTTGTGATCAAAACAAAAACATGTTTACATCCACTACACATTGTCAGCAGTGTTTGGTGTTGTATTATTTTAGCCAACCTAGTAGATATGTGACTCATCATTTTAATTCATTTCTCTAATGACAGAGTGTTGGACATCTTTTACATATATTTGGCATGTTTATAGCTTTATTAATGTGTTTGTTCAAATCTTCTGTCCATTTTAATTGGGTTGTTTGTTTCTCTATGATTTAATTTTTCCAATAGCATTTTGCAGTTGTTACAATTGTTATCATCAACATTTCTCATTATGATACTAAGTATTTCTGTGCTCTTAGCAAATGCTAACAAAAAAAGTGTTTCTACAAGCACTAATTCATGTAATCCTCCATATAACACATTTTACCTACTCTTAGCCATAAATAAATGTCTTAGAGAGGTTCATTAACTTATCTAAGCTCACACAGCAGGCAAGGCACAGAGCTAGAGTTATAACTCAGTCTTAGAATCTCCACAATCAAAACCTTACAGTGTATAGCAATTCTTCCTTGACTCAACGGATGTGTGACAGGCATAATGTCATAGAAAAGTAATCTGAATAATTATGTACATCTGAATCTATCTAAATCTCATTAAAAAATAGGAAACACACCCACCTCTGAAAACAACAAGCAACCAAGAACAACGAAGAGACAAAACAGAGGGAATAGGTCTTGTTTTTCATTATTAAATAATTTGACTTTAAAAAAAATGTAGACAATTTAAAATTTCTCCTAAAGCTAAACAAACAAAAGCTCAAGATGTAAGGGGTTTTACTCCTTTCAAATTACAAATGGCTCAATTAGCGGTTTCTTTTTTTTGTTTTCAACATAATTTTTATTGATTATTTGGGAATTTCACATAATATACCCCAATAATATTCAATTCCCAATCCTCCCTCCCAGGTCCACATCAGAGGAAAGTGGTCAAAAGGAGGGGAAGTGCATTTTGTGCTGTCCATAGACTGACTGGAGTATGCTCATGCTCAAACTCCAGTGGGTAGCCCCTTAAAGAAAACCGAGTCCTAAAAAGGAAAGAAAGAAAGAAAGAAAGAAAGAAAGAAAGAAAGAAAGAAAGAAAGAAAGAGAAAGAAAGAAAGAAAGATAGTCTTTCCCACCTCCACCCCTGCCATAAGCTAACCATGAGGAGCTACTCTTCAGCATCCTTGTGGCAATTTCTAAGAGTTCCTATCGAGACTGAGGGGAGGGAGGTTGCCACAGAAGCCTTCAAAATCTCTCAATCTCAACAGTGAGTCTACAGTCATTGATACCACTGAAAAAGAGCCTTCCTTGCCCTTACAGTCAGAGGAAGCACAGATCATGAACTTCCACACAGTTTCTGCCAACAGCATGGACAACAGACCTCAGGATGGTCTCTAATGGCAGTACAGACCATGGATATGAGCATGGCCCACACCCAGAGCTTGGGCCACAGACACCATCATGGCCCTTAAGGCAGCACAGGCCACAGACATTAACATGGCTTCAGGTAGCAGCGAAGACCAAGAGCATCCACACAGCCTTTGGGAGCAACATGAGCCATGGACGTTAATATGGCCCCTGCCCATCAGAGAACCAGAGACACCAACATGGTCCTCAGTGATAGCATAGAACATGAACGTCAGCGTGGCCTCCAGCAATAGCACAGACCACAGACATCCACCTGGTCTCCTGTGGTGGCACAGGCCATGGTAATCAACATGGCCTGAGGTAGAAGCAAGATCCACAGAGATCAGCATGATGCCCACAAATACCATCATGCCTTCTGAAGGCAGCACAGACCACAGGGGTCTTTCAGCACACCAAATTGAGAAAAATGAGACAGCCTCCATCTTAGACAGCCAGAGTGATTGTGTGGCTGGGCGGCATGTTTGGCAGCAGAACCCTCAAGCCTGCATGAACTCCAAGCTGTTGCAAACCACCCAGCTGACCCTACTCAGCTACAACGTTCTTCCCTGTCCACAGTACCGTTCTCCCACACTGGTCGTCAGTCGTACCTCTAATTCTACCTCTCTCCACCATACGTCTGCCCTTCAGTTCTCCATTCATCCACTTCCCCACAGCTCCATCAAATATTTGTTCATTTAATTAGCATTGAAAGCTGCAGTTTGTCTCACACAGTCTCGGCCCCTAATCCCTGCCCCCCAGTTTTACATGCATATACTCATTGCGAGGAGTCATTGGTCCGGGTCACTATTCCTTATTTCTGAAGCATACTGGGCCATCGCTGAGACTTGTCTCGGATATCCTGCTGTTGCCCTGAGTCAGCATGATCGCTCAGCTAGGCAGAATGTCCAGGGGCAGGATCCAAGTGAGCTCCCATCTGTTGCACACCCTGCCCTCCGTGCTAGCTGCGCCAAGGCTCCTGAGGCACTGCACTCTCCTTCCAGCAGGGTAAGCAACAGTGGCTCTATGCTGCAGGCCAGCCCTATTATTCTGTAATGGCATGCTCTTTGTCCACTTAAGCTGTGCTTTCAAATGGCTCCCATACTGTTGGCTCTGGTTCCTTAACAATTAAACTTTATTATGAACCTATTAAATGAATGTACCTCCTTTACAACCGACTATCCGAAAGACGAGGGAAAGGAGAACAGGGAGAACAAGAATGAAACCTTCTGAGCATCAGTTCTGCTGGGCAATCCCTTGGCATAATTCTCCAGGAATCTAGCAGATCCTCTACCCGACGGAAGAAGCCGCACTGTCCTTCCGTGGACCGAACCTGGAGGACCCCCACCGAGCTGATCTCTCTCTCTCTCTCTCTCTCTCTCTCTCTCTCTCTCTCTCTCTCTCTCTCTCTCTCTCTCTCTCTCTCTCTCTCTCTCTTGTTATTCAATGTCCTTCTTCTTCCTCCTCCTCCTTTAAGGTCCGTTTTGCAATATAATACCCTGGCAGAAGTTGCCGGCCTGGTCTTCAATCCTGGGCCTATATGGCTCCTCTGAGTCTATAACAGATGCTTATCATTCTGTAGAGACGGAACCTCAGTGGGGTATCATCCGGAGGCTGCCTTCACCCCGGTCCCAGACATTCTCTTCACACCATACCCTTCATCGACACATGTGTAGTCTTATTGTTTTCCCCAACACACAGCTCTTCGTCTGCACCGACTTTCCTTCCAATTTCATGTATCCGCCTTTTGAAAGCATCTTCCCATTGGACCTGCGTGTTGTTGTAGGGGTACTAAAGGCTCTGCAGACTCCTCCGCCTTGGAGCCTCCCTGGGTCTCTCGGCCCGGAGCTGCTGCTCTGCAGTCCAGAGTCAGGCGACTTGAATCACAGCCGTGATAGAAGTTTTCATCTTTGATGTTGATGACGTGCTCCCAAATCTGGTTTTGCAGCACCAGCTCCTCCACATGCTCCGGCAGCTCATCGATGGAGTAGACGTTGGGGTGGGCTGACTAAAAGCCCTGGATCTCTGCCCAGATGGCAGCCGAGTTGGCCAGCTGCGGCCGATAGTTCATCTCTGGCTGCCAAGTGGGTTCAAGGTAATTAGCAGTTTCTAATTCGGTCTCCTAGCCTCTTTCAAATGGATCAATCACTAATTCACACAAAGGAATCCTAATGTACTTAGCATAGTGAAGGTGTCTTCCCTAGAGACATGTGCACACCTCTGGACATTATGAGTCAGCAATTATATACACTTTCAAAATGTTACGTCAATAATGAAAACAAAGCGGTCTGTTGAGGCCAGCACAGTACTTGTGGTTGTACGCATGCCTGGTCAGAATTCTAGTTACTGTGGTAAAAACATTTAGATCGTCAGGCTCACCCTGGAGTTCTAGTTTCTCCAACTGCCACATCTTCTAACTCTTTGGCTGCTGGTAGTAGTTTTATAAGATTAATGACATTCCATTCCAAGTCAGCTATTGTTGCACATGCTTGTAGTCCCAGCACTCAGGAGGCTGAGGCAGGGAGATTATGAGTTGGAGCCTACCCTGGACTATAATCCTGACTCAAGAAGCATTGCATCTAACCAACAAAAATCCATTCCCAAGTATTCAAATGAACAGTACAATAAGTGCTCTTGTGATATATGGTTTTCTCCAATGGTCCATCTCAGATCAGCTTTGAAAAGCATATACTGAACATCTGAGTAATTTAAAATTTAGTTGGATATGAGGAGCATATTGTTTGTGGCAAGATTTTTAGGAACCATTTGATGGCCAAGATTGTGAAGCCCTCATGCTGGTTTCAACAGAAAACAAGGATTGTGCCTCCCTCAATTCACTCATTGAAGTTTTGTCCCCAGTGGTGGTGGGGTTTGATGAGTTCATGAGGTCAGAAGAGTGGGGCTTTCATAAGACATTGGCACCCTTATAAAAGAGACACCAAAATATCTCTCTCTCTCTCTCTCTCTCTCTCTCTCTCTCTCTCTCTCTCTCTCTCTCTCCACCCCCTCCCTGCCTCCCTCCTTCCCTCTCTCTCTCTCTCCTTTTAAACATTCTTTTATCTTTTTCCTTTTTTAACTTTTTAATGTATGTGCATTGGTGTCAGATCTCTTTGGAACTGGAATTACAGACAGTTGTGAGCTGCCATGTGTGTGCTGAGAATTGAACCTGGGTCCTTTGGAAGAGCAAACAGTGCTCTTAACCACTGACCTATCTCTTCAGCCCCATCCTCTCTTCTTTATTTAATCTTAAAACCCTTTCTCTTCTCTTTCCTCTGTTCACCAACCCATGTTAATAGATATAACTCCAGAGAGTTTTATGATTAAAATTTCCACTGCTGTTTGCTTTTTAAAAAGAGACTGAGATAAAAGGCAAACATTCTGGAAATTCATGTTTAAAGCCATTTGAGGGTCTTGTCCTTAATGTGCGCTGCAGATAAGCTGACTGCCCTTGTACCCCGCAAGCATCTATTAATCCCCTTTCTGTAGCCATCGTTCCTTCATAGCCCTCACCATAATAAACATGAACAACACCTGCTCAAAGAAGATTGGGGATAAGACATTTACATGCTGCTTTTTCCATTTTGTGTGTAGCTTAAGCGAGTACACATGTGCGTGTGAGGCCTGGGGTGTGGAGTAGGGTTGGCAGGATTGCACTCATCCATGAATGTGGAGGTCAGAGTTTGACATTCGGCTGTAATTCTCTATTGTTCGTGAAGTAACCATCTTGGCTAGAGTGTCTTATAAAAGTTCCAGGCCCCAGGTCCCACCACAGGGACTTTTGCATGAGTAGTAGGCATGGAAATTCAGGTCCTCATGTTTCCAAAGCAAGTACTATATCCACTAAGCCATCTTGCCAGCCCTAAGCTTTTTTTTTTTAATCTTATTCATCTTCTTTCGATATCTACATAAGATGAGAAAATTGAGGTTCAAAGAAATCAGGTCATTTACCCTCAAAACACAAAGTGCATGCACAGTACAGGACATGGATCTGAAGCCATGTTTTTCTGCTTCATTAATCCAGCCTGCTAACTTCAATATCCCTTCTCTCCAGAAATCGTGTTAAAACATGAAATAAACGTGAATGGCAGGCAGCATTTTCTCCTCCAGCCAGGCTGCTAAGGGAGATGCTTCCCACCATATCCGGACACCTTTTCTCCCAAAGGCAGGAAAGAATGCAGGAATCGTGCTCTCCCTGAGTTCTGCTTCAGTAAAGAAATGAAATAACTTGTCTTGTCTATAGGAAGGAATAGAAAACAATATCTCTATGGTCCTATCGGCTAGATCATGCATCTCCCTAGAAGAGCATCCGTGCCTGATCCATCACTCTATATATAGCACTCCCTGTGTGGCATGCATACAGAATGCTTGATGCTTAGCAGATGCTCAGGCACTTTTATTAAAATGCTGAACTGAACTATTCACATCTATAATTCAAGGATGCTATATTTCATCAATTTCTCAGTCAATAATAATAAAAATAATAACTGGAGCACATACCCCAAATTTAAGTGGCATCTAATTTAAGGCAGGCTTTATGGAACACTCCAAATAAGATTCCTCATTAATGCCTCATCCAGCCTGTCAGTCAGCAAACAAGGTGAGGAAATGGGCATCTTGTAGAATTGTCCAAAATTATGAAGTTCTGTGATATGGATTCAAGTCTACAACTTAATCTTTCCTTTTAATAGTTCTACTTTAACAAATAAAACTTCATTGCCCTGCATTAGGTCGCATTATCAGTAAGGAAACAGAAGTGTCAACATAAGAATGCTTCATTTTATATTAAGTACTAAAGAATTTTAATAATAGCAAGTCAAGAGCTAGAGAGACAGCTTAGTAAGTAAAGGACTTCCTACAGAAGCATATGAACCTGTGTCCACATGCCCATAATCATGAAAAGCAGAGCATGGCGAGGTAGGGTAGACCTGTAACCACAAGTCTTCTACAATGAGACAGGAGGCAGATACAGGAGGATCACAGAAGCTCACAGGGCAGCTAGCTTGGATTAGCCTATGGCAAACAAGAGACTCCATCTCAAGCCACATGAAAGTCAGTGACTGAAACCCAGGGTTGTCTTCAGACAACACATGCACCAGGGCACTCAGATGTGGATGCTCATACTCCAGAGCATGGGCACAAGTGACCACACACATGCACACATGGACATGAGTGCACAAGCAAACATTTTAAACACGCCCATACAAAAACAAATCTCATAAATTTATCTCGAAATCCAGAAAGAAAAATGCACACATGTGTTCATCCTATAAATAGCCCTGAATTTATAACCTGAATTTATAAAATCTAAACAATTTCAAAGTCAGGAAATCAAAGACTGTAAATTCTCATTGGATGAAACATTCCGATTTAATAATCAGCAATTAATCTGTGGCTGAAAGAAACTCAGAAGGATGTAGACAAAACTTCTATCAGGGCAGGGTGCAGTGAACTGTGACTATGTGCCTGATCTTTTTTTTTTTTTTTTTTAATCCTCAGTCTCATAACAGTTTTTGTTTCTTTGTTTCTTTGTTTGTTTGTTTTTTCAGGGTTTTTTTCTGGTTTTGATATTTTTTTATTTTATTTTACTTTTTACATATACATTTCTATTATTACACATATATACAATATATTTCCTATAGCAAGAAGAACCATGACACAATCAGGAGTTATATGAATGTTACATTCTTAGTGTTTTGGCTATTTGTATTTGACAGCCTTAAAGAAGACATCTTTCCTATCTTGGTGCATCTAAATTTCTGAACGTAAATCAATCGCCATCACATATTGTCATTATCAACTTAGAACACCTATCTAGACCTAAAACCATCTTAACCCCTAAACAACTAAGCTTCATTATAAAACTAAGCTACCTGGTCTTCAACGCCCTCAGAGACTTGAAAAGGAATAAACTTGATTATCTGAGTATGCCAGGAGTGCAGGTTAGTAGCTTTCCAAATGAAAAAATAGCAGAGACAGTTTTCTACCTGAATAGTCACCCTAAACTCTCTAAAACATTGGAGCATCTTCTTCACCCTTCTGGCCCAATATATCTGACAGACATATTCGTGAGGCAGGAACTGTTGAGGACTTCCTTACCCTGTCTTGGCAGAGCTTGGCCATCGACTCTGCCTGCATCTAAGCTTGCCCCTTTTTAGGCAGAATTCTCTCTGTGGTAGAAATGAGGACCTTTTGCCCAGTGGCTAGTTTGCCATATATGAAGTCATCTCCATAAGGAGGTTCTTTGATGCTCATCATCCTCTTTGAAGTAGGCTGGGTGTTGCCAGGAGTTAACCTGTCTCATTGTCAATGAATCTTTAAAATAATAAAAAACATTTAAAATATTCTGCATGCCTCTGAGGTTTTTGAAGACCTTATCTTTCTATTGTGTCATGTCCAGTATGGAGATTCCTCTGGAAGACCTTTTATTGTACAGGATCATTTTAACTATTCTGGGTTTTCTGTTTTTCCATATGAAGTTGAGAATTGACTTAAATTTCTCTTCATTTGGCTATAGATTTGCTGTATATTGGCTTTACTATGTTTAGGTATGTGCTTTGTATTCCTGCTCTCTCCAGGACTTTTAACATGAATTGGTGTTGGACTTTGTCGAATGCTTTTTTTGGCATCTAAGGAGATGATCACATGGGTTTTTTTCTTTCAGTTTTTGATATGATGAATCACCTTGATGGATTTCCATATATCAAACCACCCCTGTATGTCTGGGATGAAGCCTATTTGGTCACGGTGAATGATAGTTTTGATGTGTTCTTTAATTTGATTTGCAAGTATCTTATTGAATATTTTTGCATTAATGTTCATAAGAGAAATTGGTCTGAAATTATCTTTCTTTGTTGAGTCTTTCTGTGGTTTATACATCAAAGTGACTGTGGCCTCATAGAATGAGTTTGCTAATGATCCTTCTGTTTCTACTTTATGGAATAGTTTGAAGAGAATTGGTGTTAACTCTTCTCTGAAGGTTTGGTAGAATTTTGCGCTGAATCCATTTGGTCCTGGGCCTTTTTTTTTTTTTTTTCCCCATGGGGAAACTTTTGATGACTGCCTCTATTTCCTTAGGTGTGGTAGGGCTATTCAATTTGTTTACCTGATCTTGATTCAATTTTGGTAGTTGGTAGCTATTAAGAAAATTGTCCATTTCATTTAGGTTTTTGAATCTTGTGGCATACAGGCTTTTGAAGTGAAAGCTGATGATTCTTTGGATTTCCTCAGTGTCTGTCCCTTTTAATTTCTGATTTTGTTGATTTGAATACTCTCCCTCTGCCTTTTAGTTAGTTTGGCTAAAGGTTTGTCAATCTTGTTGATTTTCTCAAAGAACTGGCTCTTGGTTTCATTGATTCTTTGAATTGTTTTCTTTGTTTCCAATTTATTGATTTCAGCCCTGAGTTTGATGATTTCCAGTTGTCTACTCCTCTTGCGTGTGTCTGCTTCCTTTTGTTCTAGAACTTTCAGGTGTGCTGTTAAGTTGCTAGTATGGGATCTCTCCTGTTTCTTTATAAAGGCACCTAGTGCTATGAGCTTTCCTCCTAGCACTGCTTTCATTGTGTCTCATTGGTTTGGGTATGTTGTGCCTTCTGTTTCATTGAATTCTAGGAAGTTTTTAATTTTTCTTTTTATTTCATCCCTTACTCAGATGTCATTGAGTAAGAAGTTGTTCAGTTCCCATGAGACTGTACGCTTTTACTTGTTTCTTTTGTTGTTGAGTTCCACCTTTAATCCATGGTGGTCTGGTAAGATACAAGGGATTATTTCAACTTTCTTGTACCTGTTGAAGTTTGGTTTGTGGTCAAGTATGTGGTCAGTTTTGGAGAAGGTTCCTTGAGGTGCTGAAAAGGAAGGTGTAATCTTTTGTGTTTGGGTAAATGTTCTGTAGATATCAGTTAGGTCCCTTTGTTTCATGATATCTATTACTTTCCTTGTTTCTCCATTTAGTTTCTGTCTTGTTGATCTGCCTATTGGTGAGAGTGGGATGTTGAAGTCTCCCACTATTAGTGTGTGGGGTTCAATGTGTGGCTTAAGTTTTAGTAACGTTTCTTTTACAAATTTGCATGTGCCCAATTTTTACTCTCCATTTTATGTCAATGCAATGAGAAATAAAGATACCACATGTCAAACTTAATTAAATCTCTAACAGTTAATGTATAATAATATCAACATTGGTTTTTTTTAATAATGCAAATTGATTTAGTTTTCAATGTTTCTATTACAATGCATATCATTCTGAAGATATTACTTTTTGTTTCTCATTAAATATAAAGGACCTCAATAGTGTCAGGGATTAGCTTTCTCCCATAGGGTGGGTCTCATTTTGGGTCAGGCATTGTTTGGACGTTCCCTCAATCTTTGCTCTATCTTTATCCGTGCACATCTCTAGGCAAGTTAAGTTTGGGGTCCAAGTTTTTGTGAGTGGGTTGGTGTTCTCCTCCATCCACTAGAAGTCCTGTCTGGCTAGAAAGTGGCCTCTTCAGTCTCCATGACCCTCACTGCTAGGAGTCTTAGCTATAGTCACCTCCATATCTTCCAGGAGCCTACCCTGTCATAGATCTCCAGCTTGTCTCAGAGATGTCCTCATCCTCAGTTCGTCTTTTTTCTCCAATCCCTCTGGTGTCCTGCCCCAGTTCTCCCTTCATTTGATTCCCACCCTTATTTCCTTCCCCACTCCCTCTTCTAACCTGGTGCCTCCATTCATTCACTTCAACCATCTATTGTGTTTTCCTTTCTGAGTGATTCAAGCATTCCCCCTTGGGCCTTCCTTGTTACTTAGCTACATTAGGTAGAGCATGGAGAACATTGTGGAAGAGTGGGGGAAAGAATAGAAGGACCTGGTACAAGATATCCACAAGGAAACCAACAGAGTCAACTAACCTGAATCCAGAGATGTTTACAGCAACTGAAGCACCAGCCAATGACCATGCATGGAGTGGACCTAGATTCCCTACACATATGTAGCTTATGGGCAGTTTGGTCTTCATGAGGATCCCTTAGTAAGGGGAGTAGGGGCTGTCTCTGACTTGGATTGTGTTACCTGTTTTTCAATCACTCTTTCCTGGTGAGGCTCCCTTGCCTGGCCTCAGTGGAAGAGGATGTGCTCAGTCCTGATGCAACTTCATGAGCTCAGATGGGTTGGTAGGGTAACTACCCTTTTCTGAGGAACAGGGCAAAGGGGGTAGGGGGGAGATTGAGGAAGGGTGAGACCAGGAGAAGGAGAGAAAGGGAGCTACAATCAGGATGTAAAGCGAACAAATAAAAAATAAGAAAAATAAAATAAAGTACCTCAAATCCATTATAGCTCTAAAGAGGTCAACATATAGGGTACTCAACCTCAAGAAAATACTTTCCAGCCTTTACCTTTGTAGGGGATGAAAAGACATAATTTCCTTTCTCTGAAATACATGCTTGCCTTGTACAAAAGCTGGGCCGTCTATGGTGTATGACTAGGGCTGCCCAGTGTGGGCTAGTGTGCTCACTGACCAGAGTAGTAGCAAGTTCTGAGCTTACCAGGCATGCACAGATACTCCATCATCAGCACATCTGTAGAGGGGCCAGCAAATCCTTTGCCCATTTGTGTCTGCTTCTCCTCATAATGTTTGTATGGGCAGAGCTGGGAGCTACTATTAACCAAGGTCCTGAGAGTGGAATGAGCAGAATAAACAACACAGAAAACTAACCAAGGCATTAAAGAACTACTGGAACCTAGAACATATATGAATTAGTTGAATGTTATCAGATAATGAGATTGAACATGGTATAATTGCATAAAGTGAGTATTTGCATCTCATGTTTAGTCAATTACCTGACTGTGACTATTATTGATTTCTGATTGAGTTTCAGCCTTTTCTGAATGAATAAAACTTAAAAACTCATCTAATAACAAGTTTTACAACAGTATCACAGAAATTTATAGTTTATTGCAAACAACTGATTAGCTGTATGTAGTTTTCTATGATCAAATGTGTCAATAACTTATAAGTGACATACTGTCATCCATTAACTTTTGGCTTTCCAATTTCTTTACTACAAAGAAATCGCTTATACAATACATTAGGTATGTGGTACACATGAGGTTTATTTGTCAATGAGAATTTTTGTATGATATAGAATAGAACTCTATACCCACAATCTTCAGAAATTAGAAACATGAGCTCTCTAGATTTATTATAAAGAAAATTAGTATTCTGCTTTGCTTCATAAAGTTCCATATAGTTTCTCATTGAATTCATTTCTAGAAATTAAATGAGAGAAAAAGAGATCATGTAATATTTGTGCAATGGTTTCCTGTCTCCTTATCAATAAATAGATTCTTATTATCATGTCAACAGGGTGATGATGACAGCTGGGAGGTGGTGATGACAACTTTAATTTCAGCACTTGGGAGGCAGAGGCAGGCAGATCTCACCTGTCTCAAAACACACACTTCTTAGAATATTTTAATAACATCTGGATAACAGAAACTTGTATGTTGTGGTTCTGGAGGTGAGAAATCCATAATGACGGCACTGGATGTCTGATGAGTCTGGGAGCCTATTTGATGTTTCATGGGTGACTGTCTTTTTACTGTATCCATATACCAGAATCAGCAAAGGAACTGTGGAGGGCCTCCTTTCTGAGATGCAAATCCCATTAAAGAGGCCTCGATGGAGCCTCATGGCTTCATAACTTCTAAAAGCTGCACTCAGTTCCTAGTTACAGCATATCAGGGATACATTGTCAGCATTTTTGAGGGGATACATTCTGTCTGAAGCTGCCTCTGTCTAGTTCATGCTCCATCAGTGTGTGTGTGTGTGTGTGTGTGTGTGTGTGTGTGTGTGTGTGTGTGTGTGTCTGTTTTGAGACAGGGCATGCTTGTAGGAGGTTCTGAGCCTCCTAAAAAGATCTTCATCCAATCAATGCAAACACAGCATAAGCCTATGGCACAGCAGTGAATGAGACCAACGTAGTATTCGTGTTAACCCATTTCATTGACCTCAGTCTGTCCTTGACTCCGTAGGGAAAATGGAGGTGGCAAAAAGCCTACATACTACTTGTACAAAAGGAGCTGGGTTCAAACAAAAGCACTCTTCCCCCGAGACACGCAGAGAACATGACACTAGAAGCACAATGATAACTAATGTCCATGGTAAGCAATAGTGTCACATCTCAGGACAAGAAGGAAATCAGTGATGTCACAGAAATAATCAAGGAACTGACCTTGGCTAGTCATTACTGTCACACAGAGTGAACCCAAAATTCAAGGAATTCACTCCTGCCATACCAAGGTCACCTCATCTTCCCCACCCCTCTCCTTCTAAGCACAGGAACAATCACTTACCTGAGTCTGCAAGCATAGAATGGCTTTCTCAAACAGCCTGAAATTTTTAAATAAATACAGTTATCCCTTCTCTTTTCTCTTCCCTCCACCTGTTGGCATGGGGGAGTGGGAGGGAGCTCAGACAGAAAAGTACAACTGTTTCAGAGGAATAAGTACTGGATGTTTTGTATAGGCCAGTTATTAAGGCTGGATTTGTTATTCAGACATACACACACTAACACACACACACACACACACACACACACACACACACACTCCTGAGCACAGCCATGCACACATACACATTCACACTCTTGAGCACAGACACACACACAAATACTTTGCCATACTTTTTATTTTTCCAATTGCTTTATAATAATAACAGATTGCATTTTGAAGAAAAGAAACATCCATTTTTGAAAGCTTAACTGGTAGTTTTAAAAATTCCCAAGCAGCTATGAATTTCAATACACTTCAAAAGCAGTTGTAGCATTTTGCTTAAAATACCGCTCTTACATTTCTAGTCCCAGGCTTCTTGGTGGATTCAGACTGAACAGGTATAGACATCCTCACATCTTTGCTGCCATTATTTATAATTCGTACCTAAGAAGATTTTCTCAAAACTTCCCATCTAAAAATTATATCTCAAAAATGAATTGGACAAGAAAAGAGAGAGATAAACACTTCTCATACACCTGGGTGTGATCTAAATCTATTTTTAAGAGAACATATAAGCAAGCCTGTGGCTGTTGAAACACACACATAAAACCTAATACATTATTCCAAGGGACTTGAAAACACAAAGCAACTACCCCAGGCTCCGTTTGAGTCATTCCTTAATGTATTTATTTCAGTTTGAATTACACTCAAAGTTGTCCTCAGATAGAAATAAGAAAGAACAGGAGTGGGAAAGTGGAAGCACACACATTTATTAAGTACTGTCTTCTAATGACTTTAAGTGCCCTATAGAACTTAATTCTTTCAACAACCCTTAATTTAAGGAGTATCTGTGTTTTAAAAAAAAAAAACTGTAACAGATTAACAAATTGACACTCAGAAAAAAATGCATTCACCTGCCCAAGCTTGCAGTGGGAAACGGTAGGGCCAATAGACTATCTGGGTACAGTAAAGCCAGAGCCCATATTTTCTCTTCTGCCTTGTTTGGAGTATATCTGAGTTCCTGTAGCAACGAAAGCAAAGCCGTGGTCTTAGCTTGCCTTTCCAACCAACTTGTCATATTATTCTAAGCAACTGATCCATCACATGCTTTGAGACATAGGGGTTGAAATGAAGATTGAATGAACCCCACCCTCCTCTTCAATAAGAAAACCAAGTTAAATATATCTGCATCACAGAGGCTTGAGGGTACCATTAGATAATAGCTGCTTAGCACAGACTACAAAGCTTTCCATACACAATCAGGCCCCTGCAAATTGTGGTCATTAATTTTACATATAGAAATCACTTTGATTCTTTCAAAACTCTACACAGGAATAATTCAAGGCTAGTCTTTCAGAAATATAGCATGTAATGCCATGAAGATGTCCAGGGAGAAGGTGCTGTACACAGTTCTCAGAGCAACCTTGTTTTTGGTGAGAACTTAATGAATAATAGTGTGCTGGATGTTTTTATGAGAATTTGACACAAGCCATCTGAGAGGAGGAAATTTCAGTTGTGAAAATGCCTCCATAAGATCAAGCTATAAACTAGCCTGTAAGGAATTTTCTTAATTAGTGACTGATGGGGAGGACTCAACCCATTGTGGGTGGTGCCATTCATGGGCTTGTGTCCTTGGGTTCTGTAAGAAAGCAGGCTGAGGAAGGCATGGGAAAGCAAGGCGGTAAGTAGCGCACTCCATCATTGCTTCTGCATCAGCTCCTACATTCATATTCCTGCCTTGTTTGGGTTCCTTTAATGATAAACAGCAATAAACAAGCATAAGCCAAATAAATACTTTCCTCCCAAAGTTGCCTTAGCCATGATGTTTCATCATAGCATTTGTAACCCAAACTGAGACAGATAGAAAGTACCATTCGGACAGTGTCTCCTGGTACCTGCACTTGAACTGGATGGCTCAAATACAGACAAAATTTCAAGTTACAAGTGAGAGAACTCTACAGGCAGTATTACACATTGGTATTCAAATACATCTATAAATAAAAAACATTCCTTCATTTTCTGGAAAAAGGGACAGAGCTGTGGATCTCTGGTTTGAATGTCCCTTTTGCAGAGTACATGGTGGGAAGTCCCCAAAACAAGTTGAAGGGTAAAGGCTGCAAGGCACATGTTTTCTGTGGCTTGCCAGGTTCCAAATAGAACCAAGTTTTTCAACTTCAGCTGTGCCAATTGTACTGCGGCAGAATTTCAGCAGAAATTGTGGCCAGCGCTCCATGTGCCCATTTGTGACAATAGAAAGGTCCCCAGGCATTCCCATCATTCTCTGATCAGCAAAATCACATTTAGTTGATAGCCAGAGCTTCTGACTAGCAACCATAACTAGGGCCAAGTTCACATTGCTGACACTAAGATTCCTTCCATATGAAACTGTGTGCCTAAAAGCCACCACCTCATGACAAACAGGAACCACCTTCCTCTATTCCAGAACCACTATTCCCAGAGTTGGACCTTGGGTAACTGAACGTGAATCACATCTTGCCGTGAATTTCCCAGAACTCACTGCCAAAAAAATCAAAAGTCAAAGTTGGAGTGTTTATATTAGAGATAACAGATGCTAGAGCCAGCTCACAACTGCTCTCAGAACTACTTTGAAGATCTCTGCTCAGCTCCAGATTCAGAGATGCAACAGTGATAGAGGTAGAAATCATTAGACTTTCACCAGAGAAGTTAGCAGATGTCACTAATGGGGGAATTGGTTTTGTTGTTGTGTTTTGGTTTGTGCTCTTCCCAAAGAGTTGGTTTTGACCACTGATCACCACACTGCTGGATAAGAATAGGCCTTACACTCCCAAAGCCCGCTTAGAATCCTGAATAGTTGCAAAAATTCTGTAAGATCTTGCGCTTTTTAGGTACTGCTTTTTGAGAAAGATGGCTTTGTCACAGAATGATGACCATAGAAATAATATTAAATCATCTTTAATCAATCATTTCATAGCTATGTCTCAAAAGTCCTGTGTGTCCCATCATGGGGTACAGCAAACATAAAGCAAAATTAGAATTAGCAGGCATCATCATAGGCAGATAATTACACTGAGGCAGATCAATACACTGTTATGGAATACAGGTTTCTCTGAAGAATAATCAGATTGGGTGTGAATAGTGCATACCTCAAACAGCCATGAAAAGAAGGGGGAAATGTCCCTTGTGATCAATTGAATAGGATGCCTTGGAATATGACCAGAGACACAGTCTTCTGCCAGGGGTGAAAAACTAGAAGATGGGGGAAGGAAAGAGGAGCAGAAGGGAAAGGGAGAAATGGAGAAATGCAAAGAGGGAAGGGAAGGGCAGGGAAGGGAAGGGAGGGAAGAAGAAACAGAGGAAAGGAAGGAATTGAAGAACTGTATTATATATTTAGTTTTACAGTTCAAAAGCATTTTTCATGAAATACAAGAATATTTTAACCTTGATTTTGAGAGAACTGAAATCACTGGGAAAAAATGGCCATGAGTGAAGACTCCGGGATATCTCTCTGTAAAATTATTTTAACCTTTCAAAACACAGAGGATATTGAAGGCTTATGCCAAGGATTATCCTCCAAAATGCCAAGCTTTTCACTGAGTTGATTAAAAGTCACAAATATAGTACAAGGATTCTTACCTGGAAGGTCGCAGGTACTCTGTTAGGCCAGCCTAATAACACCATGACCACTGATTGTAACTTGTACCTTCACTTGTAAGGAATAAATAGAACAGTTCTCTTTGAAATGTTTTATACTGTGGGCCTTTCAAACATGTAACTCAAAATAAATAAATAAATAAACCAATCATAAAATAACCAGTCAAAATCTATAAAACAAATTGCACAGTATTCCCAAAGTTTACATTTTCAAATTTAAAATTATTCTAAAATACCTAGAATCTCAAAATAAAGTTTGCTTATTTAATGCAATTAAATTATCCAATCAGTACCTATGTAAAGTGATGGATCTGTTAATTATCTTGATTGTGGTAATCACTTCACTTCATATATATATATATATATATGATCATCAGATTGTATCCCTCAGTGTATACAATTTACATTCGTCAATTATATCACAATTAAATGGAAAGAGTAAAAAAAAAATATCCAATCAACAAAAAAGCAATATTTTCTTAAATACATATAACACTCTCATAGGCAGTATTAGTGTACAGACTTGCAAATATGTACGGGTGCCTACACACTAACAACTCATCTCTTGTTTCTGAAGTCATATGCTAAGACATCTCAGTGTGGAGATTGAGTAAAAGTAAAAGCAGATGTATAGGATGTTGCCACCATTAAAGCATATTAACTCCCAAGCAACTGTTATTCTGTCATTTAAAAAAATCAAATCAATTAGTTTATCCCAGATATCCCAGGACCATTGTCCTCAGGTAGCCTATGCTGTGAACTAACAAAGTCCTACTGTAGTTCACAGTGGGAGATGCTTTGTCACACACCATTAGTTTAGCTATTTGTTCTCCTTTGAGATTTGACATAAACATTAGTGTAGCTATTATCATAGCCCTAAGACACATATGTACATGATTTATCTGCTTTTTATCTTTCAAAACTATTACACTCTCTTGACTAATGGGATATTTGAATGTGTTTTGAATTTTAATCATATGTATATGGAAAGCAAGCATATTTAAAATCTGTGATGCAGAAACTGAGACTGTGGGATTTGAAGTAGCAAACAAAAGCCTTGATTCAGCCTGCCATGTGAATCTACAGAGTGACAGCACAGGGTACACACCTCAGGGCTTCAGGGACTCTGCTTCCCTAATCTAACAGCACACAAGGAGAGCCAGGAAAAACCCAGTGTCTCTATCATAAACTTCAATTGTCACCTGCAAGTTCATCCCCATGAGCACACCTGGAAAATCTCTTTATAGAGGCAGGGGACCAGGGGGCAGAAGGAACTGAGGGCTATAAGAAGAGACCTTAAAAATAGGAGCTTGCTTAGAGAACCATGCAAAAACTACCCAATTATAACCCATTCGTTGGCCATTATAGATATGTGATATATGCAGGAAATTTTCATTCCACAATGTTAGTAAAATATGAAAGATAAAAGTGATATCTTTGTGAAGGAAAGTGGTACTTATTTCACAGAGAGACTCAGACTGTAGTCCCTGCTTGGCCATGCACAGAGCTTTATATCATCTCTCCTACTCTGTAGAGAGCCAAATAAACCCCTCAGTCATTCTTCCTGTGGTTATAGTCTTTGCCTCATACCCTTTACCTTAGGAGGACTTAGTGACCCACACAGCGGTCTAGATTTTATTTCAGTCTCCACATATTGATACTGATTCTTTTTTAAAATTTTTTATTAATTTATTCTTGTTACATCTCAATGGTTATCCCATCCCTTGTATCCTTCCATTCTTCCCTCCCTCCCATTTTCCCCTTATTCCCCTCCCCTATGACTGTTCCTGAGGGGGATTACCTCCCCCTGTATATGCTCACAGGGTATCAAGTCTCTTCTTGGTAACCTGCTATCCTTCCTCTGAGTGCCACCAGGTCTCCTCCTTTATACTGATTCTTATTACATGAATTTCACAGTGGCCTGAAACAGCCTTTCTGGTCTACTTTCCTATTGCTCTTTCCCACCAAGCCCAGAACATTCTTTTCCTTGCCTTATCTTTTACCAGGACTTCCAGTCATTACTTGTATGGTCCTGAATTCTTTCCCTTCTATATCAAATGTCTCCATGATGATAAATAGCCATACACACACCTTCAATTCACCAGCCCCCAACCAAGCTGTCTCTTCCCTTCCCTTCCATTCTTAGGTCTTTCCCACCTGCAAGCAGAGTGCCATTCCTAATACGAAGGCTGTTCTTCAGCATTGATCCATAGCATCAATTCAATCATTACTTTATGATTAGACAAAGACTTAGACCATGAATTGTGGCAAAGGATAAAGTCTCACGCACAACTTTCACACATGCACTTCCCCCATGTCAAATTCAAGAAACTCAATATTTCTCCAATCTGAGGCTCATTGCTACTATATCATGATCAAGGTCTAACTTCAGTTCCTTCCATCTTGCTAACCCTAATCCGGATACCACACCTCCCACAGAGGTGATTTCCTCCAGACAACATCATATTCTCAGAAGACATGAAACTTCTCCCCTGATTTCCCACAGTCCTCTCGCTGTCTGTAACAGAGTCCAGATGACTTCCTCTTCTGCTCCCACATCATGAAATCCTCATCAGAATATCCATAATGAAACTTAACAAGAAGGATGCGTTGCAAGGCAGGGCCTGGGAAGCACCTGGCATCTCTGTTGAGTTTTTATTGTGCCGTAGGGCTTTGCTCAAGGGCTGTGCTTTTGAATTGGTAGCTGCTCCATCTTAATGTGAAAATATCAACTGTAAACAGAAGACCCATAACTCAACATACACCAGTGGCATTCTCATATTCAGATCAGAACTTTTCCTATGGGGAATATAGATTTGCTCTTTTCTGCAAGTAGTCATTGACCCAGGAAAATGATAAGTCACTGAAATAAAAAAAAAAATTGAGCAGTCTCATGGTTTAATCAAACACAACACATTGGAGGATTATTTTTTCCTGTCTCTCTTTAATATAAAATATTCACACACTCCTGCCACCTTAGTTTCATCACTAATAAACTGAGATGTTTCTTACTTCCTGTCAAACTTTTAAGGGAAACAAAGCCAGAAATGCTTGTAAGATTTTTGGGGGGCAATGAAAAATGACCATGGAAAGAACTGTGGTCAAATCTACTGTAAGGGGTAGACTTGTTTGCATAATAAAACCTCCAAACAAGGATGATGTAAATAGTCCTCCGTGGGAGAAAACCAGCCTTTCCTAAAGCAGTAAAACTTTCCAAACACTTCTCTGGGCAACTTTTTGTACTGGACTCTGTTTCTTTATGAAACAGTTTCCAAGTTCCTCTAGCCATTTGTTAAAAGCTTTAGGCATAGAAGAGCCATCTTAAACCACTCTTTCATATATTAACAACTCCGAAAAATATCCCATAATAAAATTATTTACCACAGGTGCCAGGAATATAATTTCACAGAATCATCTTAAATTCTTTGATTCTCAAACCAGCACTCTGGAGCCATCACTTTGTCCTTTTTCTATACTCTCATGGGGTTTTAGTTTGAGTCGTTTCTCTTAGCCTGCTTTGGATGGTGGGACATAGGGCTTGAGTCAAGTCTGGTGGCTATGAGAGCAGAATTGGATGATTTGGTTGCTAGGTTACAATCAGGTTCCACAAATATGAACTGGTCCAGTAGTGGATTGATGCTATTCAGTGCATAGTGAAGAGTTAGGATACTTTTCTTAATGTTCCCATATCACCTTTGACCTATGGCAGTGCCCATCTGCCTGCACCACACACAGGGTTTCCTTTCTGTCCCTGCCTAGTGTTCTGGGCTGATGAATGACAGATGCTGAGGTCCTTGTCTTTGCAGAGATGTTTTCCAGGTACAGCCTCAGTTTATATATGACCTTGAGCACCTGGTCCTCTTAGGTGTACCTGTCTCAGCAGTTTTGTGTCTCCCTTGCTCCTTCAAGGCTTGACATGGCTCCCCCAGGTAAAGTGGTGTATCTCTACCTGGGTTTTAAAGACAAATAGCTTCCTTGTATTTATAACATTAGCCTCTTGGCAGTTTAGTGGGCTGCAGGCTCTTATTGACTCCACCTATATGTGATGTCACTGGGAAAGAGCTAGTTAAGGACAACAGACACCCCTCCACCCCACCCCCTTGTAACTGAAATATGCAGAATTTCTCAATAGCTATACTATTCTGTATTTGTTTTCATATTGAATGTTTGTTTCTGCCACTTTCTTTCTGTGAAGTTCTGTAATCATCACCTCCACCAAGTCTACTCTGTTCTGAGTAAGAGAAAGAGGTTCCTTTCTTCCAGCATTTGTTGTAACTATTTAGGCAAGAGGGAAAATAAAGAGAAACACTTCTGTTCCTCCATTAAGTGAGACAACATTTGAAACAATGGTCCCGAAGAAATTAGAATTTCCCCTGGAATCACATGTTAGGTAAAAGAAAAAGCTAAAGTATGGGGTCAAAAAGATACTTGACACATTTCTAAAATCCTCTCAGTGTCCTTATAGGCTGGCAGAGATTGGTGCACCAAACAAGGACATGCATTGAGAAGATCTAGGCCTCCTGCTGAGGTGTAGCCAATAGGCAGCTCATTGCCCATGGCTGTCCCTTAGTAAGGGGAGCAGGGGCTGTCTCTGCCATGGACTCTATTCCTTGCTATTTGATCATTTCCCAGTGGTGGAGTGACTTACTAGGCCACAAAGGAATAGGATGCAGGCAATCCTGATGAGAATTGGTAGGCTGGGGTCAATCAATAAGGGAAAAGGGCTCCCCCTATCTGAGGACTAGGGGAGAAGCACGGGCATGGGGAATGATGGGAGCTAGGACCGGGCAGAGACAAGGGAGGGGCCTAAGATTGGAACATAAAGTGAATAAATTTAAAAACTAATAAGTTTATATTTTAAAAAAGAGAAATGGAAAAATAAGATTAGATCCTAGACATTGAGGACTCAATGACAAGTGGGTCATACCTTGACCATAGCAGCTTAGTTAGGTGTTCCTCTCACCTTCTATTTAAATCTCAGCTTCATGTCAGAACTCCAGTGATGGATTTGTGTGGAGCGTCACAATACACATTTCACTTGTTCCTGTTCTCAATGTAGCCCTGTTGAATACATTTCCTTTGGGAGAAAGTAACCATATAGAATAGCTGAGCCACCTGAACCATAAAAGTTATCTCTTTTTATATCCTTTTTTTCAATCATTTTTTTTATTTTTTACATATACACTTATATTATTACACATAAATACAATAAACTACCTATAGCAAGAAGAACCATAACACAATCAGGAATTATATTAATGTTACATTCTTAGTGTTTTGGTTGTTTGTATTTGACAGCCTTGAAGAAAAAATCTTTTCCATCTTGGTGCATCTAAACTTCTGAATGTAAATCAATCTCCATCACATCATGTCATTATCAACTTAAAACATCTATCTCAACTAAAAACATCTTAACCCCTAAACAACTAAGCTTCATTGTAAAAACTAAGCTACCTGGTCTTTAACGCCATCAGAGACTTTTATTATTTTAAAAATTCATTGACAATGAGACAGGTTAACTCCTAGCAACACCCAACCTACCTCAAATAGGATGATGAGCATCAAAGAACCTCCTTATGGAGATGGTTTCAAATGTGGTAAATAAGCCACTGGGCAAAATGTCCTCATTTCTATAACAGACAGAATTCTGCCTAAAAAACAGCAAGTTTGGATGCAGGCAAGACAGGGTAAGCAAGTCCTCAATAGTTCCTACATCACAAATATATCTGTGAGATATGTTGGGCCAGAAGGCTGAAGAAGATGCTCCAACATAATAGAGTTTTAGGTGACTATTCATGTAGCACACTGTCTTTGTCATCTTCTCATTTTTTTTGTAACTTTTTTAATGTAGAACAAGATGGTAAGTCTCCTTTTGTTTGGCTAGCCATCCTTCACAGTCTCCCCTTTGTTTCTTCAATCCCCAACTTTGCCATCTCACTCACTGCTGCTTAAACCTTTCCACCTTCAGTATTCCCCATCCCAACATTTAAAGAAAATAAAACAACACAACAAAAAGAAACCCTAAAGAACAAGTGAACAAAATATAACACATAATATAACAGAATACTGCTTCTGTCTGGTACTATTTTAATGACTGTAATAATCTAGGTGGTGATTAGATCATTTGAGTTTCTTCCCTATGCCATTTTATTAAAAAAAAACACCTAAAGAATATCTGCATAGCAATGAGTATGGGTATATATTTGTATTGTATTTGATAGATTGTTCCTAGTACCACTTCAAGTTCAGTCTTACAAATTAATTTCAAACTTGGAGTTGTTGATATGGATGCCTGTGTTCCCCACATTTTACCTTTATGGTGGAGAAAAATGACAGCTGGAACATTTCTTTCCACAATTTTTAATACCCATTTTCCTGTTTTCAGGGGGTTGGGGGTTTGAGGTTTAATGATTTGTTATTGGGTTTTTTCCCTTTTTTTAGTTTGACACAATGTTACATGTCGTAGCTCAGTCTGGGCTGAAATTTGTGACAATCCCCCTGATTCAACCTCCCAAGTAGTGAGATTATAGCTATAAGGCAACATATTTATCATCACATTGTGTCATATTTTGGTGCAGAGGTAATGATAACAATGACATAGATGTTACCTAGCTGAAAATGATATGAGACATCCCAAGTTCAGAGATGTAGAAACATGTATCCTTCCAAAATATGTATAAGTGTCTGCTTATATACCATTGTACAAGTCACATTTTTTTCTTTTAATGCTAATTAATTTTTCACTTTACAGACTGTTCTCAGCCCCTCCCAACTTCCCTCCAGACCCAGACACACACTCCCCTACCTCCAATCCACCCTCCACTTTTCCTCAGAGAAGGGTAGGCCCCCAAGGGTACCTACCTACCATGGTGTATCAAGTCACATGAGGACCAAATGCATCTTCTCCCACTGAGGCCAGGCAAGGGACCCCAGCTATGGGAAAGGGACCCAAGGGCAGAGAACTCAGTCAGAGAACCCTCCACCCCCATTCCAACGTTTAGGGAACCCACATGAAGAACAAGCTGCATAGCTCCTACCTATGTATAGAAGCCTGGGAATAGCCCATGCATGTTCTTTGGTTGGTGCCTCAGTCTCTGTGGGCTTCTATGGTGTCCTTGACATCTTCAACTCTCTCAATCCTTCCCCCCACTTTTCCACAAGATTCCACAAGCTCTGCCTATTGTTTGGCTATGGGTCTCTACATTTATTTCTATCAGCTGCTGGATGGAGTCTGTCAAAGACAGGTATACTAGGCTCCTGTCTGAAACCATAGAAAAATATCATTAATAGTGTCAGGGGCTGGCTCTCTCCCATGGAGTGGGTCTCAAGTTGGGCTTGTCATTGGTTGGCCATTCCCTCAACTTCTGCTCCATCTTTACCTCTACAGTTCTTGTAAGAAGGACACGTTGTGTGCTGCAGGTTTTGTGGGTGGGTTGGTGTCCACATCCCTCCACTGGAAGTCCTGCTTGGCTACAGGAGGTGACTACTTCAGACTCCATATCCCTTGATGCTAGGAGTCTCAGCTGAAGTCACCCCTATAGACTCCAGGGACCTCCCTTGCCCCGAGGAATGCTGCCCTATTTTACTTCTCTCTCAAGCCCTCATTTCCCCACACTTGATCTCCCCAACAAATCCAATCATTTCCTTCCCTCCAGCTACTTCAGATGTCTATTTTATTTCTCATTCTGAATGAGATCCACACATCCTTCCTCAGATCCTCCTTGTTACTTGGCTTCTTTGGGTCTGTGGACAGTAACATTGTTGTCCTATAGTTTATGGTTAATATCCACTTATAAGTGAGCATATACCATGCATGTCTTTGGGTCTGGGTTACCTCAATCAGGACATTTTCTAGTTCCATCCATTTGTCTAAAAATTTCATGATGACCTTGTTTTTAATAGCTGAGTAGTTTTCTATTGGGTAAATGCACCACAGTTTCTTTACCCATTTTATGGTTGAGGAACGTCTAGGTTGCTTCCAATTTCTGGATATTATGAATAAAGCCGCTATGAGTGTAGTTGAGCAAGTGCCCTTGTTGTATGGTGGAGCATCTTATGGGAATATACTCAGGAGTGTTATAGCTGGGTTTTGAGGTAGAACTGTTCCAAGTTTTCTGAAAAACACCAGATTGGTTTCCAAAGTGGTTGTACAAGTTTTTATTCCCACAAGTTTTCATGTTCCCTTTGCACCACATCCTCCACAGCATGTGCTGTCACTTGAGTTTTTGATCTTATCCATTCATATCCATTCCATCCAGTATAAGATGGAATCTCAGAGTCATTTTGATTTGCATTCCCATGATGACTAAGGACTTTGAACATTTTAAGTGCTTCTTAGTCATTAGAAATTCCTCTATTTAGAATTATCTGTTTATCAAGGCACACCTGTAATCCCACCACTCAGGAGGCAGAGGCAGGCAGATCTCAGTGAGTTCAAGGCCATTCTGGTCTACAGAATGAGTCCAGAACAGCCAAGGCTATACAGAGAAACCTATCTTGAAGAAAAACAAAGAATTATCTGTTTAGCTCTTTACACAGTTTTTAATCAGATTATTTGGTTTGTTTGTCTAATTTCTTAAATTCTTTATATATTTTGGATATTAGCCCTCTGTCAATGTAGAGCTGGTGAAGATCTTCCCCCATTCTGGATGCTGCAGTTTTGTCTTATTGACAGTGTGTCCTTTGCCTTGCAGAAGCTTTTCAGTTTCATGAGGTCCCATTTAATAATTGTTGATCTTAGAGCCTGAGCTGTACCAATGTGTTCTAGACCATTCCCCAATTTCTCTCCTCCTAAATTTAGTGTGTCTGATTTCATGTTGAGGTCTTTGATCCACTTACACTTGCGTTTTGGACAAGGTGATAAATATGGATCTATTTACATTCTTCTACCTGCCAACATCCAGTTAAAGCAGCACTATTTCTTGATGATACTATCTTTTTTTTCTCATTGTATGATTTTGCTTATTTGTCAAAAATCAGTATGCATAAGTATTTAGGTTGATTTCTGGGTCTTCAATTCAATTCCATTGATCAACCTGTCTTTTTTATGCCAATACCATGCAGTTTTTATTACTATTGCTCTGTAGTACAGCTTAAAGTCAGGGATGATGATAACTCCAGAAGTTCATTTATTGTACAGAATTGTTCTTTATATCCAGGGCCTTTTATTTTTCCATATGAAGTTGAAGTTGCTGTTTCAAGGCCTGTAAAGAATTGCGCTGGGATTTTTATGGGAATTGCATTGAATCTGTAGATTGCTTTTGGTAAGATAGCCTTTCTTACTGTGTTAGTCATACCGATCCATGAACATGAAAGATCTTTCCATCTTCTCATATATTCTTCAATTTCTTTCTGCAGCGACTTGAAGTTTTTGTCATGTAAGGTCTTTTGCTTGCTTAGTTAGAGTTACATCCACATATATTAATTGTTGCTATTGTGAAGGGTGTTGTTTCCTTAATTTTCTTCTCAGGCTGTTTATTATTTGTATAAAGGAGGGCTAGTAATTTTTTTAGTAAATTTTGTATCCAGCCACTTTGCTTAAGGTGTTTATCTCTGGTGGAATTTTAGGGGTCACTTATGTATACTATCATATCACCTATGAATAGCAATAATTTGATTTCTCTATTTCCAATTTGTATCCCCTTGATCTCCTTTAGTTGTGTTATTGCTCTAGCTAGGACTTCAAGTGCTACATTGGATAGATACGGAGAGAAAGGGCAGCCTTGCCTTGTGCCTGGTTTTAGTGGAATTGCTTTAAGTTTCTCTTCACTTAATTTCTGGCCAATAGTTTAATGTATATTGCCCTTATTATCCTTGTATCCCTGACCTCTCCAAGACTTTTAATATGAAGAGATGTTGGATTTTTTCAAAGGCTTTTTTAGCATTTAATGAAATGATTATATGGGATTTCTTTCAGTTTGTTTCTATGGTTGATTACATTGATGGATTTTTATATATTGAACCATCCTTGATGGTCCTTGATCATGATGGATGATGTTTTGATGTGTTTTTTGATTCAATTTGTGAGTATTTTATTATATATTTCTGCATCGATGTTCATAAGGGAAATTAGTCTGAAATTCTCTTTCTTTGTTGGGTCTGTTTGTGATTTAGGCATCAGAGTAATTGTACCCTCATAGAATGACCTTGACAATGTTTCTTCTGTTTCTATTTTGTGGAATACTTTTGTGGAATATTTGGTATTAGGTCATCTTTGAAAGTCTGGTAGAATTCTGTATTAAAGTCACTTACCCCTGGGCATTTTTTGGTTGAGAGACTTTTAATGCCTGCTTTTATTTCCTTGGATGCTATATGATCATTTAAATTGTTTACCTGGTCTTTATTTAACTTTGCTAACTTGTATCTATCAAGAAAATTGTCCATTTCATTTAGATTTTCAAATTTTGTAGAATGCAGGCTTTTGAGGTAAGGCCTAATAATTCTTTAGATTTCATCAGTGTCTTTGTCATGTCCCCCTTTTCATTTCTGATTTTCTTAATTTGGATTATTTCTCTGACTTTTAGTTAGTTTTGCTAAGAATTTGTCTATCTTATTGATTTTCTCAAAGAATCACCTCTCAGTTTTGTTGATTCTTTGTATTGTTCTCTTTGTTTCTATTTTTATTGATTTCAGCCCTGAGTTTGATTATTTCCTGCTGTCTACTACTCTTAAGAATATTTGCTTCTTTTTGTTCTCAAGTTTTCAGGTATGCTTTGAAGTTGCTAGTATAAGATCTCTTTCATTACTTTATGAAGGCACATAGTGCTATGAACTTTCCTCTTAGCACTGCTTTCATTGTGTCCCATTAGTTTGGGTAGGTTATCCCTTCATTTTCACTGAATTCTTGAAAGTATTTAATTTCTTTCTTTATTTCTTCTCTGACCCAGTGGTCATTGAGGAAAGAGTTGTTCAGTTTATCATAAGCTTTTAGGCTTTCTGTTGTCTCTGTTGTTGTTGAAATCCAATTTAATCCATGATGGTTTGGTAAGGTAAAAAGAATTATTTCAATTTTCTTGTATCTTATCTGTAGAGGCATGTTTGTGACTGAGTATATACTTTTGGAGAAAGTTCCATGAGGTGCTAAGAAGAAGGTATATTCTTTTGTGTTTAGATGAAATCATCTGTAGATATCTATTAAGTCCATTTGATTGATATCATTTGTTAGTTTCATTATTTTGGTTTAGTTTCTGTCTTATTTTTTTTTAATTTATTTTTATTTTATTTTTTCTAAACACATTTTTATTGAAAAATGAAATAATTCATATTACATCTCATTTTCTATCCCATCTCATGCATCCTCTCATTCCTCCCTCCCTCCCACTTTCACCCCAATCCCCCTTCCCTATAACTGTGACCGAGGGGGACCTCCTCCCCCTGAATATGGTGCTAGGGTATCAAGTCTCTTCTTGGTAGTCCGCTATCCTTCCTCCGAGTGCCATTGGGCCTCCCCAAAAAAGGGACATGGCCAAATATGGGGCACCAGACATCCTGTGAAAGTCAGTCCCCAGTCTCCACTTAACTGTGGAGAATGTTCTGTCCCTTGTTTAGATCTGGGTAGGGGTTTGATGATGACCGCATGTTTTGTCCTTGGTTGGTGCCTTTGATCAAACAGAATTTCAGGAAAATAGAAACAGACAGATGAAGAAAATAGTTTCTGTCTTGATGGCCTGTCCATTAATGAGAGTAGAGTTTGAAATTTCCCATTATTTGTGTGTGGAGCTCAATGTGTGATTTAAGCTTTAGAAATGATTCTTTTATGAATGTTGGTGCCCTTGCTTTTGGGGCATGGGTGTTCAGAATTAAAGCATCATCTTGGTGGATTTTTTTTCTTTGATGAGTACTAGGTGTCCTTTCCCATCTCTTTTAATTAACTTCAGTGGAAAATCTATTTTTTTAGAAATAAGAATGGGTATTCCAGCTTTCATCTTGGGTCTATTTGCTTGGAAAACCATTTCCAGGTCTTTACTCTAAGGTAATGTCTATCTTTTTTACTGAAGTGTGTTTCTTGTATGTACCAGAATGATGGATCCTGATTTTGCATCCATTTGGTTACCATTTCTTTTTGTTGGGGAATTAAGTCCATTGATGTTGAGAAATATTGATGACCAAAGATTGTCAATTCCTGTTATTTTTATGGTGGTGGTGGTGGTGGTGGTGGTGGTGTGTGTGTGTGTGTGTGTGTGTGTGTGTGTGTGTGTGTGTGCGTGCACGTGCGCGCGCGTGTGTGTGTGTTCCTTCTTTTGATTTTGCTGGAGTGAGGTTATTTTTTCCCATGTTTTCTGGGGGTATAGTTAACCTCCTTGGATTGGAATTTTTCTTCTAATATCTTCTGTGAGACTGGATTGTGACTAAATATTGTTTAAATTTGCTTTTGTCATGGAATATCTTCATTCTCCATCTATAGTGATTGAAATTTTTCTGAGTATAGTAGTCTGGGCTGACATCTGTGGTCACTGAGAGTCTACCAGATATCTACTCAGGCCCTTCTGGCTTTTAGAGTCTCCATTGAGAAGTCAGTTGTAATTCTAATAGTAAGCTATTAGAATTCTTTTCCCCTTGAAGCTTTTAATATTCTTTGTCTTGTATCTTTAGTGTTTTGATTATTATACGGTGAAGGGGCTTTCTTTTCTTGTCTAATCTATTGTTCTGTAAGTTGCTTGTATGTTTATAGGCATCTCTTTCTTTAGGTTAGAAAAGGTTTTATCTATGATATTGCTGAAAATATTTTCTGGTCATTGGAAATGGGACTCTTATTCTTCTATTCCTATTATTCCTAGTTTTGGTCTTTTCATGGTGTTAGGAACTTCTTGGATTTAACATTTTCTTTAAGCAATTTATCTATTTCCTCAATTGTTTTGCTTTGTTTACTAATTTATTCATATTACATCTCATTGTTATCCCATACTTTGTATCCTCCCATTCCTCCCTTCCTCCCATTTTCCCTTTACTCCCCTCCCCTATGACTGTGACTGAGGGGGACTTCCTCCGCCTGTATATGCTCATAGGGTATAAAGTCTCTTCTTGGTAGCCTGATATCCTTCCTCTGAGTGCCACCAGGCCTCCCCATCCAAGAGACGTGGATTTCCTCAATTGTATGTTCTATGCTCAAGATTCTTCCTCCCATCTCTTGTATGATGTTGGCAATTCTTGCATCTGTAGTTCCTGTTCTCTTATCTAGGTTTTCTATCTCCAGGATTCCCTCAGTTTGTGTTTTCTTTATTGCTTCTATTTCCATTTTCAGGTCTTGAACAGTTTTATCCATTTCCTCCTGCTGTTTGATTGTATTTTCCTATATTTTTAAGAGATTTATTCATTTACTCTTTAAAGGCCTTTGTTATCTTTGTAAGATTGTATTTAAGGTCACCTTTTTGTGCTCCGGATATATTATGATATCCAAAGCTTGCTGTAGTAGGATAGCTGTGCTCCAGTGGTGCCATACTATCATGGTTCTTGTTGACTGTGTTCTTATGCTAGCCTTTAGGAATCAGTTTGTCCCTGGTGTTTATGAGATGTTCTTCATGCTAGCAGGACTCCTAGGGTGAGCAGGAAGAGCCTTGGTCTTCTTGACAATGGATCTCAGGGAACAGCCTGCTCCTTACCTCTGGTGGCGGTGCCTCAGGTGGACCTGAATGTTTCTGGGGACCCACAGGCCTCCCACAGGCCACACCCACAGGCTGTGAGCCTGACAATGGAGCTCAAGGAACAGAGCACAGCTCACCTTTGCGGGTGTGCCCACATGGATCAGGCAGGCAAGGAATTGGCAGAAAGGGGGTTTAAGCTCGGTGTTCCTGGGGCCCCACAGGCCTCCTTGGGGAGCAGATGATGGAACTCAGGGTACAGCATTCAGCTTACCTCTGCTGGCTGTGCCCCAGGTAGATCTGAATCTCCCTGGTGTTCCACAGGCCTCCTCAAGAAGGCAGACAGTGGAGCTCAGAGGACAGTATGCCACAATACACATTTTAAATTAATGGTATATAATGAGCATCTTTGATTTTTTTAAATTATATAACATTTCATTTTCATGAACAAAACCTTTTAAATTTCTTGATACTACAAAGATATAATGGATATTGTTTGAAGGCTCTTCCTAAGGAACTAAAAATGATCATATTGAGTGAGTTAACCCAGAAGCAGAAAGACTCGCATGTTATATACTCACTTGTAATTGGGCACTAGCCCAAAAGGCATGTCTCACAAAAGTCTTCACTTACCAGGAGATTGGGATAGATGTGAGGACATGCTACTGGGACTCTAAGCAAGAGAAATATAAAAGATGGGAAAATAGAAGGACCCAGAGGATCTTAGAAACCTACAAGAACATCATGACAGGTATATCGGGGACCAGGGGGTTCTTCTCAAACTATTGCACTAACCAAGGATAATACAAGTAGTAAACATCGAACTCCTACTCTGATCTAACCAATGGACAGGATATTCTCAACAGTTATGTAGAGAGTGGGGCCTTAATTGACATGAACTCTGGTGCCCCATATTTGACCACCTCTTCTTGGTGAGGAGGCCTGATGGCACTCAAAAAGAGAATAAGCAGGCTACCAAGATAAGACTTGATAGCCTATGACCATATAGTGGGGGAAGAGGTCCCCCTTGGTCTTAGGCCTAGGGAAGAGGAATGAAATGAAAGCGGGAGGGAAGGAGGAATGGGTGGATACAAGTGATGAGATAACAATTTAGTTGTAATCTGAATAAATTAACTAAATAATTTTTAAAAGGCTCTTCCTAAGGACAGCGAGATGTCCCCAGCATGAGCTGCTCTTGCAAAGAGTGCAAATTTTGTTCGTGGGACTCATATTAGGCAGCTCAGAATCTCCTGCATCTCCAGCCCCAGGGATCCGATGCCATCTTCTGGGGCTTTGATTGTCAACGGTGCACATAAATCCAGATAGACACACCTGTATGCACATAATCAATAAGTATAATAAATATTTTGTTTTTAAAAATTTTTTCAAAGTTCTTATTTTGATACACCTAAGTAACAATACAACTCTAAAGACTTAAAATGATAAGGGGAAATGGTTATTTTGAAACCTGCTTAACCAACTTAAGAACACACAAGGGCCTAATATATGTGCATAATTACTGCTTAGTTATGATTTCTATTTTGTTACATATTTGGAACTATAACTTATCTCTGTGATTTTCATTCTAAATAAAGTGATAATACCTTTAGATGAGAAAATTTTTATGTGGAGACTATGCCCTAAGGTAAAGGATTGTTCCAAATAGAAATAGGTAGAGGAAATCAAACCTAAAGGGTTAAAGTGTGCTGTGAGGAATTTGTAAAAATAAATCATGAGTAAAGTTAACATGGATACAAATAAGCTAACTGTAATTAAAGCCTAATAGAATCCCTAAGACCAAAATGCAACTCTATGATAGAATTGTCTGATTTTCAGTTTAGAGTGTTCTGAAAGCTTGATCTGTCCAAACTAGCTTAAATAACATCAAGTTTCTGTTTTATACATTTACTGAGTAAGCATTTTGAGACTCAGTAATTAGGTTTCAACCAAATTCTGTTCATATTTTTCAAAAATTCACTTGCCAACTAACCATTGGTATAATAATAGCAAGAATTCTATTTTAAAAGAAGTATTCCTATTTGGGGCATTCCTCCTAAATTCGTATTTTTTAAATATATTTGTTAATTTGACCTATTATACAAGATTTTGTGTGTGTGTGTGTGTGTGTGTGTGTGTGTGTGTTGAATAAAAAGACCAATGACACTAATTGTCAACATTCTTTAAAACTTTCTGCTTCCTTAGGCTAGTATATTCCCTAAGTTTATTGTCTTCTAAAGAAAATATATACTAATTATCCTAAGTAAAACCTTTATGAGCCATCTCTATAAAGAAAATCATGCACTAATAGAAGAGACTTTAAAATGTGGTCATTAAAAAATCCATAATTGCTTACAGAGTATTTCCACAATGAGTTTCCAAGTAGGAAAACAAACAAAGAAAAATAAAAATTTAAGACAGGTAAATTCATTAACTGAGAAAAACATCACATCGAAGGCATTCTTCAGCCTAGAGAGAAAGGTTGTGTCAGGAACTATTAATCATGCCTGTAACTGTATTTTTAAACTCTATTTTATTTGGGGTTCTGTAAGCCTCCACCTCCCTTGCAACCCTGCAACCCAGGGTAGAAAAGAAAGAATATTAGAAAGGTAAGGAGTCATAGGTCTCTTTAGACTTAGTTCTGGCTAGAGAGGATCATTGGGTTCTTTGGGGCAATATCAAACTCAGTCACCAGGATATCCAACAGCAGCCTTCTCTCTCTCTCTCTCTCTCTCTCTCTCTCTCTCTCTCTCTCTCTCTCTCTCTCTCTCTCTCTCTCTCTCTCTCTCTCTCTCTCTCTCTTCTCCTCTCCTCTCCTCTCCTCTCCTCTCCTCTCCTCTCCTCTCCCTACCTAAAGGTGAGAGGACAGGATGCAGAACTCTCAGCTACTTCTCCAGCATTGTCTCCGTATTCCTTGCCATGATGATAATGGACTAACCTCTGAAACTGCAAGCAAGCTCACAGTGAAACACTTCTATTTTTTAAATAAGATGTCTGGTCATGGCTTCTTTTCACATAGAACCGTGGCTAAGATACCTACTCAGCAACTCTGCAATAGAATGACAAACTTATGTCCTCCACCTAGTTATAACTTAGCATCTTCATGAATCTCCCCTGCCCTTCACTCCCACTTCCTCTTTATTGCCCCCAATTTTTCTCAGAAGAATACTGATCCTTAAAAATTCTGCCCTAGGGGTTGGAGAAATGGCTCAGAGGTTAAGAGCACTGGCTGCTCTTTCAAAGGTCCTGAGTTCAATTCTGAGCAACCACATGGTGGCTCATCACCACCTATAATGTTCCTGCCCTCTTCTGGTAGGCACAAATGCAGTCAGAACACTGTATATGCAATAAATAAATAAATCTTTTTTAAATCCTCCATAAACTATCTTTAAAGTTCAAAGAATTTTAGAGTATATTTAATACTGATCTGTCTTCTTAGAGAAACACATGGATGTGTTTCTCAGGTCTGATCAATTAAAACACATTATAAAATTAATCCTACCTCATTACAAGTATAGGTGCTACAAGACTCTGAGAAATTCCCACTCTTGAACAAGAGTCTTCTGTGAAGACCATTAGAAGATGTAGTCTCTTCAGTTTCTTTGCTATTGCCAGATTTATTGAAGAAGAGGAAAGAGCTGGAAAATCCACACGATATTCTTTATATTCTACATGATTTGGATCTTATTTGTCCCTTCATCCCTGATGTGCTGGAAGCTTGGTCCCCAAGGTAGTGGTATTGGGAGGAGATGTGGGACCTTTAAGAGTTGGGGTCTACTGAGAAGTCCTTATGTCAACTGAGAGTTGGGAAGGGATGAAAGGATTTATTTTTTAATTTTTATTTAATTAATTTATTCAGATTACATCTCAATTGTTATCCCCTCACTTGTATACTCCTATTCCTCCCTCCCTCTTTCACCCTATTCCCCTCCCCTAGGTCTGTGACAAAAGGGAACCTCTTCCCCCACCATATGGTCACAGCCTATCACTTCTCACCCTAGTAGCCTGTTTATCCTTTCTCTGAGTGCCTCTCCTCACTAAGGGTCAAATAGCGGGCACCAAAGTTCATATCAGAGTCAGTCCCTGCTCTCCACACTACTGTGGAGAATGTCCTGTCCAGCTAGGTCTGAATAGGGGTTTAATATTTACTGCATGCATTGTCCTTAATCAGTACTGTAGTTTGAGCAGACCCCCCAGGTCCAGATCTGCCAGTCATGATGTTCTTCTTGTAGGTTTCTAGGACCCTCTGGATCCTTCTATTTCCCCATTCTCCCATACTTCTCTCACCTAGAGTTGCAATAGGAAGTCCCCGCATCTATCCTAATCTCCTGGTAAGTGAAGACTTTTATGGGATATCCCTTTTTGGCTAGTGTCCAATTACAAGTGAGTATATACCATGTGTGTCTTTCTGGATCTGGGTTACTCACTCAGGATGATTATTTCTAGTTCCACCCATTTGCCCTACACAATTTTTTAAAACACTGAAAGATCAATTCTCAACTTCATATTAAAAAAAAAAAACAGAATAGCTAAAACAATCCTATACAATAAAAGATCCTCCAGAGCAATCTCCATACCTGATCTTAAGCTGTACGATAGATCAACAGTAATTAAAACAACATAGTACTGGCATAACAATAGGCTGGTTGATAAGTGGAATCAAATAAAAAAAACAGGCACTCAGAGGAAGGACAGCAGGTAGCCAAGAAGAGACTTGATACCCTGTGAGAATATATAGGGGGAGGTAATCCCCCTCAGGAACAGTCATGGGGGGGGAATAATGGGAAAATGGGGGGGGGGCAAGGAATGGGAGGATACAAGGGATGGGATAAACATTGAGATGTAACAAGAATAAATTAATAAAAAGAAAGAAAAAATAATAAATACACACACACACATGGACACTTGATTTTTGACAAAGAAGACAAATCTATTCAATGAAAAAAGATAGCATCTTCAATAAATGGTGCTGGTCTAACTGGATGTCTACATGTAAAAAAATGCAGTTGGACTCATATTTGTCACCATGCACAAAACTCAAATCCAAGTGGATCAAAGACCTCAACATAAAACCAGAGACAATAAGTCAGTTAGAAGAAAAAGTGGGGAAGAGCCTGGAACACATTGGCACAGGAGACAACTTCCTGAACAGAACACCAACAGCCCAGGCCTTAACGTCAACAATTAATAAATGGGACATCACGAGGCTGAGAAGCTTCTTTAAGGCAGAAGACACTGTCAAGAGAACAAAGCGACAGCCTACAACCTGGGAAAAGATCTTCACCAACCCTACATCTGACAAAGGGCTAATATCCAAAATATATAAAGAGCTCAAGAAATTAAACACCATCAAACCAAATAACCCGATTAAGGAATGGGACTCAGAACTAAACAGAGAATTCTCAATACAGGAATACAGAATGGCTTAGAAACACTTAAAGAAATGCTCAACATCCTTAGTCATCAAGCAAATGCAAATCAAAACAATTCTGAGATTCCATCTTACACCCATCAGAATGGCTAAGATCAAAACTCAAGTGACAGTTCATGCTGGCGAGGATGTGGAGAAAGGGGAACACTCCTTCATTGCTGGTGGGAATGCAAACTTGTATGACCACTCTGGAAATCAATCTGGGGCATTTTCAGAAAATAGGGAATAGGGCTACCTCAAGACCCAGCTATTCCACTCCTTGGAATATACCCAGAAAATGCCCTACCACACAACAGGGACATATGCTCAACCATGTTCATAGCTGCTTTATACATAATAGCCAGAACCTGGAAACAACCTAGATGTCCCTCAGTCAAAGAATGGATAAAGAAACTGTGGTACATTTGCATTATGGAATACTACTCAGCTATAAAAAATGTGGAGGTAGTTCTTAAGGAAATCCTTCATGGTTCTCAAGAGAGCTACTACAGCACTCTGATTCTGCCATACACAGCTCTTTCTTTTCAAGATGTGAATCTTTCCACATCTCTCTATCTCACCATTTGCCCATGGCCATGGAACCCCACAAGAGTTAACACTGTGCATTTGGCATTCAGCCTCCAAAACAGCAAGCTAACTAAACCTCTCTTTTTTTTTTTTAAAGTTAGTTTGCCTATGATATTTAGTCATAGCAAAAGAGACGGGGGCGGGGGAGAGATTAATAGAGGCCTAAATAATTTGGTTAATGGTATGCTTTGCTTCCATTCAGACCAAGGCAAATGTTGGTTCCATGATTTATTATTAAAATTTAAGGGAAAAGATACTTAACTCTTTGTAGCTCTGCTTCCTTGTTATCAACATTGAAGAAACAGCAATGCCAGCTTTGTAGAGCTTTCTAAGAATTCAATGAAATAATAAAAAAATTAGAAATATAGTATATTAGGGACCTTTTCACATGATAATTCATACAGATTTATCTTAGTTTTTAACAGTAGCATAGAATTTATTTTATTTTATGTAACACTTTAGTGACTCTTAAAATACAATTTAGAGTGAATAGCTCTTTTAAGGCATGACATGAAACTCAAAAATCATAAAAGAATGATTGCCAAATTTGCTACATTCATATTAATATTTATGAACAAGAACCAACCTTATGAACAATATTAGAAGACAAATGGCAAAGTAGGTAGAAAACCACTATTCATTTAAAAAGTTCCAACTTCTTAAAAATATGAAAAATTTTTCTAAATAAATTAACCCAATAGAAAAAAATGCAAAGCCATAAAAACTTCCACCTACACATACATATGCACCCACGCACGCACATACACACATACTCGCACAAATGCACATCTACACCCACCCATGTGCACATACACATGCAGGAACACATATAAATATGTTTTCACACATATTTACATGCAAAAATACATAAAAAGACATACCTACAGACATACACAGATCCATACATACACACAGACACAAATGTACATACATATATTTACACACACACACACACATATATATATATACACATGCATGCATATGCATGCATATACACATATACACCCATGGACACACACAGACACACATGTACACACATATACATGTATAGACACATACACCTACATGCTACACACATGCACACTTACATACACACAAGCACATATACACACATTGACAATCTGTAAAAATCTTGAGACATGCCCTTTCCTTACATATTTGGAAAGTATTAAGATGTATATTTATATATTAATAAATGAAAATTTATAAGAAAACAGGAATATTAATATTAATTTTCAGAGGTTAAACTATTGTAATTTTGCTGAAATATAAAACTGGGTAGACAAATGTAAAAGCACATGCTATTCCCATCAGAATTTCTCCTAACTCTTGAGCTTCTGATACAGTTATGCACATAGACAAGGATTTGCTGGAGAGATGCATCAGAGATCAACAGCACACACTACTCTTGCAGAGGACCTGAGTTTGGTTCTTTGTACCCATGTTGAGCATCTCAAAACTGTCTATAAATCTAGCTGAAAGGGATCCGGTGCCCTCTTTTAGTGTCCACACACACTTGCACTCATGTGCACATAACCCCACACAGACACACAGAGACACTCACACAATTGAAAAATGAAACAAACAAACAAGGCTTACATGTGAACAGGCTGCAGGACCTTTTAAACTCTGAAAAAAAAAACTGGGAATAGAATATAAAATACTGAAAAGTTTAGCAGTAAGGAAATAATTGGTGGTGGTGGTGGTGGTGGTGGTGGTCGTGGTGGTGGTGGTGTTTTTGACTAGCCTTAGACACTGAATCCTGCTTTAATTGTAACATTCATCCAAAACACAATCTGATGAGGGGAAGATGCTTCTGTCCCACAGCATGGTAGCATGACAAGCTCATGGTCACACATTCTCTGCTCAATGAAGACACAAGCAAAGGCAAGAGGAGTCCAGCAGCTAGCTCATGCAGACACATAAGCAAGTGGAAATGCTTACTGATCTACTTTCCTCTTTACATGCTGTTCATGCACTGAGATATCAGAGTTCCCAAAAGAGACTCATGACAGCCACAGCAACCCAACGAATTAGAAACACACTAGAAAATTCTTTAATGCTTTTCAATCATTATCTGGGGTCTTTGAGAATTGTATTCAGGAAAGTTTTAGAAGACTCTAGAAATCCACTATGAGGCACAAACTCACAGGGTTTTTTTTTTTAAGTTTCACTCCTGGAAAAAGAGTAGAGGGTATTTTTTTTATCATTGTAACAGAATCACATTTGAATCTATGGGCAAAAGTCAAAGGGGTTCAACCTTTTCACATAATGTCTAAACTAGCAAGATTGCATGATCCCTATCCCAGAGAAAGGAAAAGCTACTTTCACTTAAACGTCCTATCCTTTTCCGAGTCCATCTAGGTCCCATGGAGCCAGATGTACCACGTTCTAAAGAGTGAAGTGTTGGAGTTAGAGTTAAAGCCTAGGCATGGGAAGCCTTAACAAGCTAGGCTTTGCTACCATCCTCAACATGTCAATAAGTAAATGGTAGATAAAAGCATTACTGGTGGTCTGAGCCTGGGCCTGGATTTTCAAGTTCTCGGTCTCTTATTAAAAGAATTAAAATAAAGGCTCACATAGGCATGAAGAAGAAGCCAGATAACTTTATTCAAAGCAAAGTGAAAGAACAGATTAGAGGAGGATAAGTGGTCAAGTGTGATGGCAGGTGATGTGGATGAGGGCACTCCAGGGCCTTCATCACTCATGGAGGCTTTTTTATGGGATGCATAGAAGAAAGAGGATTGTTAAGGACCTAGTGAGGGTGGTCATCTCATTGGACTGACCAATCCAGTTATATAAAGCTTTTCCTCTGTTCCTTCCCATAATGAATCTGAGTTTAATCATATGTACACCCAACTCTACCTATGCATGAGAGTAATGGAAAGCTTACTTGGAATAGATAGTTTGAATTGTTGCCCATGCACTCCAAATCACTTCAGGCTAATCAACCTTCTTGTTCTTTTACCAGGAAATAACTGAAGTGTAATTGTATAAAATTGGTCCAAGTTTTATGGTCATTAAGGGGAGGAGAAATTTATTGTATTATTCAGAGCAGGCTGTGTGAAGATCAAAGCAGGTGGGGTTATGGGTTGCTAACAAGTGGCTAGGTGCTTGTTTGGAGATGACTAGTAAAGCAGAATAGGTACAGAGAAGGGTATCAGGCTGCCTAGTGCATTATTACTAGTTGGGTATGTGCATAGACTAAACTTAGTGGAGTCTGAGATAGCTAAGCCACTCCCTATGCTTGCTTTCTCTATTCCCTTCTTAGATACTTCTCCCAAGTTGGCTAGCAATGCTGAAGGCAGAAAGTCAGTTTTCCTGAAACACCTTTATACTGAGTAGGGTGTAGAGTTGAGTGAGGTAGAACCAGTCTTTCCTATTCTGTCCCCAAATCAATCATAACTCTTGGTAGCCCCATTGAAGAACATCTACAAATGCCCTAGCCTGTTGGTTCAGGGATCTGGAGATTTATCCTGGTCGTCTGTGCTGATCCTATAAGATGCAATAAGTGGAGCACACATTGTAATTGGCTTGGTTAGATTCTAGAAGAAATTAATTACATAGGCTTATTGAGAGGAAGAGGCTGAAGAGTAAGCAAGAGAATTAGGTAGAAGACAGGTATCATCCCTATGAGTATATACAGGAGGAGGAAGTCCCCCTCAGTCACAGTCATAGGGGAGGGGAGTAAGGGAAAAATGGGAGGGAGGGAGGAATGGGAGGATACAAGGGAGAGGATAACCATTGAGATGTAATATGAATAAATTAATAAAATAAATTTTTTAAAAAAGAAGACAGGTATCATAAAAGGAAGGAGTGCTAGCAGTACTTGTGTCTTTGGGGATGAATGGTTGTTGTTGAGAGTTTTCATTGAATCTGTTCCCTACAGAACATTTTAGATGTTGTATTGTATTTTTCCAGATTTATCAGCATAAAAGGATATACATATAGCTTCAAGAATGTTAGGTTACATACAGAGGTGAGGTCAAAGACAGCCCAAAATTGGCTCCCATCCCATCATATTCTAGTTCTTCACAGTCTCATAGCGTCTCACCAGCCTGAAAGTCTTGTAGAGAAAGGAGAAGAAACACACATCAAAGCCACAGGCAATATTGTTAGCAAAATCTAAGAAGAAAATTTTTCTAACCTAAAGAAAAAGTTGTCTATCAAGGTACAAGAACCATACAGAAAACCAAGAAGACTGGAGCAAAATATAAGGTTCTATAGGTGTATAATAATCACAACACTAAATATACAGCAAAGGGACAGAATAACAAAAGTTCCAATGGAAAAAGACCAAGTAAAATATAAAATCAGATTTATAAGAATAGCCTGACTTCTCAGCAGAAACTCTAAAAGCCAGAAGGACCAAGATAGACTTTCAAAATCTTTAAGAGATCATAGATGCCAGCCAAGACTGCTATATATAGCAAAACTTTCAATTATTATAGATGGAGAAAATAAGATATTCTATGATAAAGACAAATTTAAGCAGTAACTATCTGCAAACCCAGAGCTACAAAATGCACTAAAAGGAAAATTTCAATCTAAAAAGGTTAACTCCACCCAAGAAAAAATGAGGAAAAAATAACTTCAGAACAGCAACTAAAAGAAAGGGAAAAGAAAACATCACCACAACAAAAGAACAACACCCAGCAAATACAGCTCATTGATACTTTCAATATCAGTGTTCTTAATTCCCCAATAAAAAGACACAGACTAACAGAATGGGTGCAAAAACAGGATCCTTCCTTTTGTTACATCCAGGAAAAACACCCTTAGCATCTAGGATAGACATCACCTCAGGGTAAAAGGATAGAAAAATAAACTCCAACCCAGTGGACATAAAAATCAAGATGGTACAGCCATTTTAATATCTGAAAAATTAGACTTCAATCTAAAAGTAACTGAGACAGATAGGAAGGACATTTCAAAAGGACATTGCAATTCTTAATATCTATGCACCAAAATAAAAGCACCCACATTTGGAAAAGAAGCACTACAGCTTAATTCACATATTGACAATGATAGTGGTAGATTTCAATACCCCACTCTTATACCCAAACAGGTCATCCAGATTAAAACTAAACAAGGAAATATTGTAGCTAACTGATATTGTAAAACAAATGAATCTAACAGTATTTTCAGAATATTTCACCCAAACACAAAAGTATATACCATCTCACTGCAAAGATTACTGAAGTTTCTCCAAATTGGCTATAAGTTTCAACAGATACAAAAAAATTTAAATAACTCCCTTGAAGGCATAAGGATATTATTTAATTAAGATACTGATTTCTGTATCCCTCCCCATTTTTGCAGTTTCATAAAAATAACAATCAAAAAATGAAAAATAAGCAACCAATACTCCGTGAATCCCACTGAGAAATCCTTAGACAAACTAGTACAAAAGTAGAAAGAAAAGATACAAATTAACAAAGTTAGAGATGAAAATAGGACATAACAAAGGACAACAAGACAACCCAGAGAATCATAGGACATACTTTAAAAATCTGTACTCTGCCAAATTGGAAAATCTAAAAGAAATTGATAATTTTCTTGATACATACCACTTACCAAAGTTAAATCAAGATGTGATGAACAATTTAAACAAACCTATAACTGCCAGCGAAATGGAAGTAGTCATTAAAAGTCTATCAATAAAAAAAATTAAAACTCAGGGCCAGATTGCTTTTACACAGAGTTCTACCAGACTTACAAAGAAGAGTTAATCCCAGGACTTCCCAAATTGGTCTATAAAATAGAAATAGGAAGAATATTGCCTAATTTGTTTAACAAGGCCACATGTACTCTGATACCCAAATCAAATAAAGACCCAACAAAGAAAGAGAATTAAAAGCCACTGTCCCTTATGGGCATCATTTCAAAAATTCTCAATAAGCTATTTGCAAGTAAATCCAAGAACACTTTTAAAAAATTAACCATTTTGATTAAGTAGGCTTCATATCAGAGACATAGAGATAGCTCAACATACTTAAATCAGTAAATATAACCCACCATATAAACAAACAGAAAGACAAAAATCTCACCATCATCTCATTAGATGTAGAAAAGACCTTTGACAAAATCAAACACTCCTTCATGTTGGAATTCCATGAGAGATTAAGGAAAGAAGGAACATACCTCAACATAATAAAGGTGGATTACAGTAAGACCATAGCCAACATCAGTTTACTTGGAAAGAAATTCGAAGTGGTTTCCACTAAAATCAGGACTAATACAAGGTTGTCCACTCTCTCCATACCTATTCAGTATAGTACCTGAAGTCTTAGCCAGAACAATAAGACAACTAAAGGTGATTAAGGAGATACAAATAAAAAGAAAAGAAATCAAAGTTTTTTATTTGTAGATGATATAATGGTATACATACGTGACTCAACTTTCACTGGGAAACTCCGACATCTGCTAAACACTTTTAGCAAAGTAGATGGATACAAAATTAACTCATAAAAATCAGTAGCCCTCCTATATACAAAAGAAAATAGACTGAGAAAGAAATCAGGGAAACAACAACCTTCACAATAGCCTCAAAAAATAGAAAATACCTTGGTGTTAACTCTAACTAAGCAAGTGACAGCCTTACATAATAAAAACTTGTAGACATTGAAAAAAGAAATTGAAGACAGAAGACAGAAAGCTCTCCCATGCTCATAGATCAGTAGGATTATTGTAGTAAACATGACCATTCTACCAAAGGTAATCTACAGATTCAATGCAAACCCCATCAAAATTCTAATAGAATTCTTCACACATCTTGAAAGGACAATTTTCAGCTTCAAATGGAAACAAACACACACACACACACACACACACACACACACACACACAATTAGGATAGCTAAAACAGTTCTGAATAATAGAAGTTCTTGAAGTATCACCACCCATCTGAAACTGTACTACAGAGCTATAGTACTTCAAACAGCATAATATTGGCATTATATTTTTTAAAAAAGGGACAAGTAAACCAATCGAAAGAATTGAAAAACAAGACATAAATCCATATGCATATGGACACCTCATTTTTGATAAAGAAGTCAGAAACACACACTGGGAAAAAGACAACATCTTCAACAAATGGTGCTGGTAAAACTGGATGGCTGCATTTAGAAAAATCACCTGGCACAAAAATCAATCCAAAAAGATTGAAGACCTCCACATAGAAAGAGATACACTGAATCTGATAGAAGAAAGCGTGGGAAGTAGCCTTGACTACATTGGCACAAGAAAAGTCTTTCTGAACAGAACACCAACAGTGAAGGCACTAAGGTCAACAGTTAATACTTGGGAACTCATGAAATTGACAAGCTTCTACACGACAAAGGACACCATCATTTGGACAATGCAGAAGCTTACAGAACAAGAAAAGGGTTTTGTCAACCACACATCTGATAGAATGCTAATATCCAAAATATATGAAGAAATTTTTTTAAAAAGCTGGATGTCAACACCAACAAATAACCCAGTTAAAAATGGGGTATAGGTCTAAATTGAGAGTTTTCAATAGAGAAAACTCAAACACTTAAAGAGCTGTTCAACGTCCTTTCTTATCAGGGAAATGTACATCAAAATTATTTTGAGACTTCATCTTATACTCATCAGAATGGCTGAGACCAATAAAAACAAATGACACCTCGTTTTGGTAAGGATGCAGAGTGAAGGGTAAAGTCATCCATTGCTGGTGAGAAGGCAAAGTTGTGCAGCCACTATTGAAATCAGTATGGCAGTTCCTTAGGAAGTTAAAAATAAATCAGCCTCCAGATCCAGTTATAGCAGAAGTCTTGGCCATATACCTGAAGGATGCTTCATCATACCACAGAGACATTTTCTCAACCATGCTCATTTCCACTCTTTTCAGAATAGTCAAAACTTGGAAACAACCTAGATGTTTGTCAACAGATTAATGGATAAGGAAATGTGGTGCATTTAAGGAATAGAATATTACTTACGCATTAAAAAATAGAAGCATGGAAGATGGTGGTGCCTGATTGGCAAACTGAGCCGAGGGACCGGACTGGGACCTATAGAGCACCAGAGCTGGAGTGCCCTGGGTGAGAGAGGTCCATGTGTAGAGTACAGGTGGGTCTGGCCTCAGGCCATCCAGCTGTTTCATGAAGGAGTCCCTGGATCCCTGCAGGTTGGTGCCCAGTCCCCAGAGTCTGGACACACAACTGCCTGCGAGCTGCATCTGCTGTCTACATCTCTGACTCTGTGTCTTAGACTGAACTATGGACCTCAGAGCACCAGCATCTGGGTCTGCGAGCCCAGGGGAGAACCCAGGGTGTGGAGCATGGGTGGATCTGACCTTGGAACACTTGGCCAATCCATGGAAGGCTCCAGGGCCCAGGCAGGAGAGGGGTGCCCTCCAAAGCCCAGCCAAAGGCAGGCGAGAACACTGCACTGGCACTCTGTCTCAGACTGAACTTTGGGCTGCAAAGCACAAGAGTCTGGGTCTGCTAGCCCAGGAGAGAACGCAGGGTGTGGAGCACAGGTGGAGCTGACTTCAAATCACCAGGCCAATCCACAGAAGGCTCTAGGGTCCAGGCAAGAGTGGCCATGGTCTCCAAAGCCTAGCCACCTGCCAGACAATACACTGCTCTGACACTTTGACTTCGTCTGAACTGTTGGGTGCAGGGTACCAGTGACTGGGCCTTCTAGCCCAGATGAGACCCCATAGTGTGGAACACAGGTGGATTGATCTAATCTCAGGACACCTTGCCAATCTATGGAGAATTCCAATATCATAGCACACACAGGAATGGTCCCCAAAACCTTACCTGCATGCTGGCAGGTGCACAGCACACTCCCTTTCTGTCTCAGATCAAGAAGAGAGCCTGAAGGTACCAGTGTCTGGAGCTTCTAGCCCACAGGAGATCCCACAGTATGGAACACAGGAGGATCTGACCTCAGGTACCCTGGCCAATCTACAGAGATTTCCCAAGCAGGCAAATGCATAGTCTCCAAAGCCTAGTTAGCCACACACCTGCCAGGGAGCAGCACCCATGCTCTGTGTTTTGGAGGGAACTGTTGGAGGCAAGGCACCATTGTCTGGGTATTTTATTCCAGAAGAGACCCCATGGTATATAGTACAAGTGGATCTGACCTCAGACCACCCATCCAATACATGGAAAGTTCCCAGATCTGAACCCAAGTCACCCACCTGATTGAAACAATACCTTGTGTCCTATCAGACAACTATTGACTAAAGTTGTACCTCAACAACAACAGAAATAACAAAAAACCTACACACATGAACACTGAACAACTCTACTCAATGACAACTGGATCAGAAAAGAAATTAGGGACTTCCTAAAAAATTCAATGAAAATGAAGGTACAACATATCCAAACTTATGGGATACAATGAAAGTAATGCTAAGAGGAAAGTTCATATCACTAAGTGCCTTCATAAAGAGATTGGAAACATCTCATACAGGCAACTTAATGACACATCTGGAAGACCTGGAAAGAAGAAGAAGAAGAAGAAGAAGAAGAAGAAGAAGAAGAAGAAGAAGAAGAAGAAGAAGAAGAAAGAAAAGAAGAAGAAGAAGAAGAGAAGAAGAAGAAGAAGAGAAAAAAGAAGAAGAAGAAGAAGAAGAAAAGAAAAGAAGAAGAAGAGAGAAGAAGAGAAGAAAGAAGAAAGAAGAAGAAGAAGAAGAAGAAGAAGAAGAAGAAGAAGAAGAAGAAGAAGAAGAAGAAGAAGAAGAAGAAGAAGAAGAAACACCCAAGAGAGTAGACATCTGGAAAAAATCAAATTCAGGGCTGAAATCAATAAATTAGAATCAAAGAGAACTTCAAAGAATCAAAAAAAACAAGAGCCGGTTCTTTGTGAAAATCAACAAAATAGATAAACCATTAGCCAAACTAACTAAAAGGCAGAAAGAGACACCATCAAAACCAACAAAATCAGAAATGAAAAGGGAGCCATAACAACAGACACTGAAGAAATCCAAGGGATCATTAGGTCTTACTTCAAAAGCCTATCTGCCACAAAATCTAAATGAAATAGGCAATGTTCTTGATAGATTGCACCTGCCAAAGTTTAATCAAGATCAGGTAAACAAATTAAATAGTTCTGTTTCTCTTGTGAAAATAGAAGCACTCATGAAAATCTCCCAACTAAAAAAATCCCAGGGACAGATGAGTTTCAGCCCAGAAGTCTACTGGACCTTCAAAGAAAAGCTAATACTGATATTCTTCAAACTACTCCACAATACAGAAATGGAAGGAACATTACCAAACTCATTCTATGAAGCCATGGTCACTTTAATATCTGAACTTCACAAAGACCCAACAAAGAAAGAGAATCTCAGACAAATTTCTCCTAGGAACATTAAAGAAAAAATATTCAATAAAATATTTGCTAACCAAATCCAAGAACACATAAAAAATATCATTCACCATAACCAAGTAGGCTTATCCCAGGCATGCAGGGGTGGTTCAATATATGGAAATCCATCAATGAAATCCACCATATAAACAAATGGAGAGAAATAAAACCACATGATCATCTCCTTAGATGCTGAAAAAGCATTTGACAAAATCCAACATCTGTTCATGTTTAAAGTTTGGAGAGATCAAGGATACAAGGCACATCCTTAAACACAATAAAAGCTATATACAGCAAGCCAATAGCCGATGTCAAACTAAATGGAGAGAAACTGAAAGAAACTCCACCAGAATCAGGGAATAGACAAGCCTGCCCACTCTCTTAATATCTCTACAATATAGTACTTGAAGTTCTAGCTAGAGCAATAAGACAGCAAAAGAAAATCAAAGAGATCCACATCAGAAAAGAAGAAGTCAAAATCCTGCTATTTGCAGCTGATATGTTGTATACATAAGTGAACCCCAAAATTCCACCAGAGAACTCCTGCAGCTGATAAACACCTCCAGGAAAGTGGCTGGTTACAAGATTAACTTTAAAAAATTAGTAGCCATCCTGTATACAAATGACAAGGAGGCTGAGAAAGAAATTAGAGAAACTATACCCTTCACAATAGGGACTCCATGAAACTAGAAAAACTTCTGTAAGGCAAAGGACACTGTCATCAGAACAAAATGACACCCTACTGACTGGGAAAAGATCTTCACCAACCCTACATCCAACAAAGGGATAATAACCAAAATATATGAAGAACTCAAGAAATTAAGCACCACCAAACCAAGCTATCCAATTAAATACGAGGCACAGAGCTGAACAGAATTTTCAACAAAATAATACTGAATGGCCAAGAAACACCTACAGAAATGCTCACTGTCCTTAGGGAAATGCAAATCAAAACCACTCTGAGATTCCATCATATACTCTTAGATCCCATCAGAATGGCTAAGATCAAAAACTCAAGAAATAGCACATGATGGAGAGAATGTGGAGAAAGGGGAACACTCCTCCATTGCTGGTAAGAGTTCAAACTTGTACAACCACTTTGGAAACCAATCTGGCACTTTCTCAGAAAATTTGGAATCGTGTTACCACAAGACCCAGCTATATCACTCCTGGGCATATACCTGAAAGATGCTCCACCATACAGTAAGCACATTTGCTCAACTGTGTTCATAGCACCTTTATTTATAATAGCCAGAATCTGAAAACAATCTAGGTATCCCTCAGCCAAAGAATGGATAAAGAAACTGTGGTATTTTTACACAATGGAATACTACTCAGCTATTAAAAACAAAGAAATCTAAAAACATCTTAACCCTTAAACAGCTTTGGTTAATTGTAAGACTAAACTATCTGGCCTTCAACCCCATCAGAGACTTGAAAAGGAATGAAAGTTAATTACTTCAGTCAACCAGAAGTGCAAGTTAGCAGCTTCCAAAATGAGAAGGAAAAAAAAATGACAGAGACAATTTACTGCCTGAACAGTCACTCAAAGCTCTGTATAATGTTATTGTAACAGTCATATGATCCCTGATTGCTTTGTGGTTCTTCTTGCTGTGTGTAATTTTTCTACTTATGTGTAATAATATAAAAGTATATGCCAAAAATTAAATTAAATTTAAATTTAAAAAAGACAAAAAAAAAAAAAAAGGAAATCTTGAAATTTGCAGGCAAATTGATGGAACTAGAAAAGATCATCTTAAGTGAGATAACGCAGACCCAGAAAGACACTTGTAAGTGGATATTAGCTCAACATAGATGTCCTCTGAGAGAATCTACCCAGTGGGGGATCTGGACAGATGCTGGCACTTGCAGCTGGACACTGGGCAGAGTGCTAAGAGTTGTATGGAAGAGTAGGGGGATGGGAGGACCTGGAGGGGTCAGGAGCCCCACAGGGAGACCATCAAGACTGTCGGATCTGGAACCAGGGAGGCCTGCACAAACGGATGCAGCAACACAGAACAATGCAGAGAGCCTAGACCCCCCCTGCAGATGCAGCCTCTGGGCAGCTCATTCTCCAAGGTTGGAGCGGGAGTCGGGACTGCCTCTGACATGATGAACTCTGGAGCCAGAGATTTGGTCACTTCCCCTTGGTGGGGAGGCCCTGCAGGCCCACAGAGGAAGGGCATGCAACCTACCTGGACCAGACCTGATAGGCTGTGGTCAGATGGTGGTGGAGGAGCCACCCCCTTGCTACTCCTGTCAGAGGTCTAGGGGAGGGGAATAGGCAGAAGAGGGAGGGAGGGTGAAAACAGGAAGATACAGTGAGGTGACAGCAATCAGGATATACTATGAATAAAATATAATAAAAAATTTTAAATGAGGTATATTGTCTGACTTTTTGTAACACTCCTATTGAAGTAGTTAAGAGAGTCCTTGTTTTAATTCAAAGCCCTGAGTTATAATTTGCAAGCATCATTAATTTTCCTATGGACATACAAAGCATGCCACTGTGGGCCAAGGCCGTCCCTTTCTCTATGAGTATCCCTGCTAGGTTTTCTTCCAAATTTCATGTGCACTAACTACTACAAAAGTGTCCGTAACAACAAAATCCAGAGTGGAGGTTAATTACAGGGTAAACCCTCCCACTGTGCAATCTGAACACCAGAAAGATCCTCATAGCTGGGCATGTAATCACAGGCTCTGGAGCCTTTCACAGAATTTATTCATCTGCATAGATCAAAACCCACATAATTATATTTGTTTCAAGGTCACTAGTTCAGTGATATGTTTCCATGCAAACATTCACATTTTTTTCTACCATCCATTCATTTCATTTCATCTTTATCCCCAAGTTTGTCAGAGTCACATCTCTGTGTTCCCCTGGAGCCAAGACAATTGACAGCAAAAAATCATCAATTCCCCACATAAGCACTGTATAAAATCTTATGCTATTAATTTCTTCCCTTGGTCATTAAGACCTACTACTATGCAGTAAGCTTTTGGAGTGGTTAAAATAATAAAAAATAACATTTATTCCAAAAGAGGTTTATTAGCATCTAATGTAGATCCAGAGGCCTGTAACATGTTATAGGTTAAGTATTCCTCGTCCAGAGGGTTTGACTGCTAAAGGGAAGGGCTTCCTGTTTAGAACTTCACTGAATTTTAGGACCTGTATAAACTTCAAGGATGAGACACAAGCCCAAACACAGAATTCATTAATGCTTTACTTGAAACAGGAACCTGAAGGTAATATTCTGTACCACTTTCAATGAGCCTGTGTTTCCTCAAGGGGACCCATGGGATCACATATGGAATGTCTGCTTCTTGCACGCTCTATCATGTCTGTATGCAACAGTCATAGATTTTAGAATTAAAAGATTATTTATCGGATATGAATACGTTTTGATCACATTTCCCTCCTGACCCAACTCCCAGATCTAACGTCACTTCCCCACTTTGGTTTTTTTTTTTCCCCCCATCAAGTCCAATCTCTGATGAACACATATTGTTGGATATATGACCTTCCACTGGAGAGTGGTTGACCCTCCAGGGACTGGTTGGCCCAACATGCTAGAAGAAAACTAACTCTCCCTCTCCCAACAGCTATCACCTGTAAATAGCTCCTCGGTAAGGGGTAGAATTTTATGCACATCATCTCCCTCCATGCTTCCTATTCAAGTGAAGGACAGTGAGTATAATAATTGAGATTTAACCCCAAATCCATGGAATCTCAGGAGACAGAAGGGAGTCTGTATATAAATCTGCATAACAAAGCGAACAGAAAATTTTTTGTCCTGCAAACAAGCTTGCCCTAAAGGCTTTAATCTCAATAGTGTCAGTTTTTTTCTAACACTCAGACTCAGGGACAATTATGACTGTATTTTCTATCACAAGCGCTGTGGAAATACACACAGGAATGTGTTCACATGACTTAAACTTGAGGGCTTTGAGGTGAGACCTGTCACATTTCCATATGGAAATCTTATGCTCACAGAGATTAGTTCATGTCCACACAGTTGGTAGGGATGCAGGTGTAATCAGAAGCTGGCTTTCTCACAAGGAGTCCATTGATTGTATGCGGTAAAATCTTTAGTAAAAATTCCCCTGGGTATCAGGCTGTGAGGACATAAAAGATGTAGCTGGGAAACACCACAAGGGCTAGCTTTCTCTATACTCAAGTACTTTAATGTATGTATATTCCCAAGATAGATGAGCTAGCTCCTTGCATATATACATATTCATGGATAAAACTATTTTTTCAGTGCAGCAAGCTAGTTATAGTTCAGGATAGATAATTTCCCAAATGATTACAAAAGCTCAATTACTGATTGAAATGCAAGTCAATGGAATTCTTTATGACCATAATTTATCATAGCTCCTTGTATGCTGGTCTCATTTAAGACCTTGACACTGGGTTTCAAAACATACAACTGGGGACAAAGGACTCACCTGTATTTTGCAACCAATTTTTCCTCTTTTTTTAAAAACATACATCATAGTATACTAATCTTGAGATTTCCATGTGAATTGTTCTGCATAAATCAGTGCGGAGACTATTTATTTAAATAATTATCAAAAAGAATCACAAAATTAGGTGAAGGTGATGAAAATTACTAGTGCACACTAAGACGAACGAGCCACTCAGAGAAACTGCCCATTCTATAGTGGTACAGCAGGTGTCCACAATTATCTCAGCACTTAGGAAACATCAAAATAAGCCCCTCCAAAAGCTGAAATATAATCCAAAAATAGTTCAAAAGCTGACTAACCTTTAACATCACAAAGGGTATTATAATTATTTATAAAGCATCTCCATACTGAATTGATTATCTATTACCACATAACAAATTATCCAAAGAAGTTGCAGCCTTCAACAGCTATTGCCTCACAGTTTCTGAAGAACAGAAGTTAAGGGTCAGCTTATCTGCTTATGAGGTCTTCTGAGGTCATAGTCAGAATGGCATCCAGTGCCCCAGTCACCTGGGAGTTTGATTGATGCTGGAGGCTAAGCTTCAAGATAGTGAATCGGCATGGCTATGGGCTGGAGATGTCAGTTCTCACCATGTTCCTCTCCCTAAGTATTATTGAGTATACTATAGCTTTCCTGCCAAGTGATACAAAAAAGGAAGACAGACAAATAAAATGAAATTTATGATATTTATGATGTAGGTTCAAGAGTTACAGTCATTAAATTGTAGGCTTTGAATTTTTTTTTCTTTCTTTCTTTCTTTCTTTTGTTTGTTTGTTTTGTTTTGTTTGAATTTTTTCAAACCTACTTTATTAGAGGTTCTTTAGTGCTTATGCCTGCCTTCCAACCCACCTACCCTAGATAGGAGAGAAAAGAGGTTAATGGGAACAGGAGAAGGAGACCTTTTTAGATTCAGTTCCTTGGAACGATTCCACTCTTTGTCATCAGGATTCCAGTAGACCCATTAAACAGCAAACCAGAAATTCAGCAAAGGTGACTACACTGCAGTAGCCACAAGCAGAAACCTTGAAAGGCTTTCCAGAGTGTTTCTTTCTAGAAGCATCTTGAAGTAGAGCAATGAACAGCCAAATGATAAGAAGCAACGGCAAAACTAAAAAGCCAAGCCGCTGGCTTTGGGCTCATACACATATCTCCTCTCAGAGTCTGTACTAGGGTGTTTATCAGTTGGCAAAGACATCCACAAGAGGCAGTTCCTCTTCTAGCAGACAAATACCGCACACCCTCACACAAGTCTGTTTCACATCCCACACTTGGGATCAAAACAAAAACATGTTTACATCCACTATATTAAGTCTACTAACTATGAGAGAAAATAGCAATAACAGGATGTGGTGTCCATTGGAGTCACCATGCAACTACCTGCCAAACCTACTTAACACCTCATAGGGACTGTTTCTTTTCAACTCATTATAGCCCCATAGGATAAGATGGTTGCATTAGTGCCTAACTATGGGCATATGGTATTCATATATAGATAATACCCATCTAACTTGTAGAACTTAATACTTAAATATTGAAAATGAGCCCAAGTGGAGGTTTCTCTGATGATGACTGAGCAAGACACTGATCTAGGGAATTTGCAGAAGAGGAGGAGAAATGATTGTAAGAGCCAGCGGGGATGGAAGACACCAAGGAAACAGTGCTTTCCAGACACAACAGTACTGGCACACAAATGAATTCATAGAGACAGTGGCAGCCTGCACACCAGACCAAGACCAAGCTAGATGTGGTCCAAATGTTAAAAAGAGGAAGTGGACATGTTCTCCCTATCTCTCACCAGGAGCTATCTCCTACTAACACCCATTTGCAAAGGAAAATTTACTTTTCTCCACTGGAGTCCAACTGGGTGGCTAACTCAAAACAAATTCAACAGTAGTTCTGGAGGCACACTTTTTATTAACTTCATTATGCTCTGTGCAGTTTTTGCATTACTGGTGTTTTGTTTATATAACATGTTTTCTAATTTTGTGTTTTGGGAGGTTTTCTGTGTGTGCAGGTGTCTCTGCAAGTGTATGTGTTTCTCATGCATCTCCTTTGGTTTTGGTTTTGGGTTTTGGGGGGGGGGTTGTTATTGTTTCTGTTTGTTTGTTTTTTCCTATTCTGGTTTGTTTATTGTTTTGGTGTGCCTGTTTGTTTTCTACAGAAAGAGAGAAGGAAGGCTAGGTGTTTGATGGGTGGAGAGGTAGGGAAGACCCAGGAAGAGATGAGGGAGAGGAGTCCCTGATCAGAACATACTGTATTAAAAATCTATTTTCAACAAAAAGAAATTATACCAAAGTGGAGAGAGAGCATGTGTTGATAGGTTAACCAAGTATTCTTGTCTGAGCACTTTGCCTGTACGTTATTTGTGTGTGTGTGTGTGTGTGTGTGTGTGTGTGTGTGTGTGTGTGTGTGTGATTGTGTGTGTATGTATGTTCAGGTTCCCATGGAGGACCGAAGTGTATGTCAAATATCCTGTAGCTGGCAGTTGTGAACCACTAAAGCTGATGCTAGAAACCAAAGTTGGGTCCTCTAAAAGAGCAGCAAGTGCTCTTAACAGTAGAACTATCTCTTCAAGCCCCTGTTTTTGCACTTTGCTGTAGGCTTGCAGTGGTGAAGGATATCAATTTTGAAAGACATGAATGTGATATCACTATTAAGAATCTGAGTTCTCAGAGGAAGGATAAGCAGGCTACCAGGATGAGACCTGATAGGCTGTGATCATATGTTGGGGGATGAAGCCCCCTTCTGTCACAGACCTAGGGAAGGGGAATAGGGTGAAAGAAGGAGATCAGGAAGATACAAGTGAGAGGATAAAATATTTAATCTGAATAAAATATTTAAATAAAAAAATAATAATAATGAATGAAAAATAAAGAAGCTGGATTATGTTCCTTGATGCTGCAGAGTAAGTACGGTGTCTATGCATGCCTGAATGTTGAGTGGAGGAGACTTGTAATTCAAGGACGATGGAGGTTGCTTCATCATGGCTGTAAAGAAGGACAAAGAATCCACCAGCAAAATTGCCCCTCTGGGTCTCACCTATTATCTTGGAACAATGGCCTGATTACTAAGGTAGAATCCTGCTCACCTGGCTCCAACTACTGTCTGCTTTTTCCTCCAGGAAGAGCTACATTTCAGAAAACAGCCTTTGGGACAATGGACTTTTGTGTGTTCTGGAATCCAAAAAAAGACTAAGACTCTCCATTGTAAATTAATACATCAGGAACAGGTTTATAAGTTTCTGTCTTGGTTTGGTCCACATTAGGTGGCACAAATCTCAGGATAAGGTCTTGCTGGTGGTAGACTTTGTGAGATGACTCAGTGTGTAAAGGGACCCGCCCCCAAGCCTAGACCCTGAATTTGACCTCTAGCATCCACTGGAGAGTATGGAGAAAGAATGCTCCATTGAAAGACGAAGTAGGTCTCCTCCCAGGAGCAATTCTCTCTTATCAGGACTTATTACTTTTGAAAAGTAGTCATAATCTCCAGCACCAAATCCAGCTTTACTCTGCAACCTGATCTCCGCCACTTTATGCACAATAGCCAGATAAATATAATACAAATGCAAACTGAATGGCAGGAAAGACTAAGCGGCTGGAGGGGAAGCAATCCTGAGAGAATGGGTTTATCTCCTAGGTAATGGAGATGACAAACTGGCACGCGTGTTTGTTCTCTCTTCTGCCATGGGGAAAGAGATGATGAGCAACCAGGACTCAGCTGTGGAATGCATCCTGCAGCCCATCAATTTGGGTTCCCGTGGCTGTTCTCCCGCTTCCTCGCAGTAGTGCTTGATGACTTCAGAAACTATGACGACTTCTGCTCGCTTTACCTATGATGCTCCCAAAGGGTGTGTCCTCGACTAGTGACTCCTGTGAACGCTTACCATGTAACTACCATTTCCCCTAAGAACAAATTAAAGTTCAAGGTCTGCGGAAGCAGGTCTGCAGTAGCAATGCAGTACTTTCACAGTATGTTCTCACTGAACATTTTCCCTCATGTCAAGGAGGCAGGCAGCTACAGAGTTTCTGGCAGGAATTATAGAATTTGCTATACCATATCACAAGACACAGCACTGAGACTCATTCCATAGATATCTTGATGGAGAAGGAACATTAGTCCTCTGGGCATGTCTGAATCACAGTCGTTGCTGAACTACTGTGCTGTCCATAATATTAAACAGGCAATGCTCAACAGGAACACTGCATACAGAATACCCCCATACTCTCCACCAAATTCACTGAAGAGCAAGCGATAGTTCATTTGCAGTATATCTTAGAAAGAAAATGTATTAACACGAATCTAGGTCAACAACATGTGACTATGTAACAACGTTCAGCAGAGCTGATTGCCCAGGAGACCGCTGTGGCTTGACCACCTGCATTCACCTAAGCCCTAGGCCATGCTCTGTAACTTTGACTTAGGCTAGTGATGGTGTGGTAGGAATGGCCTTCCCTTCTTGTTTCTTCTCTCGACACAGAAGCAGCTTCAGTAGGATATTTCATATTAAAGTTCTTGTGTTTTCAAAAATCCTCAAATATTTTTTTGTATATCATCATAGTTTAGCTGGATGTACGACACCAATTCAGTTTTTTTTTTTTTTTTCTTTCTTTATCCTCTTGTATCTAGAGTTATGGGCAAGAATTCTAATGTTCTTCAGTGGGACTTAACAACAGATCAAGACGTTAAATTACACAAAGAATTGAAACAAAAATGTTAATGAGGGAAATTTGTATTGCTTTATATTTGTGCTTTTTTTTTTTTAAAGAAAAATGTCTGCTTAATAAGAGACAGCTGTTCCCGCATTGGCACTGCATCAATCTCACACCTCCTGAAGCCTGTGGAAAATTCCACCGGGCATTCGTGAGATAATGACAGTGAAAAGGCAAAGATTATACTATCACCACAAAAAAATATTTTACACTCTCTACACTCCCTGAAATAGTCTTGAGGAACCCCAGAGCTCCCTAGACCATACTTTGAGCACTGTTGAAAAGAGCATCTGAAACCAAGGAGCAATGTTGTTTTAAGTAGGATGCTGAACAGAAAGAGGCAATAGCCCTTATGTAAGCAGAGTTTTACGGCACAAGTGCCAGCTCTACCAGTTCCAACAAGCTAGGTTTAGGCACCTATGCCAAATTGCCAATTAAGCAGTGGTTAATTGAAGCTGTGGAGATGACTCTGTAGGTAAGAAGCATTAGCTGCACAAGCATGGGGACATGAGTTCAAATCCCCAGCAAGCATATAAAAAGCAAGCCATGTTCCTGTGTGCCTATTCTCCCAGCGCTGTGAGGGGTAAAGACAGAAGATGGCCGAGGCTTGCTTATTGCCAGCCTAGCTCCAGGTTCAGTAAAACCCTATGTCTAAAGAGAATAAGAGGAAAAGTGACAGATCAGGACATACGATGTCCACTTCCTCTGGCCTATGTTTATATGCATAGGCACATGCATCCTCCTACATACATGCACATATACAACACACTAAAAATAAGCATTGACATAGCTTTAAAAAAAAAAAGAAAAAATGGGGCAGAGAGCAAGAGATCAGCATAATAAAGCAGTCATGGTCAAAATGTGGTCCCACCAATTATTGTCTCAGCTCTGGCCCTGCAGGGTGATCCCATAAGAAGTTGTCTGAGAGATCATTGCCCAAAAAGACAAATCTATTTCCTGCAAAGATGGTCCGTGCCAGGATGTAGCCGTTGCATCACAGACACCTGTCTTCCATGGGAGCGGGGAGGGATCCCGTACTACAATGCAAGATTGTTCATGGAGTCAACTCAAAGATTACTTCAGCTTTTGGACAATGAGCTCTTTCTGCCATCAGCCTGGAAGAGGGTGGCATAGGTTAGGTAGATACATACTAATTCACTGACTATTTGCCTTTATGGAGTTAAGCAAGAGTCAAACCCAAAGTGAAGGAGACGGAGATGCTAGGGGTTTTTCAGCATTTGGCTACCTTGTGGGCCCAGGTGAGGTGTCAATGCCTTTTAACCGAAAGCATTTTCTGAGTGCCTGTTACATTTTTACATGTGAAGCAACACTTAAGCTTGTTCGTGGTAAAAGAAAATCTTAACATCATAATAAGGCATTACTTCTTAAACTAGTTTTGAAGATGTCTCAAAAGGTTGACCATTGAATTTACTGGCAATGCTGCGGGGAAACACTCCAGCGGAAAGAACTCGGCTTTCATAATGTGCGTTCTCAACAGCATTTTCAGGGCTGGAAAGATGACTCGTCAGTTCTGAGTGTACACTGCTCTTGCAGATGACCTGAGTTCAGCTCTTAGCACCCATCTCCACTATCTCACAATTGCTGTAACTCTAACTACAGCTACAGGGGTGTATGATGACCTCATCAGGCCTCTTCAGGGACCAGCATCCATGTGAACATACCCACATACAGACACACACACAGATGCATATAATGAATAAACATCTAAACATTTCCACCTGCAGGAATCCAGGAGTGTGCAATTAACACCTGAGTTCTGGGCTACAGCAAGAGTGTGCCAGGTAATTCTTGACAGATGTGAAAATGAGAATGTTGGAAGTTTAAAAGCGTTCAAGAGTCCAGTTGAAGTTCCTGGTTCCCATATATGGTACAATTTAAACATCAATGAGAGTAATAAGTCTAGTGGATTAAAACTTTTTAAAAGTATTTAGGTATTATGTATCATAATAGAAATAATAATAAAACAACAACAATAGGTCAAATATTAAAAGATTTTAAACATAGTCAATAAGTGGAAATTAAAGCAGTTATCCCTCTGGCTTTGGGTAAGAACTATAGCAACTCATCACCAAATAGAAAAGGAAGGCAATTTCCTCTTTATGAAAGAATTTCAGAAAGTAAGTTCATGAAGGAGTGAATTCTGCCACTGGAATTAGTCATTCTAATTGTCAGTGGCTGTTAATGTGACCAAAGGACAGACAAACTTATCTCTTGTGAAGTATGAGACACAAACCTACTTATGAGGTACCCCTGGAGGGAAGACACACTAAATCAAAGCAAGCATCAAAATTTGATTATGTCCTTCTCCAGTTGGCAAGAAATACTCATTTCATAGAGGTATAAAGTTTCAAAGCTTATATGGCATTTCTCAAAAAGCTGTGCCCCCACAATTCATAGATCCTAGGCTTTTCTATCATGAATAGACCTAGACAGTAGACCTCTGATAATTCTTCCACCCACTAGATACTATTTTCTGATTGTCAGGAGGTTGTCCATTTACACATCTGCAAGGAGATTTGACCAAACTGCTCGCTTTCTCTTTAACCAGAAAAATCCCTTTGAGTAAGTAAGACTACAATAATCCTGCTTAACTACTCACTTTCTTATGTGAGTCTAGATAAGAGGACATTTGAAAAGGTCACAAATAAATGATGGTATTCTGAAAAGTCACAAATGAAAATGTATGTGTCGTAAATTATGTGTGCCAGAGTTTCCTAAGTTCTGGAGCTGATAACAAGACAATCAATGGAAAAATGGAAAAGAGTCAAATGTTCAGTAACACTATGAAGAAAAAGAACCTTCGTAGTAACTATGTTCCCTGGTGTGCAGAAACATTATGTTATGGTTCATCTGTTATAAGAAGCAATATATAAGAGAAAAGACTGTATGTTACTTCAAGACTATTTTACAAAAGATGATGACTTCCATTTTTATTGAATAACGCTCTCTGTATCTCCTTCTCCCCAAACCCTCCTCTCTCCTTCTATCTCCTTCCTTATCTGCATTTCCAGAGCCCATCCTGCCTTTACAGAGGACCATATTCCCATTCTTACTACCTATATCTTATGGCTCACAACTGCCTGTAAATATAGGATTGTAAGATATAGTGCTCTTTTCTAGTTTCCATGGGAACCTGGACATATGTGGCATACATACACAAATACACATACACACATAAATAAAATAAATCTGAAAGTATTGTCTTATTAAAAAACCTGTACTGGTAGAAATTTATCTAGGAATTTCTGCCTTCAGGTCCCACTCAAGGTTGTAGACAAGCTCTTAGTCAGGGTTGTAGCCATCTCTACATATAACAGCCTGAACCATCTGTTTCTAAGCCCACTCATGTACTTGTCTGGTAGGCTATCATTCCTCCCTGAACCCTGGTTAAAGACTGATTTCTTCTCCATGTGGACATCTCTGTAAGGCTGCTCACAATATGATAAAGGGAAACACACACACACAGAGTAACAGCAGCATCTGTACCAAATGAAATGGCTTTTTGCACTGGACAGCTATTAATTGTTTGATAGCAGGTCTATAAATGTAGTACAGTGGGGCTGGAGGTTTATCTCAATCTAGTTGAGGAATCCCAAGCACTGATAAAGGGGGAAAAAGCATTGAATAAAATATGAGTGACGAAGAATAAAAAGATAAAATGGATCAAAATTAGTTATATGATCATTTTACCCCTTTATATCTCAGGCTCACACAATATAAATAAAAATGTGCATAAGGGGAAAAGACACAACTTTTTTAAAAAAAAAGAATTACACTAGAGCATGAAAATGAGGGAGGAAGAAGGAAAACAGGAAGGCAAATAAACTAAAACTCATGTGGAACGTTGAGCCAAAGAACTTGGAGTGAGGAGAAAACCCCTTGTCTTTTGACATGGTGTGCTAACTTTGGTTCAGACTTTATGACCTTTTTTTTTTTTTAACCACAAGACAATGTCAAGAGTGACAAATACCTCTACATGAAGGAAAGACCCAACAGTGGCAGTGCATGCTGGTTTCCTGGCTTCTGACTGTCATGGTTAGGTGTGAGGCTCTAAAATAGTGTTCTAAAATAGACAACACCAAAGAACTTTAGGTCTCAACCAAGTTCCTGGCCTGAGAATGGCTTCAGCCTCCTAAGGAATTGAGTGATTTGAGGTCACTGACTTCTGGATCCCTTTTCAAAACATCAACATCTCTTTGGAAACAGGTCTTGAGGCATCTTCAAGGCTACTAATTAAGTACAATTTGTGTTATATTCTGAAACTGTGTTTCATTGGTGCAATAGAAAATGGCTACTATTAGCCACATTTATGTCTTATTAACAGTATAAAAGCATCAAGGTGACTCACTTGGGTAGCCAGTGTACTGATAGCTTCTACATTGATCATATTAATTACAAAACCATCCTTGAAAGGGCAGTATGATAGCTTGGCTGATGTTGAATAGAAATTGGGGCTGTTTTTCTCTTTCTCTCAGTCCATTCTCTATTGAAACCTGGATGGTGCTTGGGTAAATGACGTTCAAGAGTCTCCATTTCTAGTGCCCTTAATGAGACCATTAAGACCAAAAAGGGAGAAACTGTACATATTATAAAAAGGAGGACAGGAGGAATGAATGGCTCATGCTGAGTAAAAAATTGAATACTCAGGGCTTGCTTGGGAATCCAGGTGTGAGAAAAAAAAATCAGCATCCATCTGGACACTTAAGTCTTAAATTAATATGGAGGGGAAATTTGTAGAGTTGGAAACTAAGAGGAGAGCAACAGATGTTAGACTGGGGAGAGAAAGTCGGGTAAGACTCTGTGTACTGGCCTATGAATAATGAAAATATGGCTGCATTGGAATACAGGAGGTTGACAGTAGATAGCCACCAGGGCCTCATTTGCCCATGTGCTGATTGTCCTGATTTTATTGTTAATAAAACATTTTCATTTCAGCACATCAGAAAATCTAAGTATCTGTACATTGGCCATCTTTTGATTGCCCTTTTATGTATCTAAAGGGACAGACCCACTCATTTGAAAGGAATCTGCACAACATTCAGCAACGATGATATTGGAAGCTTTTTTTCTTCTTTTTAAAGAGAAGGAGGGCATGCACAGAGCAGGAACACAAACAGATGATAGGCCACATTCATCTAACTTTTATTCTTCAAATTGAAAGCCAGCTATCACATACAGAGAGAGGGGTGCGGGGCGGGGGGAGGTCGGTTATAATGCAATGGGATAAAAAAAATTTTTGCACTGTTGAAAAGTATAGCTTTTGTGTTTTATGGGAAAATTCCAAATTTTTTACCATCTCTGAAAGGTGAAGATAAAAGTCACCAGACAAATGGGATGGATAAGGATAGAATCATTCAATCCAGGAAACTGAACACAGGAGGTCAGTGAAGGAGTCTCCATGACCACAGACAGATGGTCAACTTTTCTCACTGCCAGACAAGGTAGACTTCACTAAAAGCTCTCTAGTGAATTCCCTGCCTCAGAGTTTACAAGGAGGAAAGGGTAGCAGATGCTTTAACAGTATGCATTCCCCATGGGTGGCAGGGACGAAATACTCACAGAGTCAGAATCACACCACCAGAGGTGATTAAGAAATTTATCATGAACAGATGGATATTCTAGTGATGGCAAAGGACAGGAAAGCAGATTGTCACTGACTTTAGGAAAAGCATTAGCCCATACTCTGATGCTCTGATCCAATGTGAATGGACATTCTCCAACCAGAGTTGCTCAGTCCTTCACAGACTACTACATCCCTATGAAACAGTCAAGAGCAGAGGGTGACACACAAGCTTCTGGGTCCCTGAATCTACGTTATTTGAATTTTTCATCTTCAACTTAATTGAAAGTAACTGGCATAGCTTGATATCTATTGACCAAATGTAACCTGGGAAGGATACAGTTTATCTGTCTTATGTATCAAGGTCACAGCTCATCATTGAACGAAACAAGATAGGAACTCAAGCAGGAATCTGGAGGTAGGAACTGAAGCAGAGACCATGACAGAACACTACTCATTAAGCTTGCTTTCATGGCTTGCTCAGTTTGATTTCCTACACAACTCAGGATGATTTGACTAAAAGAAATCACCCACAGTGGGCTGGGCCCTCTCGGACCAATCATTAATCAAGAAAATTCCCACACAGGCCTACAGGCCAATCTGATAGAGGGAATTCCTCCCTTGAGGGTTTCTCTCCATAGGTGACTTTAGTTTGTGACAGGTTGACAAAACCTACCCAGCAGAGTAACCTCATCTTTTGTTTCTATAGATTAAGAATGGTGAAATCCTTTTCAGACAAGCTGACAATATAGTGTCTGGCGGTCCAATATGTGATCTTGATATACCAACTCAAGTTTATTATTTATTATTATTACTCCCATTATTTATTCCCTCATCTATTTATATTCCTATAGAATCCTGGACAGGGTGTTCAGTGGTCACTGCTTGGGCTCAGTGGATTTCTAATTTGAAAATACCATTTTTAAAAGGGAATCTTCATAGTATCTTGAAATGTTTATGTTTTGGAATATCACTGCTAGCATATAAGGTAATCTTAAGAAATCTAAAGAAAAACAAAAATCTGAAAAAGGACTATCTAAAAAAGGAAAATAACTATAAAAATAGTGATATGTCCAAAATTTCCAAATTTACCCAGAGGTCTCATAAATCAGCACAGAAGAAATAGCATTTAAGGTCTCTCTAAAGATCAACTCTGTCAACATGCACTCATCTGGGGTATCCAGCAGAGGGAATGGAGGCTATATATAGATTAAGTCTCTGGAAGAGTGAGCACATAGATAGATGTTAGATAGATAGATAGATAGATAGATAGATAGATAGATAGATAGATAGACTGACTAATGGACAGATGGATGGTGAGTTGGGGGGGTGGATGGGTGGACAGATGATAGATAGAGATAGATGGATGGATAGAGAGAGAGATATGATAGAGAGAAAGAATAGATAGATTTATTAATATGATATATGATGTGACATAATATGATATGATATGCTGCTGAGAAAAGATCCAACATAAAAAACAAGAATTGAGTAGAGCTGCAAAGCACAAAGTAAATGCAAAAATACTACTGGTACACAAATGAAGGAAAGTTGACCGCTGGTACTAGAACCTTCTTACCACAACTGAACTGAGTGTGGAAACACCTGACACTGCACAATTCTAGTTGGAGGCTTGGAAGATGGTTCAGTGGTTAACATAACTTTTTGATCTTCCAGAGGACCCAGGTTTAATTCCCAGCATCCACATGGCAGTTCTCAACAGTCTAACTCCAGTTTCAGCCCAGCTTCCTTGGGAGTAGTTGTTCCAAGGTGTCAGACGTAAGCTTGATGGACTATCTCCTCTGCTCTTCGCTATCCCACATCTTCTTCCCCAGAGACAAAATGGAATCTGCTTCTCTTGGGAACTCCGAGAATAGCCTTCATATATCAGAGATGCAGCTCTCTCTGCAGGATAATTTAATGACCTCTTTCCCCAGCAAAAATCCTTCCAGCTTTTGATTTCTCTACATTCTCCTCTCTGCCTAGGCTACTGGTTGACCTACTTTGGAGCTGAAGAGAAAGCTTTGTAAGAGAGGAAGGAGTCAGCTCAGAAATGTCATGAGGACTTGTTGGTTTTAATGAGGCAACGATAAATCATAAGTTTCAGATATGATGACAACATCATACCACACTGCCTAGGGGCTTAAGAAACATGGAGACTGATTGGCAGTGTTGTCAAAAAACAAACTCAGAATAGAAGCAAAGACCTCGATGTCAATCACAGCTTTGAAATAGGCCGGATCTCAATGTATAGCTCCCACTGATAGGGTAACTTGACCCATATAAATTCTTCATAAATATCCCCAGGAACTAAATAACTAGACATAACATGGTATTTTCTGTGATTATCTGTCCCTGGTGTCTGTTCTTCACAGATGCCTGGGTTCAAGTCAAGATGCTGCTGTTTCTTAACATCATTCTTTCCCAGTTACTTTACCTATAAAATAATGATAATACAATTTACCCATGAGATATATTTAGGAAGTAATAAAAACCATGCAATTGCAGTATGTATACATGCTGTGTGTATTTTAATTTTTAGCTTTTCTCGTGGGTGCCCTTTCTCTGGATTTGCCAAGCCCAGGCCCTGAAATGTATCTATCTTCTCAGCTCAATTATACCATGCTTTACTTACCCGGTCAGTCAAGTGCCAGGTCCCATTGCCCTCTACCATAGACATCAGAGCCACTTGCTGCTGGCTGTTCTAACCTTTGGCATCATCTCTGTTTTTTAAGACTCCTCTAATAATGTGTTCTAAATCGAGTGGCTTTAAACAAAAAGAACTTGCCGTTTCCAAGGTCTGAAAGCTCCAAGTCTGAAATAAACGTGTCTCACACAGGCAATGGAATCCTTTCTTACACCTTCCTAGCTTCTTGTCATGGCCACGGATCTGTCCTGGTGGTTTAATTGCTACATCACTTCAACCTCTGTTTCTGTTGTTGCACAACTTTCTGTCTTTGTGCATCTGTCTTCACAGGGCACTGTGGCTTTCTTATTTGAATGTTAGTCATGATGGATTATGGCTGAATGCTAGTGATTTTAATGACATCTGTGAAGAGCCTGTTTCCAGATGAGGTCATATCTACATATCAGAAGCTCATGTGATTTCAGTATGTCTCTGGAGATAGAAATCAATTCATAATTCCAGATTTCTGGTTTGTTTATATATTGATACTATTAGCGTTTCCCTTATTATGTGTCAGGAAAAATAGTTGTAAACAAGAAAGATTATGGTCCTTATACCTATGGAAATATCAGTATACAGAGGAAGGCAGATATTAAAGAGCATATATACATATATATTTGTATATATATGTGTGTGTATATATATATATGTGTGTATGTGTGTGTGTGTGTGTGTGTGTGTGTGATGAGGAAGGCTTGTCTTGGAACTGGAAGCACCAGAAGATATCTAGGAAGGTAGGCTGGGTAGGACTAAGCACCATTCTAGGCACTAAACCAGTATGGACACGTTGCTTAAGAACAGTAGGGAGATAGATACTTGAGAGGAAGCCAGGGCTGAGGATGTGGCTCAGGGGTCAAATGCCTGCTTACTGGATTGCATCCCTAGTACCACAAAACATAGTAGATCCAAACCAAACATGCAAAACAAAACTAGTCAATGTGGCTGGGACAGAGAGAGCAGGGGATTGAAGCATAGGAAAGAGCCAAAATAGCTATAAGGAATTTGATCCTAAGAGCAATGGCATTCGTGGTAGAGAAAGCAATACTGTCTAACTATTTCTGAATGACACCATTAGCAACATCCACGCAGAATTACCTTCTTGATCTCTTAGGAAAGTACTCTCAGATTCTGACTTGGTTTGCTTACTTACCATCAACGATGTGGCTGATATCTTCTCAGTTTCTGTGCTCTTCCTTTAATTTCTTTCCACACACTCTCATCCACTACATTGCATAGACTTCAAGAGAGAACAGGCAAGAAGCATTTGACTTAAATGTCTTTCCTTCCATGTCGCTGGTCTCAGTAAAAGCAACTCAAATTAAAACTACACTAAATGAAACCAGAAGAAATAGGCACATTGTTATATGCATGTAACCAAACGTTATATGCATTAAACTAAATAGGCAGATATAAACAGATGGATAGATCCACCCCTCCTTATCTAGGTTCTATACCCTTTTATCCAGTAGATGGTATCAGTTCTGCAAATGCAGTCTTTTTTTCCTGTCATTATCCCACAATTACTACTTACATATCATTTACATATTTACATTTTATTAGATATTGAGCTAATATAGAAGGGATATGAAGTACAAGAGGATGAGTGATGGGTTATATTCAAAGAGTACTACACAATCTTATACCAAGTATTTGAGCATCTAGAGATGAAATATGACTACAGAGAGAGAGAGAGAGAGAGAGAGAGAGAGAGAGAGGGAGAGAGAATTAGAGTTAGCCCTTTAGCAGAATGTGGATAGAAAATGTCAAGAATTATCAAAGTCATTTTAAACCCCATGGAACTAAGACAAGCTTTCTTCACCTGGAAACATCATGAGAACCCCAACCTCACTCCTATAAATTGAACAGAACTGGCATTTTTAAGGCTTTTACAAATTAGTGATACTAGATACAAATATTCATGCTGTGATATTTGTTTTCCTTAAGTGTTCATCGTTATTGACTTGGAGACAGAAAAAAGTAAAATCTATTTCATTTACAACTGTTGAACTAATGAAAGAGAAATTGTAGAGATTTGTCCAAACATTTGCTCCATTCTGCAATTTGTTAAACATTCAATTGCAGTGGGATCCTATTAAATTCTAGGCTCTAAAAAGGAAAAAAAATATATTACTTTATTTAACCCTGCAGACTAACACACAGTATTTTTCGTCTAATCAGAAATCATAAATACTAGGGATTTAGTTTGAGTTTGGGATCACCCAATGCCTCCAGGATTAATACCTCCTGGCATTAAGCAAGAATATTAAATTAAAGAAAATGCTAGTCTTAAAGCTTTACCAAACGTAATTTATAGCTTAGCCATCATATTAAATCCTTTAATTGAAATTTGTAAAACAAACGACAGTATTAGTAATTCCTTTATCAGCTTCCAATTCTCTGCCTACTTAACATCAGCCTCTAACCCAAGGGAAATATAGTTCCCAAGCGCAATTCTTGGACTTGGAAAAACATCATTCAATCTTCACATTACCTAACCTTCATGCTCACTATTCCTGCAAGGTAACACGCTTTCATTTATTATACAAATGCATTCATTTCCTTTCTGTGGTAAAAATGCCTATTAACAGGGGCTTTCTAGTTTAATGTTATCTAGACTTCTGGCTTACACTGTAATTATACATCAGAGAGAACAATAGTTCAAATTGAATCAGAAGGAGAAAAGCAACTAAAATGGCAACTGAAGCGCTGGAAACTCAAAATCCACACACAAAGCGATAGTAAGTCTATGAAATAAGAGAGAAATGCAAAGTGACAAAGATAATGAGAAACAGCTAGAACAGGCAGAATAGCATTATCATTTCTCCTTCAAAAACAGTTTTCTACTTTCTGTAATTGGTGCTTTCCAAATAAGTGTACATTGGACGTTCTCTTATATATTTGGCCTTGTGCCTATAGACTTGCCATTTTCTTCCTATTAGAAAAGAAATAGGAAAAGGGAAGTAAATCCTACCTGCACCCTAAACATCCTTAGACCACAAACTCTTCTGCTACACAGAGTCCAAGCAGTATGAGAGTAAGGGGAAAACCCATGTAGGAGACAGTGGAGGAAGCTCAGATGAGCCCACCACTTCTCCTAGGCTTGAGGGAGCAAGGTTAAGGCGGTAACGGATGCAGCTGAAGAAGTCATCTGAGGACACAAGAGGACTCAGATTGGACCCTGATTCCTAAGCAGTCTCTTAGACTTGTGCCAAATACCAGTGACATCCACGCAGAAAAGTAGAGCAGACTCAGTCCATATCTTGTTATAAAATCTCAGCGGGTGGAGCTGAGAGCTTAACACCCTGTGGCCGTTCACAAAACAAGCTCCAGCTGAGGATACTCAAGCTGTTCATTGAAATGGGAGTTTTCCAACCCTGCCACAGGGCCTTTTATAGCCATGTAAGAGTATGTTTCTTCTTATTCAAATAGTCATCAGATATGGCACATCTTCCCCTTCCTTCATTGTCGTGCACATAGAATTGCCTTCCCAGTGGTGTGTACATTTCCTAGGAATACTGTTGTCCCTTACTATGACTGTGAAATCAAGCAAACCATGGCTCTTGGCGCTTCATACCCCAATAACAGAAGCAGATTCTGCATCTCATAGCATGGTTTTTATGAGCTCGTGTTCTTTGCTATCTTATTGCTATCAACATCGTAGTTGTTCAGTGTGATACTCAGTTTGTTGACACAATGTAAAATTACTTGAGAAGAGGCTCTCATTGCGGAATTGTGTATATCAGCTTGGGCTGTGACTATGGCTGTGAGGAATTATCTTGATTGCCACTCATCAAGAGCCAGCCACCATGGGTGGCACCATTCCCTAGGTTTTCAGTTATTGGCATGTGTAAGTGTAAAGTCAGGGCCACCACAAGTAAGCATCTATGTATTAATCACTCTTTTCTCTTGATTGTAGTAATTGAGTGTCATCTGGAATTATGAGCTAAAATAATCCTTTTCTTCCCTAAGTTGTTGTTGTTGTTTTTCATCATGTTTTATCACAGCAACAGAATGGAACTAGAGCATTCAGTCTCGCCACTCAGCCTTTATTTCTCCTGTAAATATTCTCACTCATATCAGCCTGGACCTAACCACCAGGACAATAACTAGACTTCAAGCAAGATTCATGGATCCATAGTTGGATAAGTATGAAATATCAAATTGAAGTCCCCACCTTGATTGCTAGAAACCAAAAAGTGCTTCCCAACATTCTTCTGAGATGAGACAGAAACTGCTGAGAAGGACTAGTCATGTCTCTCTTGCCCCAGAAACCTCAGTATATCTCTCACTGTGCATTGACATTTGTGAGAAGGTTCTAGAGCTCCTGAGGAAAGACCCTTCCAAGAGCAGTTCTTCCTGTGCACTTTACACTGTGCCCATTTCTGCACAACCTTCCTTCTGGGCATTCCAAAAACACGGCTGTGCCTATGTCCAATGCTGAGAGAGTGGCCCAGAATCTGCCAAAAAAAATCCCCTTGTTGCTTTCACCAGCTGTCCATCCACTAGTGTATCCACATAGCAGCCTGCCCTCCCAGTCCACATCATCTACCTCCACTTTCCTTTCTCCAATTTCCTTTCAGATCCTGCCACCCTTACCCTGAAACATGATCTCTGCAGATTGCAGCTGTAGCCTGAGCATCACATTCACACCGTAGCTCATGGCCTGACTTTATCTCAAGCCTTCGCTCCTTTCTGGTATGTCCAAGCTTCCTTCTACTTAACTCCCAGAAGTTTCTTGCGGTTTCTTCTAGAAAGAACAGAAAGCTAGTGTTCTGAATCTATTTAATCATCTAATTCTGTCCAACTGCTGGCAGCCCAGGGCCTTTCTCTATATATTTGCTCTCCTCCGGTTATTTTAGTAAGTGCCAAATGAACAGGAAACCCAAGCATTAGCATCCTCATTGATCTACTTTGTTTTCTCAGTGTATTGTCAAGAGTAGAGACTATCTCTCCCAAGAGTGAGATGTCCTGACTTAGTTATCCTCAGCTTCTCAAGTAGTAGAGGACAGCTTTAAAATTCTTACTCAGTCAGCATGAACTGGTTTATCATTAACTTTTTAATAACCCAACATGTAGTCCTTTAAATGTGATGGCCTCCTTTCTAAGCTAAGACCCTATTGAGTAAAACATGAGAACTTGTTGCTGCATGTTCAAAATGAGTTTCCTGATGCTGAAGGTACCACCTAAGAAATAAGGAGCCATTGAAGCCTCAGGCAACCTAATCTTGGGCTAGTACATAATGCAGAGAGTTCTGTAGCATTTGGGGGTCATCACTGGCAGCCTTTCCTATGATAGCATCAGCAAACCTTTCCAAATGTTTGGTTTGCCTCCTAAACATAGTAGTTTCAGTACATGGGCTCTTGGCATCATCGCTTTTGTGCTCAGTGAGGCAGAATATCCTGGTAGGGCCACTGTGGCCAGGAAACACTATTCATCTCGTGATGGAGTGGGCAGGACCTCAGTATCTCCTTTAAAGGGTAGCCCCTAAAGGCCTACTGCCCTCCTCTCAGGACATCACTTCTAAAGCTTCTGCTAGTTCTCTCAAGCACCACCAGGCAGAAATCAAGTTAAGACATGAGCCTTTAGGGGACAGTCCAGACCCAAATACAACACCAGCAAACCAGGATTCTCAAGATCACATTGTGATATGGAAAAAAAATAAATATAACTGGACACTTTACTTACCTAGAGCAGGAGAGAAAAAGAAAATATGTTAGCCAAAGGGAAGAAATATTTCAAATAAGCATTATTTCTGGATGTTACTGTTTTTGTTTCCTCCTTTACTTATGACATATTTTTTTATACAGAAAGAACAGGAGCCATCACTTCTGTAGAGCCTGCTGTGGCCTACAAAAGAATTTCTTACTTTCTTCCAGTGTCCTGCAGGCTTTTCAACTAGGTACACTAAAGCGGTCCATCCGTTTATCTAAAGTTACATCCCAAGTGGCAGATTCAGGTTGAAGTTCATTCTAACGTGTTTCCTGTATACCATACTCTCTCCTAATGGCTTTACCCTACCCCAGTTCATCATTCAATACACGGATCAGTCATGGTCGAGCTGTCAAGCTAAGGAGGCTGCACACTGCAGAGTTCACACTATTGAACCTGACTCGGCAAGCCTGGGTCTTTTCTGTCTTGTCCGCTGATTTGTCGTGTGACCTTGATCTAGCTATGCAGTTTGTCTGCCCTTCCATTTGGCTTCCATGCATATTTATTTCAGTAGCTGAATTAATTCTAATGTGTTTGGGAATCGTGCACCCTGTGATTCCTTTCCAGGAGTAGATGGAGCTCTTTGAATAAGTTAATATATTGAAAATCAAGACACAATTCTTTCTGTCTTTTGCCATGATATCCCTCCCTCAAAGAATTCAATTTCCAGGCACTGATGTTCCTTTCACCACAGATATCACTCCTCTGACAATGCCACTTTATCCGCCTTTAGAGTTTAAAAATTGTCCATCATGAGTGCATTACAAAATCACTCCCAGGCAAAAGTCAAAAAGTGGCTGATGCATGCAGTGAATTTCTGAAGAGGACTTGATCCCAGTCCTTCTAATTCAGGCACTGCTTCTCCGTGATGAAGTAAAAAGAATAATTGGAGACAAATCCTTAAAACACATGCCACAAGCTCACCCTTCCTCTTTGCAGCCTTCCTGCCAAAAATTGAAAAGGGCTTTTTGTGCTTTAAGGAAACTAATTTAGTTCTTCTTTCAGATTTGTTCTTCAAGAAAGGAAACTGTATTAATGGTCATTGGGTGCCAACTGGACCCTCCCTTATACACTTTGTTGCTCTGTGGGTACGTTGACAAAGACAGAAGGAAATTTTCAGTTGCTGATTTTACTTTACCTACCATATAGTTCCCCTATAAATTAAGCTACTTTTCAATTTTCTTAGTCGTGAGTTTCTTTGGTATTAACATCTCCCATCGCCAAGTTCATTATCATCCGTGGTAAACATGTCCAAAGGAAAAGCCTTCGCTACAGGTCTACCAGTTTTCTCCAATGATGCCTTTTGAGGAAACTGATACTCTAAATGGTACTCTAGATGGTACAATAGGAAGAATGTAGCTTGTATGTAATCAAAATAGTATTAAACACACAGATCAACATCATTATACATTTCTTAATGCCATTTGTGACTAGACAGTCATTGAAACCTACATGGAAAGAAGGAGGACATACTAACAACTGTGGCTTCCTGCAGAATAGCGTGGCTCATTGGGAGGAAGTATATGGTGGGCAAGGGCTGCCATTAGAAAGGAACTTTAGCCTAGCCTGATATATCTTCACATAATACAGAGAAAGTAAAGCAAATGTTTATTTGTAAGATTCTGAGGGGCAATATAAATTTAAAGGGTGTAAAGCATGTGTGGTTTATGCTTCTTTCCCCACAATGGGTAGAGTTACCCTCTGATTCCCTCAGCACTGGTGCTCATGGCAAGGTCTGCTCAACTGTTTGCACTGGGAGTACAAGCTTATCTATCTCTCACTCTACGCAATGAATACTAGGCAGGAAACTCTCAAGAGAGTTCAATGATGATGCTCTTCACATTTGGCAAAAGAAAATATGTCAGGATATATTAGTAATCTGATTTGGGGAGAAAGGAGAAAGAACATTGAGTTTCTAAGCAGAAACAGATGACCTCTTGCCCAAGCACCAAGTTTCTCTTTGCCCAATAGAGAGAGACCCAGCTGTCCTGATCTGTGCCTCTCACTGCCCACTTTCCACTAAAGCTCTATCATACCACTGACCCTCAGACTCTCAGCACCACGGAGGCTCCATGATTATATAAACCCATGTGGTGCCATTAGGATCCTTCCAGCTCAGAATGTGAGTGTTATTTAAAAACTCAATTATACACCAGGCAGTGGTAGAACATGCCTTTAATCCCATCACTCGGGAGGCAGAGGCAGGCAGATCTCTGTGAGTTCGAGGCAAGCCTGGTCTACAAAGTTAGTCCAGGACAGCCAAGGCTACACAGAGAAACTCTGTCTTGAAAAATCAAACACACACACACACACACACACACACACACACACACACACACACACAAACCCCTCAATTATACAATAAAAATGGTTTGATATATCTTTGCAAATGGGAAAACATTGACTAGGTTTCCTATGGGGTCAAGAGGATGACCATGTGGTCCATTTTCTTCCATGCTCATCCATGCTATTGAACAGTATTCTGTGGTGCCAACCAGCACATTGAGACAAGGCAATGTTTAAAAAGGCAAAGATAGCATCTTCAACAAATGATGCTGGTCTAACTGGAGGTCTACATGTAGAAAAATGCTAGTAGACCCATTTTTATCACCATGTACAAAACTCAAGTCCAAGTGGATTGAAGACATCAACATAAAACCAGAGACATGAAATCTGTTAGAAGAAAAAGTATAGAAGAGCCCAGAACACATTGGCACAGGAGACAACTTCCTAAACAGAACACCAACAGCATAGGCCTTAAGGTCAACAATTAATAAATGGGATCTCATGACACTGAGAATCTTCTGTAAGACAGAAGACACTGTAAACAGAACAAAGTGGCAGCCTACAGACTGGGAAAAGATCTTCACCAACCCTACCTCTGACAAATGGCTAATATCCAAAATATATAAAGAAATCAAAAAATTAAACACTACCAAACCAAATAACCTAATTAAGAAATGGGGCTCAGAACTAAACAGAATTCTCAACTGAGGAATATTGAATGGCATAGAACCACTTAAATAAATGCTCAACATCCTTAGTTATCAAATGCAAATCAAACCAACTCTGAGAGTCCATTTTACACCTATCAGAATGGATAAGATCAAAAACTCAAGTGGCAGCACATGTGACAGGGATATGGAGAAAGGGAAACACTTCTTTATTGTTGGTAGGAGTTCAAACTAGTACAACCACTTTGGAAATCAATCTGGTGATTTTTCAGAAAATTGGGAATAGGGATATCTCAAGACCCAGGTATCCCACTCCTTGGAATATATCCAAAAGTTGCTCCACCACACAACAAGGACATTTTAGCAGCTTTATTCATAATAGCCAGAACTGGGAAACAACCTAGGTGTCCCTCAGTTAAAGAATGGATAAAGAAACTGTCCATTTATACTATGGAATACTACTCAGCTATTAAAAACAAGAAAATCTTTAAATATGCAGACAAATAGATAGAACTAGAAATGATCATCCTGAGTGAGTTAACCCAGACCCAGAAAGATACACATGGTATATACCCACTTATAATTGGATACTAGTCCAACATGGATGTCCCCTGAGAGTCTTCACTCAGCAGGGTATTGGGACAGATGCTGGGACTTGCTATTTGGGACTCCAGGTGAGAGAGGTATGGGATGATGGGGAGATAGAAGGACCCAGAGAGTTATGAAACCCTACAAGAAGACCATCCATGCTGGTGGATCTGGTCCCAGGGGACCCTGCACAAACTGCTGTACCTACCAAGGCCAATGCATGCAGTAAGCCTAGACACCCTATTCAGATCTAGGCAATGGGCAATGCAGTCTCCACAGTTGTGTGGAGACAGGTGACTTACTCTGACATGAACTCTGGGGCCCCCTATTTGACCATTTCCCTTTAGTGGGGAGGCCTGGTGGCACTCAGAGGAAGCTACCAAGATGAGACCTGATAGGTTTTGGTCATATAGTGGTGGAGGAGGTCCTCTTCTGTCACAGGCCTAGAGGAGGGGAGTAAGATGAAAGAGGGAAGGAGGGGGGAATGGGAAGATATAAGAGAGGGGATAACAATCAGGGTGTAATCTGAATAAATTATTTAAATAAAAAAACTATTATTATGATAGATTATACAATATCGAGTACACAAAATTCATGGTAGTCTATAGACAAAATGCTAGAACTAAAGCTCAACCAATATGAAATCAAGTGGAAATACATTACATTTCATATAGCAATGAAAATAGTTACATATTTTATAAGGTAAATATTATATTAGCATTTGACATTATGAAGCACTTAGGAAAATTTTTCAACAAATTTTACAAATTCAAAGAGAAAATGGCATGCAAAAATGCATAGAATACAGGGGAATGTGTGGGTTATTGCAAGTATTGAGCAGTTAAAATAAATGGGCTTTAGAAGAGATAATGATTGTGCTGTTATTCATCATTAATAATAATATGATACTGTGATGGCTAACCTAGTTGTCTACTTGATACATCTGGGAAGAAGAAACCTCATTCAAAAATTGCCTCCATTATAGTGGCCTGTAGGCACATCTTTGGGGCATTTTCTTGATTGCTATTTGATTTAGGAAGGCCCAGTCCACTGTGGGTGGTGTCATCCCTGGACAGGTGAGCCTAGAGTGTGTAAGAAAAGTAGCTGAATGTGAGCCTGAGATCAAGCTGGTAAGTAGCATTGTTCGAGCTAGTAAGTAGCATTGTTCCACTGGATTTTGCTTCAAGCTCCTGTCTTAAGTGCCTATCTTACATTCTCCTTAATGATGGGTTCTAATGAAGTGAAAAACAAACAAACCAACCAAAAAAGACCAAATTCTCTCTCCTCACCAATTCTTTCAGCCATGGTTTTTAATCATCGCAACAAAGAAGGAAACCAGGACAGAAATTCTTCAAACCACAGAAGTGTCAATAACCTGCTATCTACTAAATTTAATACCTTTCTTTATATGCATACATAAAATCCCAAAGGCAAACACAAATACAATGCATTTCAAATTGCTCGTGGGTAATCAGTAAAAATAATGAAATATGAAATGAAACAGTAACAGTGCTCCTACAGTAGTGTACACGTGTCTGTGTATGAGACCTCCATGAATGAGCTGGTGACTGTTCAAACTCCATATAGGCACAAATAACACAGAAAAAATCTAAACGCGAGTTATTTTTCCTCAACTGGAAACATTCTCTGTTAATTCAACAACATGAGGCAAGTTGTACAGTGTCACGGGCTGTTAATCATGACAGGGGTGCGTGTTAGAACCGCACGCATACTAGAACCCCCTACCCTTTTGTCAAGAATTCTTTAGTATTTCTAAGTAAAGCTGCCTTCATACTTGCCCCAAATCACTTGATACTTCTAGATTTCACCACGGTTGCACATTTTCTATTTAAATCAGGCCTTTGTGGAGTATTTTAAATATACATGCCAATGTAGGATTTTTTTTTCAACAATCTAACAAATGTAACGGAATGTCTTGCCCATTATAAAACTGTTTCATCTTGCAACAGGAAGAGAGTGATATTTTAAGACTGTCAACACACGTTAACAGAAAAATCAAAATATGAACAAGGTACAAAAAAAATTCTCTTATCAAAACCCAAATATGTCATTTTTGGTTTAGAAAAATAAAAAAACGCTGTTTTTTAAGCTTTTCAATAAGATTGATGATAAATCACAGCAGCCTAAATCAGATGGATGTAATGTAACTCTCGCCATCTTTAAATCTGTTAGTTAATACAAGAGGAAGTCTTCATGAAAATAAGTAAAATGTCCAAAAAAAAAAACCTGATAAACATCAGATGAGCAACAGCACCAGTAAAAATTACCCCAACACCAAGAAAAACAAATGGTAGCAAATGCGGCAGCACAACAAGCAAGCTTTAAACTATGCCAAGATCAGCACATGACTAAGAGAAAGACAAAGACTTAAGACTAAAGTGAGACTAGAGGCTTGGTCAGCTTGAAAATGTAACCAATAAACTAGTGAATTATGTGTACATGTTAATGAAGTTTAAATTTCCTGCCAATTTGACACAAAATACCAACAGAAGTAATATAAAAGCAATTACACCCCAGTGCCACCTGAACCTCAACAATAAACCAGTTAATGGAGGCCATGAATTTAAAGAGTATTTAAGATGACTCGCTGCCAAGAAAAACCTTAAACATTGAGCAATTTTATGGTTTATATGTGACAGAAATTTAGAAGACAATTTCCCAAACTTGATAACAATACTCAAAATATGCACAACATTGCCAATACAATATATCTTCAAAGACTGTTTTTTTTTTATAAGACACCAATAATAAAAGGTTTCTGGGACCCACTCTGTGAACCAAATCATTTTTATATACTCCACAGAAAGGCTACATTGCAGAAATCACTGTCCTGTAAAGAGGCCATCAAAACATACTAGAAAACAGGACAAGGAAAGCAAACGTTCTGCTGTTTTAAGCTGGAACACTATTTTTCTGAATTCTGTCATGTTCCTTATAATTTTCAGCTTTTTAATTTATAAGTTGGGCCAGTGTTGTATAACAGTTTCCCTCTAAGGTTCAAACATTCCATCTTTTAGGGGAGCTCTTTAAGCAGGGAGGTAAGCTACTGAAAGCAGCTTCAGGAAGTCCCTGAAACTGATCAGATTCGCTCCCTGTCAGAGTAAGCAGTCAAAGCTCTAAAGACTGTCAGACAAGCCAATGTGCAAAAAAAGGTTGAGACCAGACCAGCTGCCTGGAAGAGGTTTGGATCAACTAAGGCACTTAGAAAGGACACTCTACAGACTGTTGAGTTTCCTGCCAGGTATCCATTGTGGCTCAGGTTCCCAGCTTTTGCCAACCCTGGTGGTGAACTGTCTGAGTCATTTCTGTTCCTGTGAGTAATCCCTCACTTACATTCCTGTAAGTAATCCCAATAACAGCTTTACCAAGTCGGACTTGGTGGTTTCTGGACTTTGCTCTGTCGTGGGCCCTCCATCTAAAGTGAGTGGAGGTGTGCATAGCATCATCCCACAAATATTTTTGTCACACAACATCAGTGAGATGGCTTGGTAGACAAAGGTGTTTGCTGCTAGTCTTGTGTCCTAAGTCTGCTCCCTAGGAGCATGGGGTAGTGGAAGAGAATTTATTCCCAAAAATTGTTTTCTAGCTCCAGATATGCACCATGGCACATATATAGCCCACCCAAGACATACAAATGAATGCTTGTAATAATTTTAAGATTTATTTTACCTTTAACTATGTGTGTACGTGTGTGGTTATACGCACATGGGTCCAGAGGAGCAGCAGCTGGAGTTATAGGCAGTTGAGAGTTACACTACATGAATGCCAGGAATCAAACTGAAGTTGAACTCCTAACTGCTGAAGAACTAACACTCTCTCTCTCTCTCTCTCTCTCTCTCTCTCTCTCTCATCCCATATTTGTTGTTGTTGTTGTTGTTGTTGTTTTAACCTGAAATTGGGTTGAGATCAATTTACCCTTCAAAGTAAATATTCTCTGTTGTACATAATTACAGTTTCCAATTCTATATCTTGTCACCAAGAAACATACCACTGCAAGTAATTACATGTATAATGTACATGCCTCCTGTATGTACCTAGGTGAGATAGGGGTGGGATCAGTGGGTGGAGCTTAACCCTTTCTTTTTGGCCAATCTCTGTGGTCCCCTTTGAGCAGGGCCAGTTTATTTCTGACTCACTCTTACCTGAGGCTTAAGACTTAGAAATGCTGATTTTTTTTTCTGAAGAGTATTCTCTTTGTGGATGCCTTCTCCATCATCAAGCAGGTCCCTCAAAGTTCAAATACAGCAAAATGACCAGACTGTAGCCAGGAGCTTTGATGCCCCCAAAGGGACCACTCACTTTGACCTGGCAGCTCTTTTGCATTGTGGCCCTTACGTAATTTCAGAATTTGAAACTGTTTATACCCAGTGTTTCTGGATGTCCGGTTCAATCTGAACTGTCAGCCAGCACAGCCGTGGACATAAACCTATGTCCACCTATTGTAGACTAGAATTATAAGGGTCCTTCTGCTCTACCAGGCATGTTCTTATGCTTTTGAAAGACAAAAGCAAAGCAAAGCAACAAAATCTTTAATAAGATTACGTGAAAAGTATTTTTAAATACAGTCATCAAATGAGACGATTGTCCCGGCATATTGTTCTTGCTGGGATTTTTAGAGACCTGGACAAGCGACCATTTTGAACTGTGTTTTCATTTCTGCTTTTGTTCTCAGCACTTTACCATAAGCACTTCCTCACACCATTAAAAATGCTTAATGAACATTTCAGTTGGCTGTGCAATAAAAGTATATGTGTGCTCTAAATTACATAGTGATAATGTGTGCAATTCCCTTTATTAACGAATAAGCATCTGAGAGTAATAAAACATGCATATGCTCACCTAGGCACTTCACTGCATGAAGTTCCTCTCCCTCGCACATCCATCACCAGCCCGAAAGTCTGGTTAGAGCGCTTGATTGCAGACTACCCCCTCTCCCACTCACTGCTTCTCCCAGGTAGCTACAGGGCAATTAGAGGAATGTCCCCCCAAGTGATATCGAATCTAGGTTTATTGGGCTACAGTGTACCTACTTCTATTTCTACTCTTTCCTTCACCCAGGTTTAAGTGACTATGTAAGATGTAAATAGAAGAGGGTCCGATCCATAGAATTCCAGAAACATGAACTTTTGGGTGTCCTGAATCTGTCTTACAAAAAGCTATGGTTACCCATACAAAGCTCCAGAATAAAACATCTCTTACCCACTCTGAGGTGAGGCTTGTGTTTTTGTGTCAACTACTTCTAGCCACTGACCAAACAATTTTCATGTCTCAGCCAAAATATCAGTAAAGGTGATTATTATTAATACTTCCTACCCACTTGAAGCCAACATCTGGGGGAAACAGAAGAGAGAATTACACAGGAAGTGTAAAATCCACCCACCTCTTGACCCTCTTTACACTAAAGCCTGGCCATGATGGCTGGAGCACCAGCAGCCTTGGGAGCAGTGAGCTCAGATGGTTCTTAGAAAGCAACTGTGTGTGAACATGTGATCACCATAGCAGCACTAGCCAGCCAGAATTTGACATAATTTTATACAAAAGAGAACTAAAGAGCCTGACTTCTACTGTAGTTTTATTTACACTATGAACAAATAAGAATGAGTTTAGGTAGAAAGAGGAGGTATCTAAACAGTACCTTCAAGAAATTTTTAGGTGTAAATAAGCAAAGACATGGGATAGACACTGAAAGAGGTAAGGGGAATTTTGACTTCCGTTTAAGCTGGAAAACATTATAGATGGTATACAACAAAAACAGAATGCAGTAAGGATAAAAGCCACTGCTGTTCATAGGTGGCTTCATAATTAACTATCTCTTGTTTCCTGCGAGACTAGGTCAGTTTTCTTATCATCACCTGTTACAGGTACTGGAATTATTTAAAGAAACTATTTCCATTCCATGAATTTTTCCCAAGACTTTTAGCTTGGGAAAAGAAGTAACCTACATATTCAAAGTATCAATAATACATCTATCTATGCCTTAAAACATCTTAACCCCTAAACAACTAGGTTGATAATGACAAGATGTGACTGAGATTGATTTACATTCAGAATTTTAGACGCACCAAGATAGGAAAGATGTTTTCTTCAAGGCTGTCAAATACAAATAGCCAAAACACTAAGAATGTAACATTTATATAACGCCTCATTGTGTCATGGTTATTCTTGCTGTAGGAAGTTTATTGTATATACGTGGAATAATATGAATGGATATGTAAAAAAATTAAAATGTTTAATTAATTTTTAAAAGTATCAATAATAATTGAATCTCTTACAGAATTAAACCCACCCTCCCTGTCATGCTCTTCATTTTCACCCGGGAAGGTAAAGCAGGGGCCTCACCGCTTGTGGTGCATGAATAAGAGAATAGAAAAGAAGAGGAGATGACTCAGAGATGACGTTTGTCATCTCGCAAATCAAAATGGAAGGCACAGAGAGTGGCTATAACAAGGAAAGTGTGGCAGTCGGAGTGAGAATGACCCCCACCAGCTGCTTTATACATCTGAATACTTGGTCCCCAGTTGGCGGGAATGTTTCACAAGAATTAGGTGTGGCCTTATTGGAAGAGGTGTGTCACCAGGGGCGGGCTTTGAAGTTTCAAAAGCCCATGCCATTCCAGCTCGTTCTCTCGGCCTCCTACTTGCAGATATGGATGTTGGTTCTCAACTACTGCTCTAGCGCCTTGTCTGTCTGCCTGCTGCCATGTTCCCCGCTATGATATTCATGGACTCTGAAACTCTGTCATCATGAGCCCAAATATGAGCATTTCTATAACTACAAATACATAAAGCTACCTACAGCACTAATAATTGTAGAGACTATTCTCCCTCTGAGTTGAGCAGCATGGTAGTTCCACCTGAATAACATGATCCTTTTCTTTCATGCTCCATCATGTAAGACCCAGGATGCTTTTCAATATATATGTTTCCCACAAGAGACAGGTTTGTGGTGAGATATCAGGAATCACATTTGAGCTCAGTCACTGTGAGCTCCCCGTCAATCATCCCACTGGAGATGACAAGCAGTGAATTGGATGTATAGGTCCAGAGTGCAGGGATTACTAGGAATGTGATAAAATGTTTGGTGTCATCAGTCTTTAATATATTAAGCTATGAGACAGAAAAGATCAACAAGTGACTTAAGGGTTATAAGGTAAGGGACTTAATAAATAAAGAGTAATAAGTCCAGGGTTTTAAGGTGGCCCCACAAGATGGCATTTAGAACTTAGAGAAACACAGAAGTAATTAAACAGGGGAGACTGGAAAAGAAAAGTCGGAAAGACAAAAGAAAAACAGAAACATGACATTCTCATAGCTCAGAGAGATTATTCTAGGAGATCTGTCTTTTTGAGAATTGGGTTAAAAAGAGAATAGAGTCACTTGACTACATGAAATAGGAGTTATTACTGATCCTTGCCCAGACAACAAGCACAGAAGGTTGAAATGGAAGGTTCCTGGTGTGAGGGCAAGGCAGAGAGAGTGTCACAGAAATCCACAGTACCATCTGGAGTTCTTCTGCAAACAGGAAAAGAAAGAAATTGGTAAAGATAAGGACATTTCTGGGTGTTCTTTATATTATCAAAAAGGAAGACACGTTGCTTGATTCATGTGTATTGTCAAGAAGAAAGGGAGAAACTGCGGTGCTGTGGGAGAAGGGGAAATTAAATTATTGAAGGAATATTAGGGAGAAATAAAGACCCAATATAGAAGGAGAATATGTGGATGTGTGACTATGATCCTACATAAGAGGCTAAAGAGTGAGATGATGTTTCAAAGGTGAGTTTATCACCTTCTTTGGGTTACTAGACTATTAAGACAGAGGCCGTAAAACAATGGACCTCAAGTAATTAAAGGCCCGGTAAAGAAAAGGCTCAGGCCCTGGTGTCTAAGAAGGAATTTGCCTGGCAGGAAGGGATTTCATGGAATTTGGATAGCTTATGTCACAGTTGAGCTAGTATATGCATAAGCCCTGTCTTTTGTTTCATGTTTTCTATAAAACTGCAGGAAAGTGAAAAGAAAAAAAAAAAAAACACAAGTTTTTCTCTCCCTAGTACAGCCACACTGTGAAAAAACTAATCCATTTTTCCTTTACCAATTTTTTGCTCCTAATTTTTTTTTCAAAAAAGAGAAAGCGAATGGTGTGTTTATAGACCTAAATGCAATAACCACATTGGCTTGGAACATGGACAGTTTCAAAACAACCATAAGAAGACAGGTAAAATGTAGACTAACTATATAGTCACCAATGAAAGTGGAAGTTGGAGATGGTGATGGGAGTTGGTGGGAGGCCTCTGATTTATTTACTTATCTCATGAGCTAGATGAAGATCAGGAGAAGACATGGGAGGCTTAATGTTGGAAGGAAAAGAAAAAAAAGCTACCTAAAATCAAGGAGCAGAAAATGAACCTCAGGTGTATGATGTGGTTTCCCGACAGCTTAAAAGATGTCTTTGGGATGATTGATCGTTAGAATACACGGGAAAGAATCAATACAATTGTGTTTTACAATGGGTATTCTTAGCTTTGCCTCCAAACCCATTGTCAATGTAGTCCTCCTAGAAGTATGACACGATGAAGGTGATTTGCATTGAGGGTGCCTGTAAGCAAAGATTAAGTGACCACAAAATTAAAGCTTAAGTTACAAAGAAAAAATGTGAAAGGTGATGAAGAATGAAAATGCAACTGAAGGTAATCATAGTGGGTGATTTAAGTCAGTATGATAAGAAAGATATTTTACATTTTCTGTTTCATATATGCTTCCTAGATTTCATATTGACACATAGAATGATGTGAGTGCCTGAAAATAGAAGCAAAAACGACTAATCCAGAGAAACAAAGAGTACTGGTGGGAGGGAGAAGGGAAGGAAAATAGAAAAATATAGGGCAAAGAGTAAGCTTCCAGTTCTTTTTACTTGTATTTAAATGCCCTTCTGAAAGCCACTGCAATGGATATATGTTGTTTAAAATATTAATAATAAAATAATTGATGAAAAATGTGGTTGAGAGAGCTCCACAAGGGCTTAAATTTGTCATTTGGAAAGAGGCCCAACTTGAAGATAAGAGAGACTAATATAAAAATGAGTGAGACCAGGACTAGGAAAACACTGTTAAACATAAATTGGGATTGAGATGATGCTTATGTGCATTTGGCCACTCAACTATAATTGGATGAAATGTCAGTAACAGGAAGTTGTCATCTGGATGGTAGAGCCAGGTGACCACATGGAGCATCCTTGTGCTCTGATAACAGGATATGAGATGTCAGGGGCTTGCATGGAGGAAAAAAACAGCGTGGTAGACAAGGCAGCGAGGTCCAGGAAGGACCCATCACTTCCTCTGATACAGAGCTGTGGTATTTGGTGGTGGGGGCTACAGGAAGCTGTAGGCCCCTGAGGAAAAGGGTGGGATTCAGTTCAAACAAGAACACTGGGTCCCGGGTGTGGTGTTTTGGGTGTGATGAAACATAACAGATGGCGGAGACAGAACAGCGAGTTAGGAAACTGCAGGGATAACGGAAATGAAGGACGATGGTGGCTTGTCTCAGGAAGGTATGAAGAAGTCGGATTCTGAGTGTTTTTACACATCCCATTTTGTTGCACTGTTTTAAGCTGGCCCCTATAGAGTTGTTTGTTATATGGCACACTGTGAAAGCAAATAATGTTATCAGTGAGACAATGAAACACTCTTTATATATGAGCTATATGTTGGGAGAACGCAAGTACGCCAAGGAAGGAACTCTTTTACAGCAGATTGAATATTCAGCAAGTTTTAGGGTTTTCTAGAAAAAAAAAATTCACCCACAGCTATCTGAGAAAAGGCAAGGCCTTGTGTTAACTGGCCTTTACCTGATACACAGGCCACCTACTTATTAATTAGTTCCTCTCAGGGAGCAACTCCTTGTGGCTTGGAAAGCTTAATTGATAGCCATGGATCAATTTACTTATCATTGTGTCTCCATGTACTATGTGTGATTTGCAGTTAATGGTTCGCATCTGATAACTATGGCAAATGACTTAGAATCACCCATGCTACCAATTTAACACTGTCACTAATGAATACGGCTACAGAAATACAAGCCCAAAGCAGTAGTCTGTGCCAAATTAAAGGTTTTAGGTTTTTGATTTGTAAGCCCCTTTCTCGTATGGCATGCCTTGCTGGCAGATATTTCTTAGTGGCTCATAATCCGAGCACACATTTATTTTTTTTTATTAATTTATTCTTGTTACATCTCAATGTTTATCCCATCCCTTGTATCCTCCCATTCCTCCCCCCCCCCATTTTCCCATTATTCCCCTCCCCTATGACTGTTCCTGAGGGGGATTACCTCCCCCTATATATTCTCATAGGGTATCAAGTCTCTTCTTGGCTACCTGCTGTCTTTCCTCTGAGTGCCACCAGGTTTCCCCCTCCAGGGGACATGGTCAAATGTGAGGCACCAGAGTACGTGAGAAAGTCATATCACACTCTCCACTCAACTGTGGAGAATATTCTGACCATTGGCTAGATCTGGGAAGGGGTTTAAAGTTTACCTCCTGTATTGTCCTTGGCTGGTGCCTTAGTTTGAGCGGGACCCCTGGGCCCAAATCTGCCTATCATATTGTTCTACTTGTAGATTTCTAGGACCCTCTGTATCCTTTTATTTTGCTATTCTCCCATGCGTCTCTCATTTAGAGTCCCAATAGGATGTCTTCCCCTCTGTCCCAGTTTCCTGGTAAGTGAAGGCTTTTGTGGGACATGCCCCTTGGGCTAGTATGCAGATATAAGTGAGTATATACCATTTGATTCTTTCTGCTTCTGGGTTAACTCACTCATTATGATCATTTCTAGCTCAATACTTTAGAGTACATTTTTTAAAAAAAAAAAAAAAAAAAAAAGAGCTTTTTGAGGACTCCTTCCACTTCCATCCCTGGAGGTGAGTTCAAACTCCAGGATTTTGAAAACTTCCAGGTGATTCAACTCCACCACTAATACTGCAAAATGAGGTATGCTTGGAATTTTCCTCATGAATAAGTAATACACTTTGATATGCGCTGACCAATTCATCTATGAATAGGCCTTAACTGAATAAGCCCAGCAGTGACGTACAGCAGGATCAACAATGAATGTGAAATTGCATTAGAAAATGATTGACATCTTCTTACTAAGTCTGAGTGTGGTGGTCTTAATTAAAATTTGTTGAAGCCATGTGTTTGGGTGTTCTTATCATTAACAGCCACAGATCGGTTCATTTTTGTAAATTTCCTCTCCTTATATGGCTTATTCTTCTTCCTAATTTATGTATAGCCATTATGAGATAACAGGTCTGTATTACCCTGAGCATATCAGCCTAGCACTAATGTCCTTCACCCATACATAGGTATATACTCTTATATATGCCATACGTGTGGATTCAGTAGGAGATGTTCCTCGTGGGCTTGAAATCTTTGACTATTTGATCCATGAATTGTGACACTGTTTGGGGAGATTGTGGACGATAGGAAATGGAACTTCACAGTCATATCATGACAAGATGGCAAGTTTTGAAGCTTTATGACCTGGTCCTACTTCCTGTCACAAGTATTCCTTCCTGAGTGTACATACAATGTGACCAGCCAGCTTCATGTGCTGTCCCTATGCCTTCCCCATCAGGATTTATTATACATCCCATTCCAGGAATTGTGACAAAAGAAAACACTTTTCCTCCAAGGTACTTTTTTTTTTTTTTCAGGGTACTTTTTTTATGTGCTTTACCTCCATGTGTGTCTGTGTATCATGAACATGCAGTATCTGAGGAGGCCAGAAAAGGTTGTCAGATCCCCTAGGACTGGGGTTACGGATAGTTGTTAGCTGCCTTTTGGGTGCTAGGAATCGAAGCCTGGTCCTCTGGAAGACTGGTCAGTGCTCTTAACTATGGAGCCATGCCCCAGCCCAGAGGCAGGTTATCATTAGCAACAGTAAAAGAAACTCAGACCAAAATGGTGTTAGGAGCAGAGCTGTTACTGTGCTCAGCCTGCCAACGTGACTTGTAGGTCCTTATAACTGGTTTGAAGGAGAAATGTCAGAATTTGGAATTTTAAGCTAGGAAAAGCCTCAAGTTGTAAGCAGAAGTTAGCAAGCCATTCTAGGGAGAGTTTGGAAGACAAGCAGGCTGAGAAACTGTGGGTTGCAGAGAGGTCCAGGAGGTTTCACAGGAAAATGTGTGGTCTACCAGGAATTGTCACAATGGACACCACAGGATATTGGAGAGGCAAGAACCATAGGATGTCCACAAAAGAAACCTGTATCCATGGAATGGAGGCAGCTTCCGAGAGAGGCTGTGTGTGCCCTAGACAGCATAGCTGAAGGTGTGGGGCTACCCAAGGCTTTCCTGTGGAGCCCAGGCAATTTCATCACAAACTCCCAGATCCGAGATATGGAGCTGTTCAGAGATTTTCCTACTCTGCTATGCCCCCATACCCTTTTTGGAAAAGGAATATTTACTCTGTGCTATTTCCAGTTGGACATATATAATTTGTTTTCATTTTGGATTTTGGGTTTTTTTTTTTTTATTCTTATTTACACTGGGTCCTAGTTATGATATTTCCCAAGTCTCAGAAAAGTCTTCGGACTTTTGAACTTTGAAAGCGCATTTTTAGTAATTACACTGATCGATTGTGGGGGCAGAATATGCATTCCAGGCCTATGTGGCCCAAGAAAAAAACTTGGAGGGTTCAGTTCTCTCCTTTCATCAAAAAATGATCTCTTCACACCAATTCACTCTCCCACCTTATTTTGGACTTGGGAATGCTGCTGGGGCTTTTAAAGACTGGGGGACTTTTGAAGTTGACTGAATTCATTTTGTGTTAAGAGACTGCTATAAGCCTATGGGTACCAGTGTGGGTTACCCATGGCTCCTTCACATGTTTAAGCATGTTGTCTCCATCTGGTGACTCCATTTAAGAAGGCTGTAGAATCTTCTCAGCGGATTGGGTCCCTTCTTTCTGTTGACAGTTCTCTAACCCTCTCCACTGTGTTTTAACCCACAGTATTTAAACATTAATTTCCTAAAGTACCCCCATGGGCAAAGCCATGCCCTCCAGAGACAAAACCATCCCTCTTGTCTGTCTTCCAGTAATCTATGCTACCATGGGGAAGTTGTGAGGTACCTTACTTAAAAGTTGAAATCTTTCAACTGATGATATTGTGAGATGGAGTGCCTAACTTTGGACCATGAACAAATCATAAACCTTGATTCCTGATTGGGGCCATTCCCTGGTTCCAGGCCCATGATGCAAGCCTAATAAGTATTTTTGTCATCTTCACTGGATTCCAATTTCCCTCAGAAGGAAGGAATAAATTTTCTAATGTAACTTTTCACACGTTCCTGACTGACAACTCCAGATATTTCTTAGGGAAGTGTTAATGCACTACAAAGATATTAACTTCTTGTGCAACTAGAAGGGTTCCTTAAGCCCCTCGAAGCTGAGGCTGCAGAGATGACGCAGTGGTTCAGAGATCTTGCTGATCTTCCAAAAGACCTGAGTTCAGTTCCTAGCTCCCATGCCGGGCAGCTCACAATCACCTATAATTCCAGATTCAGGGGATCCAAGACCTTTCTCTGGCCTCTGCAAGCTTCTGCACATATGTGGCCTTCCCTCAAACAGACACACAGACACACCTGCACATAAAGTAATAAAAACAACTATGTCTTTTTAAGAACTACAAACCTCTCAAATTTCATCTGGAGCATCATTTAATCAAAGCCCTTTCTGGTCCACAAAAGGAGTATACCGTTTCTTGAGCACCTAACTAGTGAAAAGCCATAAGAATGTGACTTCTTCCAGAATGTAAACATTAGTTGTAATTAAAGTAAGCTAATCAAAGAGTTAGATGATACTGGGTGGTACTGGACAGAGTTTAAAATAGTAATATAGCTGGCCAAACATGCTTTTAAAAATAAATTTCTGTTATCTTCCAGAAGGTAGGGAATGAAAAAGGAAATAAATTTGTGCAAGAAGATTAATTCAGAAGGGAAAACTTTTGACTACACCAGTGGTGGTAGAGATGGGAATGAAGAAAAAAATGAACAAATTCAAAATACATTCAGCAGCTCCTAGTTAAATATGGCAAGTCCTGTGGTGCCCTTCGTTATAGTGAGTCTCCAATAGTCAAGTGTGGAAGAAAGGAATTTGCCATGGAAGTAATGGCAATAAAAGTATAATGAAGACTGGAGGACAAATATGCTCAACAAAGCAGAGAGGGCTGGCATTCTATAACACAGTCACAGACATGGCCTCCTAGGTAAGGTAGGCTCACAAAAGGGGGACCTGAGTTATATAGTGTTTTACAGAAATATTTAAGTGTGTGCATGGTCCAAATGGACCACGGATGGCTACATTTTTATTTTTATTTGTTTTAAGTAAGCATCACTTACAGCCGCCTACTTTAATCTTGCATCACTCACCTTGCAGCTCCCTTCTAAAGAGGGTGTGGTCCCAGGTACATTATAAATACCATCTTGTTTTCTAGGAAACCTTTACTCCCCCCCACGACTCTCTGTCCAGCTAACACAAACCCATCACTCACGCCCAAGCTGGAATCAACTCTTCCCCGAATTCTATCCTCCTTCTCAGTCCAATCGCCCTGCTGAATCCATAGCCAGAAACTCTCCTTTTCTTTCAAAAGCACAACCAGATTTGTAATTATGTGTTTGCTTCTGTTTCTGTGTCACATCTGCCTCGAAACACTGGGGATGCCCAATAAATAACTGTGGACTAAATGAACTCCAGAAATATGTCAAGCCAAAGCTACTCAGTCTGTGCCACTGCTTTTGGAAGCTAAGCTGGCAAGGGCATGCGCTTTAACAGTTCTTTGACATAGAATATACTACAGCTGAAAAGAGGCACTGCTCCCTAACATTCCACAGATCTATCTGCAAGGGAAGTCTTCTCGACTTGGACCCTTCTTTTTTTGTTTGTTTTGGTTTTTTGGTTGTTTTTTTTTTTTTTTTTTTTAGACAGGGTTTCTCTGTGTAGCCTTGGCCATCCTGGACTCACTTTGTAGACCAGGCTGGCCTTGAACTCACAGCGATCTGCCTGCCTCTGCCTCCCGAGTGCTGGGATTAAAGGCGTGCGCCACCACGCCCGGCTGGACCCTTCTTATAACTAGAAAGAAGGACCCTTTTCTCCACTAAAAGGCTAAGCAACTAATAAAATGAGAGACGCCTGTAGTCAAGTTGTACACTGAGTCAAAGAAGACACAGGGCAAGTAAAGTTTGTCAGGTTTGACATTAGGCTTTTTACAAGAAATAATGTGTATTTTTTTGTCCTGAGAATCCTCTGTGTGATTCAAAAACTTCAGCAAGAAGAGCTCACAACTGGGTAGCACCGAGGCTTGTGGGTAGAGATCCTGTCTGTTTCCCCAGATATTTGCAGCTGACATCTGAGATAATGTGGCAAGCTGAGGTGAGTTAATGACGAGAGGTTAAAATACGAGACACTAATTTAGTTCATCGTAATGCCTTCTTTTCCAAGCCATTTGTGATCCATTCATTTCCAAGATGAGGCTATTTTCAACAGCACCATAGCTCATCATTAACACCTGTGGAAAGTCAGACTCACTAATGGGGTCAGCCAAGTGACTTAGGGAGAAAAGCAGCACCCTTTACTGGCCCCCTGTTCTGCTGGATAGAAACATTTTCCCTCTAATCAATTTCTCAGCCACAGACAGATGACTGGCGTCATAAGAATTTCAAGGCCATGAATTTGTTACCTGGAATTCACATGAAATTTTTTCTGCTTTCACGATAGTGGACGCTGTGTCCTTTGAAAAGTCACAAACAAAGTAAGCTTGAGATTACAGAAGGAAAGCCGTCTGTGTATTAGCCAGCAGTCAGTATTCTCCAAGTCAACCAAGAGGATGTGTTTGCACTTGCCAAGTGTTGTGCACACAGTGAGAGAGCAATTGTAGAGGCAGAGCAGCCTATAGTCTGCTGCCTGAAAGCTGGTTCTATGTCTCAGTCAAAGGCTAAAGGCCTGAGCCACAACTGATGGTGTGAATCCCATTTGCAGTGCAACAGATGAGATGGTCCAGCTCAAACAATGAATCAGGAAAGGAGGACTGGGTGCACACTTCTCCTTTCTCTCCTTTCTCTGCCTTTTGTTCTACCCAGTATCTGTGAGTTGATGCTATCCACCCACACTAAAGCGAGTGCATACTTTAACGAGTCCACCTGTCCCAGTGTTAATTTCTGGAAACATCTTAGCATCACAGATGAAAATTATGTTTAATTTGGTTACATAACTTTCACCATCTTAGTGTGGAATAGGAAAGGAAAGGCATACACAGAAGTGAAAAGGAACAAATAAAATTAACCAGGAACATTCTAGAACAAGATTGAGAATGAAGTTATTATAAACATATGATTTTCTTTATGATGTAAACTTCTAAAGAGGTAGTTCGTCACAGGAGTTCTCTTCTGTGATTAAAAAAAAAAAAAGGAACTACTTTCTAATTACTTCTCAGTGGGAGATTTCTTATAACTATTTGCTTTCAAAAATGGAAGGTCTGCATATGGGGGCCTGCAACAAATTACCCTTTAAATATTTATGTTTATGCCCATAAGTTAGTCCTGCTGTCAGCTCTGGATGGAGGAGCTTCTTTTGGTGGTATCCACAGAACTAATAATTGGGTAAAGTGCCTAAAATAGGTAGCTGTTGACTGCACACCCCCACATGAGATTTCTATATGACCCCCTCTAGTGCTTATTTACCTGCACAAGATTGGGCCCATCAACATTCTCTCATGGCAGAGGTAGGGACTCACAAGGCATTCCTGCTCCAGGAAGTTTCACAGGCAGTTAATGGTTCCTGGAAAAGGGAAAGACATTTCTTCAGTGTTGTAGGCACTGTAAGCTTCCTGTGATCATATAATAATAAGCTCTTAACTATGCTTCTGCCGGCAGATCTAAAGGAACCCACTGGGTCGCCTCTAAAGACAAGAAAGTAGAAAGGGGACTAGTTGAGAAGACAAAAGGATCAGTAAAATTGGAAAGGTGAGAAGAGAGAGTAGTAGGGTGAATATAATCCAAATTCATTGTATATGCATATATACATATGAAAATATCATAATGAAAATGTCATTGTGTATAATTAATATATGCTAATAAGAAGATTCGGGCTTTGAAACACTCAAAGTGATCCAGCCTTCAGCTAATCCTGCAAATCTCTAGTCTTTCTTTTTCTTTCCCTTTTTCCCCATATTCTAAGTCTTTCCTCTCCTAGTGTGAAACCTCTAAGTGTCTAGAAGCAAGAGTGAGTCTAGATTTTGAGATAGATAAAGATGAGAAAACACTACTCTTTGCTAATGTGACTTATAAAAATTACCATGCTTATAAAGGGGGAGGAAGTCCCCCTCAGTCACAGTCATAGGGGAGGGGAGTAAGGGGAAAATGGGAGGGAGGGAAGAATGGGAGGATATAAAAGATGGGATAACCATTGAGATGTAACAAGAATAAATTAATAAAAACAAAATAAAATTTAATAAAATAAAATAAAATTTTTTTTAAATTACCATGCTTAACTGTTATGGGTTTTGTCTGGAGACTTTTCTCTTCTTGTTTGTTTATTTCATTCTATTGTCACTGGTTATTTTTGGGCACCAAATGTCATTCATTACAGCTATTGACATCATGTTCTTTTTCTTTCTTTTTGTTTCTTGAGATGGTGGCCACAATGTCACCCTACTTTGTTTCAAACTCTCAGGCTCAAGCAATACTTCTGCATCAGCCCCCTGTGGACTACAGGCCCATGCCTTTGCAATCATGCCCTGTGACCTAATTCTTATGAGTTGCCATGTCTGCTTACAAGTCTAAATGCACAAGACAGTAAAAATTTTATTTAATCTTTAGAACGCTTAAGAAACTGTAGAATACCAGATGTGCCAGAATGAAATTATTCAAGAGTCTCTTCTGTATACACATCTGTTATGAAACTAGACCACATAGAAAAAAATACTCAGCTGGGGCTCATGTCAGTCAGTGCCACCTAGAAACTGCTTTTTTGCAGTGGGTTGGCTGAGGAGAGTCAGCATAAGAAAGAACAGACTGAAAGGCAGGACTTCAAGAGTTCACAAAGATGCTGACAGAAAGGGGGGGGAAACACCAAGAAAAGGACAGAGGTGAATCTTGGAAACAAAGCCAAGGCATGCATAGGTGTAGCTATGCCACTCCCCGGATGTGGGGAAGCAGAATCTTTATCCAACATGTAGGCCAAGAAGGCCTGCAGAGAAGAGACCACAGACACACACTGAGATAAGCCCAGGGCTCTCACAAGCCTCAAATGCACCTGCAGAGTTTGAAGGGACAGTGATGCCTCTCCCAGAAATGGATGTTCCCCTTCATTTAGCTACCATAGATCTAAACCACTGTAGGTTTCCAGGAATGGCCAACAGTAAATCCCTTCAGCCCTTAGCATCCATTCAGAAACTGACTTGACCTTGTGAGCAGCTTGTTCTCTATTTCTTTTTGAAGTACATTGATTTATATGACTATTTTTCATGAGTATACCTGTTATTGTGTATTTTAAGGTTTAGTTTCAGCTCAAGTTGTAGGATCATGTCCAGAGTCAAAGGCTAAGGCTGAGAAGGCCATGGCCCCAAGAAGGGACATTCTTCTGTTGCTTCCCTCTGTGGGCCTGTTGTTATGCTTTCTACTTTGTTTATACTAGTGGACTAGTGGCGCCCTCAGCCTTGGAGAGAGAGGCTCCTTTTTTCAGGGGGCAGTAATTAATGCAAGGATTCCTGGCTCATCAAATCACTGAAAGGAAGTAGCTGGTGAGCACTGATCCCTAAGCTCCATCTCTGTATCTGCTCCTCCATTTCCTGTCAGCCATTGAAATCACATTTCTAAAATTACACAGAGTGCTTGTGCTGCATTTGTGTTCTACAGTATTTTTTGGTACAACATCTCAAAAATCACATGCTTCTGGGTAGTAGTTTCCTAGTAAACGCCATTAGGATATTATTGTAAATAGTTTCTTAGGCCAAGAATGTTTTCTTCCTTGCCTTTGACCCTAAGATTAAATTTTATATGCAACTTTCCTTTATTGAATCAGTAATGTATCTAATGTGACACTCATGATAGCAAGTAGATGCAATATTTCCAAAATAAGAAATCATCATTCAGGAAAGAAGAACTCAAAGTAACTAAATCATATACCTTCTATATGGTTCTAAACCATGTAGCTGGCCAGCTCTAATGCCCTCTACCTCAGCTAGGCATGATCTCAACATGATGCTGCAAGTTCATATTCATCAGCCATTGATGACATGAAATGTGCCTTAGTAAAACTCCAGTACTCTCAGACGTCTAATGAGCAGTCAATACTAGTGAAATTTGAACTTTATTAATCAAGGCTTCCCAGCCTCTGAGTTTTCCCTGCTAGAAGTAGCCTGTCTTCACATTAAATCCATCTTTCTGAAGCCCAGGCAGCAAATGCAAAAACTCACAACTCACCAAGTACACAGAATAAGTATTAGTGGGATGCACAGTTACAAGTGGAACATTGCTATCACACACTCCCTAACTCTCAGGGACCATCACAAAAGAGGGGAAAGAAAGATTACAGGAGCCAAAGGTTGAGAAGAGCCAGAGCCAAACAGTGCCACCAAAACACAGCAGGACCCCTGCATGCATGAACTCACAGCAGCTGTGACTGTCTACATGAAACCTGTACAACATCAAACCTGGCAACATTTCAGTTCTGTAACGGTGTGTGACAAGCCCTTGTCCCTAGCTGAGGATCTAATGCCAACTGAGAGATGCTAAGGGAGAGACAGTTTTCTGTAAGGCTGTGGTCCCTGGTAGGTCATCAGTGCTCCCATGGATGGCCCATCCCCATGAGTATATATATGGGCAACACAAACTGGACTCTGTGCATTCTAAAAAGGAATATATGAAGTTTTGATGAGGGAGGATAGATCTGGGAGGAGCTGAAGTGAGTGGAGGGTAATAGGATTAAATACATTGTATGCATGTATGAAATTCTCAAAAAACTAGTAAAAAATTTATATATTTCAAAAATACTGAGGCCTGATTTTGGAACCTATAAATTTCTCTCCATAAAGTGAAAGGGGAGGTGTACATATAATTCAGGATTTTGAAATGATTCTTATATTCAGTCATATATCTCATGTCACATAGAAAGATGATGGAGAAAACGGAGGCAGAATTTGGGAACAAGCCAAAGACTCCAAGAGCCAAATAGAAGCTGAAAAAGGCAGGAAACAGTTCCTGTCCTAATACCTCCCAAAGGAATATAGCCCTGTAACACCCACACAGACACTCACTCACATGTGCCTGTCACACTTAATACCATTCAGAAATATAACAGAACAAATATGTGATGTTTTAAGTCATCAACTTCACAGCAATGTTTTGTAACATCTGTTCTGATTTCCTTCCTATTGCTGCGATAAAACACTTATTTAGCTTACACCTCCAAGTCACAGACCATCACTGAGGGGAATAAAGGAAGAAGCTCAAAAGGAAACCAGGGAGGAGTGCCACCTCTTCTCTTTCTCATAGGCTTGTGCTTAACTAGCCTTCATATACAGCTCAAGACCACCTATCTAGGGAATAGTGCTGCCCACCAGTGGCTAGGCCCTCCTACATCAGTTAATAATCAGGACAATCTCCTACAGAGATGTCCAGTGGGAAGTGCCTTCCAGGTGGCATTCCTTCTTGGGTGAATGTAGGACACATCATTAAAGCTAAGACACAGCCATGGAAAATGAGTATGGTATAAAAGTTTTATCATCAAGGCCCATTGGGTAATAGACAACACAAGGAGTTAAGTAATGGAACTGTAGAAGTTCAGCATTTGTGGTACCACAGTGCTGCCAGTACCACTTCTAAGAGCAAGAAAATGGAACATCTAACCTCCTGGATTCAAAGAAGACCTATGCAGAGTTGCTCCCCAACATGAGCTTTTGTAAAGGGAGTCTGTGGTAAGGAGAGTGTAGAAACTATCTCGTACTTACCCTTTATCCTTCCAAGCAAAGGACACTTTTCATATATTTCTCAAAACACATAGCACAGAGTAAGGAGGAGCTGGATCCAAACAATAAAGCAAAAGAACATCAGAACAACATTCTATGAAGTTGCAGTGACTCATTTAACCATGGCATTATTCCACTCTGTTTCAGACCTCAGGAACACTGCCACACCATCCACCCTCACAGAAAATTAGAGACTCTAGACTCCCATTTCCAAGTTTATTCTACACTTTTTCCTTTTATGACCCCTTCTCTGGGGGCCAGAATGGATGATGTAATTGTTACTAAGCATGCCCTATTATGCCCAACTCCACAGCTCTTATGTATGTTTCCCTTGCAGCAGTAACACTTTATCGCAGTGCCCTGCTGATCACGCATGTGCACGCCATAACTCAACTTGCAGACCATAATCCCCTAGAGAGTTGCCTCTGTATTGTATGTAGAGTTTCATATCATAAATAGAATTCAGCCAATACCTTTCAAAAATAAGTTCATTATAAGTATTGTGGGTTAAACTGAAATCTTTTTGTTAATTTACAGACTTCATGGTCACCTACTAGCTCCTTGTTTTTCCTATAAAGGATAATAAAAAATAATCCTTGAATGTCATTTCTTTTAATATCATAGTTTCCCTATTTAATAGAAGAGACTATTTTAGACTTGCAAACAAAGATCAGGTCTGTACTCTTTACTGATGTGATTAATCATTCATAAGTGTGTTGTAGTCTGCCCTATAAGACATATTATGAAGGATTTGCCTGACGGGTGCTGTAAGGTAGTGGAAGATAGTAACTGGTCCTCAGGAGCATCTGTTACATCTTTAGTTCTCATCTTTAATTTGCCAGTTTGGGGCATTTTTCATGGATTAGAGCAAGTTAAGATGACATTTTAATATAACTGAGTGTAAAAAAAAAAAGACATAATACTGTAGCAGCATATACATTATCCAGATTCTATAGCATTTTAATAAAAGCCATATTAGAGGAACAAATGCTAGATGCAAGAAGGCTAAAAGGACATAGTTTGCTGCAGAGTTATATGCCTCAACATCAGAATCAGCATTTAAAACAATCCTCAGCTATGATTATGAGAAATAGTTAACTATGCCTGTGACAGTTTTTGAAATTTACTGTCCCATTTCATTATGGCATCACCTTAAAAGGGAGCAGTGAGTTGCATATCTCTCCCCAAGAACTGTAATAAGGGATGGTATGAGTGCCTAACATATTGGCTTTATTGCTGTCAGAAATAAACACATACTTTCATACATAAAAGCTAGGGAGTTCAGTAACTATATTTTGCAAAATAACTGTAGAAATCATAATGACATCCCAGAAAGAAAAAGGCCTCATATATGAATGCCTTTAGAAATGCTCAAGCTCTTTAATATTTGAATTGCTTATAAATGTTTATCTGCATTATGTTTTTCTTCCAAACATACCAAGCTTACTTCAATGCAAGGCATAAGTCAATATTTGCATATGGATGTGAATAAACACAGCTTTGCCGATGATTCATTTAGATGCAATGGACAGAATAAAATATATATTTCTCTAAAGGAACAACCGCTTGGCTATTCACTGAGGCCTCAAAAGCAAATGGATGTTCAATGTTTTATATCTATTTAAGCCAGTGGAGACTTAATAGCTGAATTCTCAAGGAAGAAAAAATATTTGAAAATGAACACTCTAGTGAATTCTGCAGAACTGGAACATCCTGCTGTTCTCTGAGCATGGACTCACCACACCCTCTGCTTTGGAGGGCCTCCTTCACTATGAGGAAAGCAAGACTTCTCAGTCTCAGCAGTCACAGGACTTTTCTTGGTCCCCAGGTGACCCATGGAAATCACAATTGATGCTGGCTAGAACTAAGTTAGCTCATTTGAGTTAGCAGTGATACATAGGAAAATAAACAGTGATCCATAGTAAAACAAGAGACTTCCAACTTATTTATAGGAATGTGCACATTAGAGCATACCTTCCCCCAATCCATGTTGATGATAGCATAAAAGCCAGAGTTCCAGTGCTGTAAATATCCAAACTGCCCAGGCTACCACCCACCCCGTGTGTGTGTGTGTGTGTGTGTGTGTGTGTGTGTGTGTGTGTGTGTTTCTATAGAACAAAGAATAACCTAAGTGTAGGTCAGTCCTCTCCCACCTTGACTGGGATAGGTGAGGCAGGCTCTCATTGCTTTGCACTGATGCTGGCCCATGAGCTTCTGAGGATTCTGTTATCTCTGCCTCCCACCTCAGTGCATGGACACTGAGCTCACAGCCATGGATTCTGAGAATGCAAGGTCAAGCCTACGGTTGGCTAGGAAAACACTTTAGCTGCTGAGCTACCTGCTCTGCCCCTTCATCTGTTTTGTTGTTGTTGTTGTCATTGTTGTTTGGGTTTTTTTTTTTGGTTTTTTGTTTGTTTGTGTGGTTTTTTGTTGTTGTTTTGGTTTGGTTTTTGGTTTTTCAAGACAGGGTCTCTCTGTATAGCCTTGGCTTCCTGGACTTGCTTTGTACACCAGGCTAGCCTCAAACTCACAGTAGATTCAAAGCTGTCTGATTTGCTGGCACACTTACTCCCAGCATGGGATGCTGAAGCAGGAAGAGTGTCACTCTGGTTAGCCTCGATTACATAGTCAAATTCTAGAAAGAACAAAACCAGCAAACAAACAAACATTGTTTATATTGAAAAATGGAGCAGAGCAAGAGATTTAAAACCAAGATAATAATACTACAAGGAACCAGACACGTTTAAGAATAATTCACTTGATAAAGAGAATGAATCAGTAATTTTGGTCTGGAATTTTAATGTAACACTGGACCCCTTACAGAAAAAGAGAGGAGAATATTTTCAAACTTTCCTGCAGAGCCCAACAGTTTCCATCTTGTGTTAACATTTAGCATCAGGATCTATAGTTACCAGGGGGAAATGGAGATCAAAAGTAAATTCCTCACTTCAAAGCTTCCCGGCCTACCAGGAAGCAAATGGGGGAACAAGCAACTCATGCATTTGTGTCCAAAGAAGACTACGATGAATACAGTTCCAGGTGACTTGTTCCACAAGACTTCATCAAGAATAGCCTAGAGGGAGGTCAGTAATAAAAAGTACCTGGGTTTATGAAAGGACAAGAGATTATGTTGCACTAAATATGAGTAACGATAAAAATGGTAGTGGTTATGGGGACCAATTACACATCAGCTCAGAAACGCAAATGGGCAAGAATTCTTTTCCTCGTCTCATAAAGTGGTTGTTAACTCCAGCATTATTTGCTAAGCTCCTGGGAAATTCAGACCTAAGCATCCCAGATCTCCCACCTCAGTATTGAGGCATGGATCCCAGGCCTTAACATGTCTAAAGCATTGGGAAAGGCCCATAAGTCCCAGGCCTCTAATCCTACTCACCTTGACGTGCATACTTAATACTGCAGAACATCTCGTCTGGAGCTGCCACTGCCCTTTCTCTCTGTTCTTGATACGGCCTGTTTTTGTTGAACCAGGGCCTTGAGCATGCAACCCACACCCTCAGTGCAGCCTCTGAAGAAACTGCAGTCCCCCTGAATGGAGTGATAATGGTGGGGGTTTTGGGAATTGCTTGGAAAAGAGGTTCCTGGCAATAAGAGCCAAAGACTCTCTCTGCCTCCAAACACTTGTAACAGAAACACTACCTTCTTTCCACGTGTCTGCCCCATGTTTAATCACTTTTTCAAATAACCATTCCCCTAGAATGCCTAGGTTCCTTTGAAGCATAATCCAGAAAGTTTTACTAAAGTCTCTGAACGAAGCTCCAATCCTGATGCAGGAAGAATAAAGGGCAGGATCTGTAAGAGCAAATGGCTCCATAGAGTAGCTGCCTGGTTTTCTGTATGTACTGCTTGTGTATGTGTCAACCACTAATCACCTCTCCTAGCTTATGGTGACAATTAGCTCTATAGATGACTGACACCAAATGGCTTTTCCAAGTCACAACTAGCAAAAAAATAGAACTGCCTTCAGACCTGGTACACAATCCACATCTATTTCTGTGGCTATAGGAGCCAAAAAAGTGGGCTGGGGTGCAGGGGCATTCTGTCAGATTAAAAAAGAAACAGAAAGTAACAAATGGTGAACAATTATAGGTAAATAGAAAATAATGACACTAAGAACAAGGTTGAGAGCATATGGTGACCTTCTTATTGGGCCATTGTTTTTAAGTCACAGAACTGCCTATTAAGAAAATCTGGAAAAGGTGACAAAAAATACTTTATATAATTAATGATGACTAAAACAGTTTTGTGACACAAAGTTAATATTCAAGATAACATGCCTATACTCTGCTAGTGAGTAAGCAGACCTTGAAACTAAAAACATATTATCACTTATATTAGCACTCCTAAAATATGAAGCACCCAGCAACAACTATATGAAGAAACCTATGCCATAATATGAGAACTCTAAGGGAAATAAATCATGACATAGTCTTCCTTTAGAAATAGGAAAATATAATATCTATTAAGACATCTGTTTTCCATCATTGGATTATGATTCTGAAACCATTTTAATCAAAATCTTGGAGTATTATTCTGTAAGCACTAACAAGCTAATTCTGAAATTTATGTGCACAAACTGATGGCAATGCATATTGAAGCAAGAGAACCAAACTGAGAATGGAACACTAGTAGGATTTAATAATTACTGATAATTAATAATAAGGAATAAGATAATAAGAGACCAAGATGCCAGACAACAGATATTATATTATATGAGGTTTATTAAGTAAGCATGGGGAGAGAAGGAAAGGGGGAGGGGTATCCCAGAGAAGGGGGGAAGACAGAGACAGACAGAGGAAGAGAAGAAGAGAGAGAAGGGTGAGAATAGGGGTAAGAAGAGAGAGAAAGAGAGTAATAGAGACGGGGTAAGAGATAAGAGAGAGACAGAGAGAGAGGGTTGAGGTGGGTCTGTCTTTGTATATACTGGGCAAGGTCATGATGCCGAGGCAGGTAGGCAACGACACCACGGGTAGGCTGACTGAAGCCGAATCCTAACAATTACAATTAAGAATAGTGCCTCAATTGCTGAATTATTCAAGGATATTGAATGGTTGAAGTATTGGACAAGGAAACCAAAAGCATCCTTTAAAAATACCAATGGAGAGTTGAGACCATTGATGTTAAGAGATATGAATGACCAGTGCCTGTTAAATCCCTTGACTTTGATGTTGGTTGTAGTAGAGTGTTTATGTGGATTTATTTTTGCAACACTGTAGTGGAGGAATGGAGAAATAGAAGGATCCAGAGGGTCCTAGAAACCTACAAGAAGACCATTAAGGCTGGTGGATATGGACCCACGCGAGTCAGCTCAAACTACTGTACCACCCAAGGACAATGCGTGCAATAAACCAAATGGACAGCACATTCTCCACAATTGTGTGCAGAGCAGGGACTGACTCAGACATGAACCTTGGTGCTCCCTATATGAACATTTCTCCTTGGGGGGGACATCTGGTGACACTCAGAGGAAGAGGAAGCAGGCTACCAGGAAGAGACTTGATCAGCTGTCATCTTATAATGGGGGATGAGGTCCCCTTCTGTTAGAGACCTAGGAGAGGGGGATAGGATGAAAGAGGGAGGACGGGAGGAACAGGAAGATACAAGTGAGGGGATAAAATTTCAGATCTAATCTGAATAAATTACTTAAATGAAATTTTTAAAAACAATGAAAGAAGAAACAAAAAGATGAATGAAATAAGGACATCAAATCACAATGTAAACGGGAAAACATTAATGTCATGGAGAAAGGCAGCCATAGAGATGAAAAATTCAACAAGGAAATTTAGACCCTCAAAAAAGTCAAAGATATTGAAAATGTAATATTCTATTAATAACATAAGAAAACCATTGTAGACAGTCTCACTGGTAGACTAGATCAAGAAGAAGAAAGAATACCAAGAACCTTGAGCTATGATGATCAAGAGACCAAACTAAGGATGCTCAGAGATAAAGAAAAAGCTAAGATAAAAGCTAAATGCTTGGGAAATCTATTTGTGAAATTACAGCAGATTATTTTCTTAATTCTGAGGAAATAAATGGATATCCAAACACAAGAGACATTTAAAACCCCAAATAGACAGGACCAGAAAAAAGCCACTCCATAAAATATCATAGTCAAAAATCTCAAAACTGCAAAACAAAGAACAATGTTAAAATCTTCAAGAAAAAAATACCCACTTGCTTAGGAAGGCTGGTGAATCACAATAGAAACCCTAAAGCCAGAAAACCAGAACTTGATATATTTCATTGATGAAATTAAGTAACTGCCAGCCAAATGGCTATATCTAGCAAAGTTGGCTTGTAAAACAGATGGAGAAATAAACAAATTCTAGTTAAACTCAAACTGAAACAAGTAATTGCAGAGAACACTTAGAGAAATCCTGAACACAGAGGAGGAAGAATGATACTGTCAACCAACAAGCAGAGGAAAGAAAACATTTTATGAAAGAAATAGGTGAACAAGGAAGAACTAGAAATAAGTCTTTCAAGGTTATTTTCCTGTTACTATGCTAAAAAAATTACACACACATACATACATACACACACACACACACACAGGCATACTCTGTCAAAATCACTTAAGACAGAGTTTATTCTATCCACAGTGTACCAGTGTGGTCCAGCATGACAAGAAACTTGAAGTTGCTGGTACATTAAGCAACACAGCACATCCCATCCCATCAGTAATCAGGAACAGATAGCAATGAATGCATGCTGCTGCCCAGCAGAGTCCAGGAGTGCAGCCAGGAAAAGACTCCACCCATAATGGGTGGATCTTCCTCTTCCACTGAATGTAATCAAGATACCTCCAAGGGCACAACCAGCCGCCCATAACCCAGGTGATTCTAGAGTCTGTCAAGTTAGCAATTAACACTAAACATAGAATTGATCATTTCTAGGTCAATAAACCAGCAAACCTCGAATGAGAAGAAAGACAGGAATAAGCAATAATACAAACAACCAGGAGAGCAGCCAACACAAGCACAGGATCAGCAAAGCCTTCTAATTAATAACACTTAAATGTAAATGGTCTTAAATTTTCCAATTAAAAGATTAAAAAAAAAAAAAAAAACCTGACTAGAAAGAGAGCTCTAATTATTTGTTACCTCCCAGAGGGGGCAGGAGCTCCACAGAAAGACCAGAAGAGCGAACAAATCTGGGCCTGGGGTTGCAGGGGAAAAGCGGGGCTGCAGAGACTGACGCACCAAACAAGGACCATGTATGGAGAGGACCTAGGCTCCCTGCTCAGATGTAGCTGAGAGACAGCTCAGTCCCCATACGGGTTCCTATTAAAGGGAGCAGGAGCTGTCTCTGACATGGACTCTGTTACCTGCACTTGGATCACTTTTCCCTGGCAGGGTGCCTTGCCAGGCCACAGAGGAAGAGGAAGAGGATACAAGCAGTCTTGATGAGACTTGATAGGCTGGGGTCAGTTGGTAGGGGAGCAGGGCTCCCCACCTCTGAGGACTAGGGGAGGAGAATGGGAGGAGACAGGGAGGGGGGCTACAATTGAGATGTAAGGTGAATAATTTTTTTAAATACATTTAAAATTCTAAAAAAAAGTATTTGTTACCTATCATACAACTGTCAAGGAAATTCATATTTAGAATGAAGGGGTGGGGCCAACACAGCAAACAAGCAGAAGTCCCAAAGGAATGAGGGTAGTTATACTTACATCTGCTAAAAAAAAGTACAAGCCAAAATTAGTCAAAAAGGGGTAAGGGAAATTACTATATATTGCTAAAAAGGACAATCTATCAGGAAGATATGACAATCATAAATGCATTGCTGTACCCAATTTCATAAAACAAACACTACTGGACATGAGCAGACAGAGAGGTCCAGATATAATTAAAGGCACAAATTCACTGTGCCAGTCATATAAAACTCAGCAAAGAAACTTCAAAATTAAATTGTACCATAGATCAGAGTTATGAGTGACAGCCATAGAATATTCCTTCCAACAAGTGAAAAATCCATTGTTCTCAGAAGCCCCTGGACCTTTATTTAAATTGAGCACATTTCTGACCAAAAAAAAAAAAAAAAAAGAATTAAAACAAATAAATTAGAATAATTTCTTGTATCATTTTAGATCACAATAGACTAAAGTTAGAAACCAGTATCAAGAGAAAAAAAAATATAGAAATGCTTAGAAAGTGAACATAACTCTTGAATGGACAGTAGGTTATCATTGTGGTTTTAATAAAGTTAAAATGCTTAAACATTTTGTGTCCAGCTAGAACCTTTAGAAGGCACAGCCCAGTGGAGGCAGTATGTCCCTGGAGACTGACTTAGAGGGTTTGCAGCCTGGTGGCACTTACTGCTTTCTGCTCTGCTTGTAGAATGTTGGGCTCACTTCACACTGCCTAACTGCTATGCCTTCCCCACTGTTGGGAAACCCTGCTGCTAAGGTCACAGTCTGCCATTACCAGAAAGCCCTGAGCTCCATGCAAAATGGAGGACTCCCTTTGCCAGCAAGACTTCCTCTTCTCTGCCTGGTGATCCCAGACCCCTGGCACTGTCTACATGAAGAATCTTAAGTAGTCCTTAGGGAAATTTCAAGTCCAATCCCCTTTCTCCAGATAGAACTTGCTCAGCAAACACCTAGAATTCCTGGAATGCTTCTCCATGTTAATGGGGCATCTCAGTAGCTTAGCCCTTCAGCCAATGACATTCATTCATCCTGGATTTCCCCACCCTCTCCCCAGAGTTCTATATAACTCTCCTTCACCCTGAATAAAATTGATCTGCCTCCCTGAAGCTGATCCTGAAAGGTCATTTCCATTTGTGCCCACAGGCCACCGAATGCCCCACAGGGTCACTTCTGCTCACTTATTTCTGAGGACAGTGGGCAACAGCCCCAGGAATGAGACACACACATACACACACACACACACACACACACACACACACACACACACACACACACACACACACAAACCATGGACTGTATACCATCTAGAACTATGAGCCAAAATAAACCCTTTCTTTCCTAAATTGCTTTTTGTCAGGGTAGTTTATCACAGTAACAAAAAGTCACTAATAACTATCCTACCTCTAATAGGATTTTTGCCTTCGTCCTGTTTGTAACTCATTATCATCCTTTCTGTTCTTATATAATTTTGCTTCTGAACTTTTTCTTTTTTCTAATCTCTGACCTTTTCTCTTTCTTTACATAAAATTATCCTCAATTACGGTTCCTCTTTTGTTTTCCTTATTTACTCTTCCTTCTCTTCTATTTCCCTTTTTTCCAAACCTCCTCATTTTTATCACATTCAAAAATGGCGTGTTTAGTCTAAACCACAAATTCATTTATTTTGCAACTTGCTATTTCATGATTATTAGTGATATCAATTACTGGGATTAAAAATATTTTCAGTCTATTTCTACATTTTGGACATTTTGATGTTGCTGCAGCTGAGGAAGCTTCCTTTCCCCTCACTGTCACTGGGAACTGAATCCTGGAGAATAAGCTTCCAAATAAGGGAGTCCTCAAATGAAAGAGAGAACGGCTACCAAGTGGAGACATGCGCAGATCCCAGCACAGCACTGAAAACTAAAGCTTCCTATGAAATACCCTAATTCCTCAGCTACTGTATATAAAACACTGGAACTGGTAATTTGTTGGATATACATTTCAAAAGTTTACTAGTAAGAAGACATCAGTGACTTAAGAGGAGATACGGAAAAGAGACAATTTTCCATCTAGGATCTGGAGAGAAAGGCAAGACAGAAGAAAGGTTAGAAAAACAGGTGAAAAAAAAAAAAAAAACCAACCAGAAGACAGAAAACCTCAGCAAGGATATTGAGATTTTAAAAATAAAAACAAATTATAAAATTGGAAGTGAAGGATAATTAAGAGAATAAAAATAAAAACATAGTCAAAAGAATCACCACTAGACTTGACCAAGAAGAAGAAAGAATACCATAACATAGAACAATATAGAAAAAAATAGTACAGCAAAATTTTGTGGGGAAAAAAATGATAATCAAAGTGTCCAGGAACTCTCGGTACTATCCAAAAACCAAATCTAAGGCTCCATGGAATTTATAAAGGAGATAACATAAAGCTAAAAGCTTACAGACCTATTCACTGAAGCCTAGCAGTGTGAAGATGAGCAAAGGAAAAGAACAGGATCAAAATATACTCTAGGTTTTTTAAAGTATAATTTAATAAAATTAAAGAAAAAGACACTAAATCCACCAAGCATAATTATGTGTGTAGGGCTTATCCACAGCTCTCCTGGGAAGCATACAGGCCCACAAATTGGACACATTTGCAGGAAATTGCAAAGAGTAAAAACAAATATGCATGATTAGAGAAGACCCTCTACATAAATATAGTTAAGATTTCAAAATTACAAAGCAAAAATACAATATTAAAATTACAAGGGGGAAAAACCAACTCAACTTCAAAGACATACATATTAGAATAATATCTGATTTCTTCTCAGAAAATCTTGACTAGGAAAGAATTGAGAAAGAACTATCATACCTTAAAGTAAATACCTGTCAGCCAAAAATGCTATGCTATCTTTTAAAATTGATAAAGAAATAAGAACAATTCATAAAAAAGCACAAAATAAGAACATTTGTAAACGACATGCTAACATGGCTGAAGATTGTTAAAGAGATACTATATATAAAGGAGGAATAAAAAGTTGTCTCAAGCATGAGAGCACAAAAATTAAAAATAATTAAATAAATAAAATAAATTCCATGAAGATAAGCGAAGCAGAGTTAGGAAATAATTTCTCATGTCCAGGACAATAAAACTAGAAAATCTCTAATACTAATATGGAAGAAAGAACAAACAAAAATCTAATCAATCAGCAAAAACAGCCAATGAAACTGTAAGAATTAGTAAATATCTCTCAATATTCAATATACCTTATATGCAAAGGATCTACACTCACTAACAAAGATGCACACTGTTGACTAGATTTAAAAGCATGAGCCAACTATGCCTTGTTTCCAAGGACCACTTCTTAACCAGTAAAGACACAAGGAGATTGAGATGGAAGGATGGGGAACAATCTATCAAGTAACTGAAACTGAAAACTAAACTGTCATAGCAATGCTGACATGATAAAATAGATTTGAAACCAAATTTAGAAGAGATAGAGGGAGCCAGTATACATGAGTACGTAGAACATTTCATCAAGAAGATACAACAGTGACTGGGGAGACAGCTCAGTAGGAAGACCAGAGTGATCGGAGTCTCAGAATCCGCATAAATGTTCAGTGGATGCGACAGTGCACCTGTAATTCTAGCAGTATAAAGCAGCCAGGAGACCCTTGGAACAAACAGGTTAGCTACACTAGGAATATAAGCAAGTTCTAAGTTTAGTTGAAAGACCTTGCTCAAGAGATTGAGGAAATAGCCGACCAATGTCTGGCCCAACCTGAGACCCACCCATGGGAGAGAGCCAACTTCTGACACTATTAATAATACTCTGCTATGTTTGCAGACAGGAGCCTAGCATAACCATTCTCTGTGAGGCACCACCCAGCAGTAAATCAAAATAAATGCCAGGACCCACAGCAAAATGTTAGGCAGAGCTCAGGAAATCTTGTGGAAGAGTGAGGAGAAGGATAAAAGGACCTGGGAGAACAAGAATGCCACAAGAAGACCAAAAGAGTCAGCTGACATTGGCCCATGGAGGCTTACAGAGACTGAAGCACCAATCAAAGATCATGCATGGACCGGACCTAGGCCCCCAACACATATGTAACTGATGGGCAGTTTGGTCTTCATGTGGGTCCCCTAGCAGGTGGAGCAGGAGCTGTCTCTGACATGGACTCTCTTGCCTGCTTTTACATCACTTTCTCCTAGCTGGGCTGCCTTGTCTGGCCTCAGTGGAAGTGGATGCACTTAGCCTTGATGTGACTTAATGTACAGGGGTAGGTTGGTAGGGGGTTCCCCTTTTCTGAGGAGAAGGGGGGAAAGGGTGAAAAAGGTGAGAGGGTAGAATCAGGAAGAAAGGAGAGAGAGGGATTATCAGGATGTAAAGTGAATAAATAAATTAAAAGAAAGAATGAAAGTCCTTGCTCAATGAATAAGGTGAAGAAAGATTAAAAAAGACTACTTCTACTAACCTGAGGCCTGTGCCCCTAGGTATGAAACATGTGTACATGTGCACCACGTACAGAGGTACACGGAAGAGGAGGAGAAGGAAGAAAGAAACAAAGAAAGAAAGAAAAACAATAGTACCTATGTACTTAATGGTGAAGCCTCCAAATTCATTTTTAAGGAACCCTTATGGCTATAAAAGATCAAACAGTTTCTGATACATTGATAGTTGGTGAGCCACATTCTTCTTTAGATAAGACAATCAAACAAAAATTAAAAAAAAAAAAAAAAACTTCAGAGGTGAACTATACTATATGTCAAATAGGCTTAACTTACAGAGTGCTCCATTCAATAGAAACAGAACGCACATCTTTTCAGGACTCACAGAAGCTTCTCTAAACTAGAGCCCATTATATGTGACAAAGCATGTCTTAACAAACATAAAGGAATCCAATCATATCTTGTATTGCATCAAATAATAGTGGAATACATCTCGAAATTAGTACTAAGAGAAGCTGCAGGAGCCACACAAACATGTAAACAGTACATTCTTGACTGACAAGTATTCATTGAAAAACTTGAGAAGGTAACTTTAAAACTCCTAAAATTGAAAAAAAAAAAAAAGCTTACCAGAATCTTTGGAATAATGATGTGACATTTATAAAAGGAAAGTTTATTGCTAATGATGTGCATTCAATATCAGAGAGAGCTTAAGTAAACCAATTGTGACCCTCAAGGTCTTTAAACTAAGATTCAAAGCAGTAGATGGCAAAAGATGATAAAGCAGGGGGTATATATTAATGAAATGCAGACTAAAAGAACAAGTGATAGAATTAATACAACAAAAGGCAGTTCTTTGCAAAGACAAACAAGGTTGCTTGTCTAGTTTCCTTTGTGTCTTACACTTCTAAATCAGTCATTACTGAGTCATGGCAGAAACTCAAGGAAGAGATGAAGCCAAAATCAAGGAGGAATGCTGCTTACTAGTTTGCTCTCAGGGTCACATACATCTATCTTTCTTATACAGCTGAGGCACACCCCCCTAGCGTTGAAACCACCCACAGTAGGTTGGGCCGTGCCACATCGATTAGCAACCAAGAAAATGCCCCGCAGACATGTCCATGGCCAATCTAATGGAGGCAGGTTTTTCAATTTGAAGTCCCTTCTTCTCCTAAGTGCCAAATTGAGAACCAAAATTAGCTACCAGAGTTGCCAAACGTCTAACCAAACTAACCAAAAGGATGAAAAGGTCTAATTTTTTTTTTTAATGTAGAGATGAAAGAAAGAAGGTCACAGAAATTTCAGTGAAATCCAGAGGACTACTAGAAAATACTTTGAAAACATTCTGAAGGCCTGGAAAATCCAGAGGAAGCAGAAAAGTCCTGGTCATGTACCAAATTAAATCAAGAAGACAGACACCCAAGAAAATCCATGAAATTGAAGTAGTAATTTAAAAATAAAGTCTCCCTGTAAAAGAGGTTGCCAGATCCATATGGTTTCTCTGTAGAATTATGCCACACCATTAAGGAACAGCAAAACTATTTCTCCTCAAGTGGTTCACCAGAATATAATGAGAAAACACATCGTCAAAGAGATTCTATAAAACAAGTATTATAATGGCATCAAAACTGTATACAGACAGTTTTCTCGCACAAAGAGGCTTTATCCCAGAGATGTAAGTGTGGCTCAACAGTACAACTCGATGTATGGAACACAATGTATAGAAAAACCTAGGACTGAATTCACGTGATCATCTCAAAAGATAAAGTAAAGGACAACGGCAAAGTTCAGCATCTTTTTCTTGTAAGAGCCACAAATAGCAAGTAATAAATGCTTCTCACCATAATAAAGCCTACTTATTACAACCCTATAGCCAGCATTATACCAAGTAGGTAAAAACTAAAAAGCATTTCCTCTAAAGTCAGGACTTAGGCAACTGTCCTCTTTCTTGTGGAACTCAGTACTGAATATCTTAGCTAGGGCAATAAGACAAAAGGAAAAGTGGATCTATACAGTTAAGGAAGAATTCAAAGGATCTCTATTTGTGGATCCTTTACTTAAAAGATCTCTTAAACCCAACATAGACATTCAGCAAAACACCAGGATACAAAATCAACATACACAAATCACTAACATTTGCATATACCAATTTAAACTTGTAGAAAATAAATTGAGGAGAGGGATTTATTTCACAGAAGAAAAAAAAAAAAAACTTAACCAAAGAGGTGAAAGACTTCCACAAAAACAAAAACAAAAACAACAGTAAATTACTGTAGAAAAAAAGTGAAGAACACAAGACAGAAAGATGCTTCATGCTCATGTATTGGCAAAAATGGAATTGTAAAAATAGCTGTAGTAATTAAAGAGATCTACAGGCTCAACACAATCCCTATCAAGTGTCTGTATTAGGGTTTCTATTGCTGTGCAGAGACATCATAACCATGGCAACTCTTATGAAGGGAAGTGTTTCATTGGGGTTTACTTGTAGGAATAGTTCATCATCATCATAGCAGGAAGCATGGTGGCACACTGGCAAGCATTGTGCTGAAGAAGGAGCCAAGAGTTCTACATCTGGATAAGCAGACAGGAGGAAGAGCGAGTGAGCCACTGGGCCTGGCTTGAGCTTCTAAAACCTCAAAGCCCACACCAACACTTCCTTCAAGTCCACACTTACTTCAACAAGGCAATGCCTCCTAATAGTGCCACCTGGTGACCAAACATCCAAATGTATGGGTCTATAAGGGTCATTCCTATTGAAACCACCACAGATCCTGAGTGCACAGAACGAGAAAAAAAAATCTATAATTGACATGTAAATATAACTGATCCCAAGCAGAAAAATAATGTTGAAAAAATCCTGCAGAGGCATACTAAAAAAATCTGTATGCTATATGCATACTAAAAAGAATAAAGAGCTCCAAAACGAACCCCTACAGACACAGATGCACAGTCATTGACAAAAGCGTTAAAAAAGTTTTCAGGCCCACTCTGTGGAAGGGAATGCATGCCTGGCAGCATAAAACCAGCCAAAAGCCTGTGACCAGGGACATCAATGGCCGTGAAGAATCTACTACTGATGTTTAGCCCAGTGAACATAAAGTGAAGGACATGTAGATCTGAAACTCTCAGGGAACTAATAAAAATTAAAAGACACTGTCAAAAAATAAATTAAATTTTTTAAAAACATATGAGAAAAAGCCATTTGACAAATGGTACAGAGAAAACTGGATATCTATTTGTGTAGGAGAATTACACTAAATCCACCACTCTCTGAACAAAATTCATCTCAAAATGGACCTAAAGCCTTATTGCAAACTCTGACGTTCTAAAAATGCCATAGGAAAAAAGAAGAAACATTTCAGACATAGGCAACATCGTTTCAAAAAAGACTCCAGTTACTCAGGAAATAAGACAGAACTTAACAGTGATTCCATGAAATTAAAGGACTGTCCAGCAAAGAAGTCAAAAAAATCTTTCACAATTATACATCAGACAGGGGACTAGTGTCTAGAATATTCAGACAACTGCAAAATTAAACACCAACATTTATCCAAATAAGAAACCTGCTAATTGCCAAATGGTGGTGATGGTGATGGTGGCACCGGCCTTTAATCCCAGCACTGGGGAAGCAGAGGCAGGTGGATCTCTGGAAATTCCAGGCCAGCCTGGGACAGCCAAGGCTACACAGAGAAACCCTGTCTCAAGGAATAAAAAGAAGAGGGGCAAGGAACATGCTAATGCTAATTATTTGAAGGGATAGTTCTCAGAAGAAATCCAAGTGGCCAATAAATATTTGAAGAAAAAAACGTCAGTATGCTTAGCCCTAAGGAAAATGCAAATTAAAATCATGCTGAAATTTTATGAAAAAGGAATTGACTTAGGGATCTCCTCTCTCAAAGTGAGTAGAATGGAGTAAAAGGAAAGAGGGGAAAGACCAAAACCAAATGCTCCCTCCCTAAAGCTGCTTGTGTGGGCCATTTTTGTCACATTGATAGAAAGTCTGACACCAAAACTTAATACTAAAAGTGGGAGTGTTGCCATGCTCTTGACATTCAAAGGCCCATAACCAGCTAGCAGGAGAATATTAGAAAAGTTTGAAGTTGCTGGATAGAAAATTTCAGTTTAATTGATGCCACTAGAAACATAGACAGTGAAGACTATCCTCATAAAGCCAGATGAGAACAGCACTCTGTGAGGGACCTGGGCTGGAGGCCATTAATGCTATATCCTGGGTAAAATGTTGTCTGTATTTTGTTCCTGTTGAAGACTTTGTGGAAAACTAACTTTAAAGTTGATGGACTAATTAAACTGCTAGGGGAAATTTTTAAGTTTATCCAACATTTAGGCTGTCAGATAGATAGTGCTGGCTGCTTTTCATAAAGCTTAAGTAAAGCATGTGAGCAAAGAGCCAAGTGGAAAGATTTTTAACATTTTGCAATTGGCCCAGAAGTAGAGAGAGTGCAAAGTTGGAGTCCAGAAAAGTTTGGCTGCTTAAGACATGAGAGCCCTTCAGAAGCCGGTGAGTGCTTTGTATCAGCATGATAGGAAAGGTGCCGTGAGTGTGCTTTAGGAGTTGGCTAGATTCTCCCCATCACAGGCTCAAGGGTGTAACAGTTTAAACCCATTTGCAGACTCCACTTCGAGAAGACAACTCCAGGGCTCCCTGCCCACACATGGCAGCCTAAGTGTTTCCCTGCATTCAGCCATGCAGACACAGAGAGAACATTATAGCCAACGGCCCAAGCAGACCTGACTGCTCAAACTGGTGGAGCCTCACGTCCTTCACACTGCGCTGGTTTTGTGAACATACAGAAAGCAACAGTTGCAGTGGCACGCAAGCTTTCGCCAAGGTCTCAGACGGAGTCATGGGAGGCCAGGAAATGCATGGCAGAGTGAGAATCTCTCCAAGTAACTCTTGGAAAACAAGAAATAAAGTTGTGAGGGTGACACTAAAGCATCAATAAAGGCCCCCAAGAGAACCCTGCTAAATATGGGTGGTGGCTTCTCATAGGCTGAGGGTCCTGACAAGGTCAAACAAGTAAGGAAGCCCCCGTCCCCCTCCCTCCCTCTCTCTTCCTCTCCCTCCCTGTCCTTCTCCCTCCCTCCTTTTCTACTCCTCCCTCTCTCCTTGTCTTGTCTTCCATGGAGTAGCATCCACCATATGTTCCGACCACCACAAGGTTCTCCTACCAGGCAGCAATCTTCTACTGGGCTCTGCAGCTAGCTTCCTGGAAACAGCAGGCAACACTCTGAAGGAACCAGTTCCTCGGCTTTAGGGAGAGAAAATGGGCCAAATCAATCATAAATAGCTAACCCAAGAAGCAGTGTTCAGGGAGAAAGCTGTGCTGCCATGAAGATGTGCACAGCCTTTAAATCAAAGACATGGGTATCACATACAATTTCTTCTGCTTAATGAACTTGAATCCAGAATAAGTCACTCTCTCTTGCTTCCAGGTTTTTTCTTATTTAATATGTGAGTACTAATGCCTGCCTCAGAACGAATGGGGCGCTATATGTAAAGGGGCTTTGGAAAGTGCTGTTTAAAAGTGAAAGGTTTATAGTTACTTCTGTTCTGAAGACAGAATCCATTAACTGCATGTGGATTCTAGGTAGAAAAGAATTCATCGAAGAAGGAAATAGTTTCATACTTACCAAAGCAGTCTCAAGTTGTTGAATTCATTATAAACACATGGCAGTTTTGTCTGAACTGAGACTGTCTTTTGGAAACCAAATAGCAAAAGACACCAGTTCCAACTACCACTCATTACAGCCTAGGGTCAGAGATTGTCTAATAATCGCCATGTTGCAATTTGGAGATATTTGTAAGAAGTCTAAGAATAGTTACTTAATCAGGGTCCCCAATACCTGGGAAGAAAGATTATCTAAAAGTATTAATGATGTGGGACTCAAATTCAAGTAGCACCCAGTAAATTGGTACTGAAGATGACTGCCACAACTCCTAGGACACTCCCACGGTCAGTGCAGCAGTAGATGGCCATGGGGACCAGATACAAAGATCAAGGCCTGTCCTAGGTGTGAAATAGAGTCTAACCCTCAACCCTGAACTAGTTTCTCTTGTACTTAACTCATGATCTCTCACCTCTGTCTCCCTACATCTCTTAGTTCTGTTGAATCATCTCCAGATGTTGAGAACATCACTCAAAACTGCATGACTCAGCATTGCTGTACAATAAGCCACCCCAAAACTTCGTGTTACATAGCAACGCCCACTTCTTAGTGGTGATCTCAGCAAGAGTCACTCACTCACCAGGGCACTGTTGGTCTAGAACAGCCTTAACTTCAATAGCTTGGCTCACCTGCGTCTCACATCCCTGTAGCAAGCTCAGCTGGGCATCATGTTATGCAGGCTCTAAAAAGGAATATGACAAGATCTTAAAAAGGAAGAAGAAATACACTCAGGAAACCTTTTTATCCTCAACTTTCACAAAAGTTGCAGGTTCTCAATTTGCGCTGCTATCCACAGCTAAGTGCCAGCTTGTTCTTATCTACAACCTGTGTGCCCTTGAGCAGCACCTACTACTTTCTATGGAATGATGTGATAATATATACTTTGTTTTATAACTTATTTCCATTCTTAGTCAAACAGAATCATTGTATTTTCTATTATAAACTTTTACTCTATAGCAAAGATGAAGTACTCCTTACTGAATGTTTCCATGTAGCTTCTGAGCTAAAGACGTTTTTAAATTTTTAATCATTGGGGAGAAAAGTTTTTTTTAACTACTATTTTGTGGTACAAGAAAATTTTATAAAATTAATGTTGAGGATCTGATTAAAATAAATACCTTTATTTACCTATTGAGCATAGATATCCCCCAGCACATCAGTAAAACTCAATCATTGTTTTGTTTTGTTTTGTTTTTTAAATAATATGCCTCCAAAGCCTACTTGCTACTTTGTCCTGCATGGAAAATATTTTCCAGCACCCCTTCTACTGTGGGATCTCCATAGAACCAACAGCAGAACAATTATGAGGGTTTTTTTTGGTGGGGTGGAAGCGTGGGGGCTGCACTATCAAGGACCAAGCTGTTTGAGATGCACCCAGATCCTGCTTAGCCTTTGATATGAGAGGTAATTGCTCTAAAAAGGAAACATGTGCTCACCCTCTGAATGACTCCTTATCTTAATTTTCAGAAATGGAATTGTTAAGGAAAAAGCAAGCACATTTTAAGACTTTTGATCCATACTTTCAAGATGGATATAAAATCATCTAAAATATAACTTTAAGCCCATTTTTAAAAATAGCTGTGACTATTGCATTATGCTTGGTGTGGGACTTTTTTCAAGTAGTGGTTAGTCTCCAATTGAGATAATTGTTTCATTTTTTATTCCCCTAGGGATATAATCGTTTATGAAAGAAATACACCTACACTAACTTTTAATATGTTATTATTCATCTTGAAATGCAAAAATAAAACAATTTATTACAGAACCTCCTTTAATACAAACCCTTGTGGATGACTTCTCCCGAGTGGTCACTCCCTACCCAGATCTGGCTTACATGTCCTGAGGAGACTAGACCTGCCCCTATCACTGTACATTCTGTCTTTTCTGGCTTCTTCTAAGATACACTTCTAGGCTACATCAGAAAACGTTCATCTAATTCCTTCTCTTCGTCCATAGAAGAGTCCTTAACATTCTGAGCATCTGTAGTACTTATGTGTGGTTCACCAAGGTTTTTCCAAAGGTCTGATTCTGAGAGGCTGAAAAGGATTTATCTGGATCGTTCCCTATATCGTGTGACACGCCCACCGTAGAATCCCCAGGCCCACCGAATTAACAAGAGAAGATGAGGCTCTCCAAGCCTAGCCTGGAGTGATTTTCCGGGCCAACGCTTTGCTTTCTCAAAAGGGCAGTCACAAATAAGGGCGCCACTGCTACTCAGTATAGTAGCTCTAAAAATTAATAGCCAGATTTTATTAGAATTTCTGGCTCACGGTGGCTCCCTCTACAGTACTTCAGGATCAATGCCGACTTTTCTGCAGTCAGAGTGTTTCTTGTGAGGGAGGCTTGTTTTGAGGCTAAAGACACATTTGTAATAATCATCTATGCAAGATGGTAGATGGTAGAAACTAAAGGGTACCATCCACCTATCGTTGATTTGGTCAATAGCAAAGTGCTTTATTCCTCTCTTCCACCCAGGCCCACTTCTGTCCATATGTTCCATTCCAGTATGCTTTAAATTTTCTGCAGTGTCCTTTAGAACATCTGCAGTTATTCTTTGTGTGGGTATCATCTGAATTGCCACCCTCTTAGTAGGCCAATAAGTAAGAGGTGGGCACAGATGTTAGCTTAGGTGTCCATTATAATCCGAAAGGAAGAAAGCACAGTTTGAGTTAGAAATCATGAAAAGAAGCCATGCCAAGTCCAAGGACATTCCAAACCCCACAGACAAGTTTATGAGGCAAGAGTCACAGCTAGACAGAGAGCGATGGGAATGAGAGGCAGTCGAAAACAGATTCTGTCTACCTTGAAGGTGGCTGCCATGTAAGGAGTGTGGGGAGACCTAGACTGTCTTAATAGGACCAAAAGTTTTAGCTACCCCTACCTACTATTTAACCAACTCCAAGAATAATTCTGTACATCTCAGTGAGGAATGAAGTCTGTCGCTGTCCTTCTTTACCCAGAAGCTGTAACAAGATGTCATAAGCCAGGTCTAGTGTAATCAGCAGAAATTTATTTCTCAGAATTCTGGGGGGTGAAAGTGCAAGATGACACAATATCACCAGTGGGTTCAGCATCTGCCTCAGAGATGGCATCCTTTCATGCGTCCCAACGTGGTAAACTTGACAAGGCAGCTCTGTGGGGTCTCCAAAATTCTGACTTGCTAGCATCAGCACCTTCCAGGTTAAGGCTCTATGTACAAATTTGGGGAAAACACAGATATACAGACAATTGCAATCACTAAAATCAAGATTCAAAAATTTGTTGCAAGATTTAAAAAAAAAATAATAACGTTTTCTACCTTTTTGGGCCCACAAGCAAACTCTGTATTTGCTTATCCCTATGTATTTAAAAAGGTTAAAAGGATAAATGCCACATTTGAATTCATTCAACTAGTATGTACATTAGAGCCAATTAATAGAGGTGATTAGAATGCAATTTCTTCTGTGAAACAAAACTAAAGCACAAGTGCCCCTAATTCTGGGTTTCTTTGAGAACTATCCCATAGCTTCATTGAAGGCCTGTGACAGAACATTGTCCTCCCTAACAGGACATTTGTCTTAAAGACTGTAACAACAAAATAATATATGGGAGGACCATGGGTCTCGGCCTTGCCTTGGTGGCTCTGGGCACTGTGAGCTTCCCACAACCCTGTAGACCTTGCCTGCATCAGTCTTGCTCATCACCATGATAGATATGATACTTCCCTCTTACTAAGGAGATGCTCAGGGAGGAAGAATCACTCTTCATTGAGAGTATGGCCACCAGTAGCTCTCCATACACCAGGGGATAACCATACCTGTGCACATATGGCCAGCACTAATTGGACTTAGTGGCTTATCAAAAAGAAAAAAAGAAATAGGCATGAAGGTGGAAGAGGCTATGTTGGGGAGTCACAGGGAGCACTGGAGGAAAGAGAAGGGGTGGTTGTGATCATATATGCATATATATATATATCATGTATGTGTATACATGTAAAAAATTCTCAATAATAAAGAAAAAATATTTTTTAAAAATTCAAACTAGGTAAAGCTGTAATGTGTGCCAAAGCCACCATCAATGATCCATATTATTTCCCTCTGTCTCCTTCTCCCCTTCCTCTTCTCTCCCCTCTTCCACAAACTATAAAATTATTTATCTTTGGACAAATGATCTTTTTATTATTGACTCTTAGAATAAAGTGGCATCAGTGCCATGGGCTCCTCTGTTAACAAAGCAAAGCAAACCTTGGTAATAAAGGTGAAAAACTTTGTCAGATGCTGCCAACTAGTGATCTATCTCACAAGGATCTTATCCACTTCAATTAGGCATTTTTCTTTGCCTTCCTTTTCAGTGTATCTTCTAAAAGTTTTCAGAGATGAGCAATGAGAGAAGTCCTTGAGAGCTCGCAACATGACTCATGAATTAACAGGTGTGTTGTGTACACAATCAAACCCATTATTCTGTACAATTAATATGCACTAATAAACAAATTTATAATGGAATAATTATTATAATAATAATGACAATAAACAGCTCAAATTGAAAGGTGACATATACAAACTATAAATTTGTTTGTCCCAAGTGTTTTAAAATGTTTGGAAGGAAAAAATAAATAATTCCAAAACTTCCTTGAATTCTACGATTTGGAAAGTGTAGGGCCTTCATATTAAGCAAAAGCTTGCTGCTTAATATGCAGAGAAACAAAATTACACTGTTGACTTTAATATAACTATTTTATAATCTCAGAAATGAAGGAAATGGTTTTTAAACACCAATTCAGTGGTGTAAGGCTAGACGAAAATACTAAGACATTAACATTTTGCATAAGTAAAGTGTTATGTTGAAAGCCAGCCAACAAATACAGAAGAAGCATTTGCACATTTCCCTCCCCATTAGATGGTCACCAAGGAAGTGAAGGCTTAAAGTAGACAATAGATCTAAAAATATTGTGGGCTTTGATTAGGTGCAGTCTAATATTCTAATTTCATGATGTGGCCCCTGGTTTTTTTATTTGAATCAATGTAACTGCTGGTCTCAAACCTAACATTCTGTTAGCAAAAGACATTTGTGGACCAGGTCTACCTGGTCCTTAATGTCACTTCCAGGACACGCTTCAAAGTTACACTCTAAAGTACATGTTCTGAAAAACAAAGTTAACTTATTTGTGTACATTCCTAGCAAGAATTTGTGCGTCTCAGTGCGGGGCCCTAAGAGTGGGGCCTGATTTTCAAAAAGATAAGGTACATGACATATAAGATTGCACTATTCATGATATTGTCTTTGATAGAGAACAGTGGAGAGTTATTAGAAAAGAGGAATCAGCCCTGTTGTATGTATTGTCTCCGGTTGAAACTCATTCATTTCATGAGCTAAGACTTCTAGGGTAGAGAGGTCCTACAGTACAGAAGCTCAGGATATGTAGACAAGGTGACATACGAACATCTTTTCACAGAGCCATAATGAAAGCTATTGTTTTACATGATAAAATTTTTTAAAACATTTTAAAATTCTGATTAAAAAGAGGAATCATGTGCTCATACCTTCATACAGACATAGGAATCTCTAGTGGCAAGAAGCACTTAAAGAAATGTTCAACATCCTTAGTCATCAGGAAAATGTAAATCAAAACAACTCTGAGATTTGATCTTACATCTGGCAGAATGGCTAAGATAAAAGCTCATGCTGGTAAGAATGTGGAGCAAGGAAGGCATTTCTCCATTGCTTGTGGGAGTACAAACTTGTACAGCCATTATGGAAATTAACTTGAACATTTCTTAGAAAATAGGGAATCGATCTACCTCAAGACTCAGCTATACCACTCCAGGGCATATACCCAAAGGATGCTTCACCATACCAAAGGAATACTTTCTCAACTATGTTAATAGCAGCTTTATCCATAATATCAAGGAACTAGAAACAACCTAGATGTCCCTCAATTGAAAAACAGATAAAGAAAATGTGATACATTTACACAATGGAGTATTACTCACTTGAAATTAAAAAAAAAAAAAAAAGATATCATGCAATTTACAGGCAAATGGAAAGAACTAGAAAAGATCATTCTGAATGAGGTAACCTAGAACCAGAATAAAAACATGGCATGTATTCACGTATAAGTGGATATTAGCCATAAAGTAAAGTATAAGCATGCTGCAATCCATTGACCCAAAGAAGCCAAGTAACAATGAGGGCTTAAGAGGGACACTTGAATCTCAATGAGAGAGGAAAATAGAATAGACATTGTGAGTGGGTGGGCAGAGAGAGGATTGTAGGAGCCAGAAAGGTCAAGGATACCACACGAAAATCTTCAGAACCAACTAACCTGGGCCTATAGGGGGTCACAGAGACTGAACGGCCAACCAAACATCACGTATGGGACTGACCCAGGCTCTCTGCGCACATGTAGTAACAGTTGTGTAGCATAGTCTTCATGTGGGAGCAGGGGCTATCTCTGACTCTGTTGCCTGACTTTGGGACCACTTCCCTCTACTGGGCTGTTCAGTAGGAGATGTACCTAGTCTTATTGCAACTTGATATGCCAAGGCTGGTTGGTATCCATGTGAGGATATATCCTTACCTCTTTTGAAGAGAAAGAGAGGAGGAGCGAATGTGGGGTGAGGTAAGAGGGAAGGACTGGGAGGAGAGGAGGGAGAAAAAAACTGCAATCAAAATCATGTAAAGTTAATTAATTAATTAATTGAAAAAATTAACACCAAATAAAATCTTATTCTCATCTTCCAATAAATAAATAAAATTACTTCTCAAAATAAAAGCAATAATTCACACACTAAAATTTTAAAAAAGAAAAGGAAATCATGATTATATTTTCTTTCAATGTATAGTTTTAACATAAACAAATCAAAATTTCACTAGTAAACAAGAAAAAAAGAAAATTCAATTAGAGAATTTACTAGATTTCAGTTATCAGAGATTAAAAATATTGTGATAAATTCATGGGTTTTTACACAAAATGAATGACTTCTTTGGAACAATAAAGACATGGTTCTTTAAGATAGCACAAGGTCCAAGAGTTTTTAAGGGTAAACTCAAAGTTACAAGCATCTGAATCTTTCAATGTCACTCAGCTCTTCCAGAACACAGGGATACACCAGGGGGAAATAAAACATGTTTTAATTCATCCCGTGAGGACAGAGTGACTCAATGCACCTTGAATAGAAATTGGAACACGACAAGGATGGCAAAGAAAAGGAAGGATGTCAGAGCATGGAAAGTGAAATGCCAGCAAATGCAAGCTCTGAGTAGATAGTTCATTCCAGATAGGGACCAAAAGCCTCCTGGACACAAGCAGCTGAATGAAATAAAGAAGCCAATGCAAAATATAAGCGAAGGTTTCCATAAACATAAATCTAGAAGGAAAACCAAACTAGGGGAACAGAGGGATGGCTCAGCTGGTAAGAGCCCTTGCTGCTCCCCTAGAGGAACCAAGTTTGGTTCCAGCATCCACATCAGAAAACTTACAAACACTTGTACAACACCCTTTTCTAGGAACCACAGCTACTGAATATGAATATACATACATATACACAGACACACAGACACACACACAAGTAAAAACAGCAACAACAACTAGAAAATCACCATACTTCCTTAGTTAGGAATGGGCATTCCATCTGCGCCCCCACACACATACACACACACTGCAGTTTGGTCTGACTTGGTCCTATGTATGTCTTTTATATGCTGATACAACCACTGTGTGTTCTTATACACAACTGCCCTGTTGTGTTCTGAAACACTGCTTGATTATAGTCATCCATTTCCTATAGCTCTTACAATCTTTCTGCTCCCTTTTCCAATAGAAGCCCTGAGCCTAGCACAGTGAAGTTTGGTGTTCTTTAATGGTGTGGCCCCAGGGAGTTGGCCACACTCCACTGATGGCCATTGGACTGGGTGGGTTTATAATATAAAATATACTACATGGGAGGTAAATCTGGGAGGAACTGCAATGATCATAATCAAAATTACAATATATAAACACCCAGTTTATAAATTACATGCCAATAAAGCATTTTTAAAGTATAGAGACCCAACATCAGGAAAAAGACTCTTAAAGGGATCTCAATCATTCCTATAAGGAACTCTAAGCACACTGATCAGTAGTGTCGAGGTAGCATAAAAATGGAAGATCTACACATGGTCTACTGGACTTGAAAACCTGAAAATTTAAAAAAGGAGGGGAAACTTCTTCAGTATCCCTCCCAAAAAGCTTTAACAAGCAGCTCCCCCCCCCCAGGGAAGGCAAACTCCTTCATACAAAGTGGAAAAGAAAAACCCCACCTAGTATTTTCAGCCTAATCCCAACAGTGTTCGCCATAATTAATCTTTGAAGCTGATAAACCAGTACACTATTTGAATATTTCTGTCAACCCTTCAAAGTGGAAAAAAAATGAAGCCACAGCCTTTATCAGACGACTGAATGTTTTCCAAGTAACATATCTCATGGACACAGGACAGGAAGCAGTTTGAAACACCAAACTCTATCTTTCTTTAAAAAAAAAAAAAAAAAAAAAACCATAATACTAATGCAAGAAAAAAGAGCTTTTAAAGTGAAAAAATAATCTTGGTCACACTGTGAGCTTACTTAGCATTTCTCTTCAAGGGGAAAAAAACTTTTTTTGCTGGCAATGGATTTTAGGTGGCAAAGCCTTAAGCAGAGAAACTAAGTACAAAACAAAGGGGAAAAATAACAAGAGACCCAGGCTTGAGCAGTTGTAATTACTTTACAAAGGGGATTAAAAATGAAGAAAGTTGATCTCACCTTCAGGGTCATTCCCACCACTTGGAGGATCTGGCCATCTATGCTGCTCTATATATTCCTAGCAAAGAGGATGCCAAGCTATCCAATCATGAGTAGAATATTAAAAATATTACTAAGATTCTCCAAGTGATTTCATATATTATCATTTTTGATCCCCAGAGGAGAGAGCCAATTTAGTTTTTCCACTCACAAATTAGAGTGTGAGGTAGGACTCAGCACTCCAGCCCTTCACCTATCTGTGTTGCCTACTGCCCTATAAGCAATTTGAGTTCTGAGTACCAGCCACCCATCTCCATACACACTAGAATCAGCTCCTTCTCTGTTGCTCATTGTTAAGAGAACAAGAATAATTTGTACCACTTTTATCTAACCATTGCCAACACACACACACACACACACACACACACACACACACACACACACACACACACACAGAGTCACATTCAACCGGTTTTCCTCTTCATTGTTTCTCAGACTTGACCTGAGTCACCACCTCTTCTCCTTCTCACTTTGCCCCCGCCCTACTCTCAGCTGTTTTCAAAGATTTCACCAGTTGCATAACCTACCTCACATTTCTCTCTGCTTTAAATCTGCTTCCCAGGCAACATACTCTGGGTCTCCTTCCCTTTCCTTTCTTTCCTTTCTTCACACGCGTGCGCAGTGCTGACAAACTAATTATCATGTAACCTTCTTCACTGGCTAGTCTAAACCCAATGACATTTATATCTGTGATCTACCATGTCACAGAATGCAGAGGCAGGAAGATTGGAGCCTTCCACACATTGATCCATGTTGCCACAGAATGATAGCTTGCATTGCTCAAAAACAGCACACACTATGGCTCTTCACAGAGAGATCTATGCCCATCACAGCCACTGACTGAAATGTTCCCACATGTAAAAGCTATTGTCTCCAGATTCATGCAGAAACTCGGAAGATCGCACTTCACATAGAGTAGAATGGTCCATTGCATTCCAGGGTATGAGACAAAGGTAATGATGGTGACAATGAGCATGGATCATGTACCTTTTCTGAACCAAGCATCTTGCTAAATGTTTACCTGGACCCTCTCACTTAATCCTTAAGCATAACCATGAGGGAATGAGGAGCAGAATTCAGGAAGAGGAGGAATAAACAAGAAGCTTCACAGCCAGCTGCTTTCTGGGCACTGTTTGGGACACGTCTCTGAGAGTGTGGTGGAACCAGGCAGAACTATGCTTATGTTAATGGTATTTACTCTCACATGATGGCATTGGAAGTGCGCTTCGATGTAGGATATAAGTACTTCCCATCCAGGCAAGCCTGGGACCTCCTTGGATTTAAGCAACAAATGTCTCTTCTTAAAGAGAAAATAATGTTTTATAAACCTAAGACTAGCCTAATCCAAAAGGTGAGAAGAAATGGCCCACCTTAAGACATGCCAGAAAGTTGGAAAAATAATTGTCCCCATAATAGCCTGTGTACCTGCAAGGTCCCCAAAGCCCCGACACCTGTAGTAATTGCTCACTTTCTTCCCCCTCTTCCCTGAACATTGTGAGGGAGATTTTGTAGATGAGTTCACTGGGCCTTCTATAGGAGAGAGACAATGACCAGTCCCAACCAGCCATGATGCCTAGGAACACCATCAGTTAACAGCACTCATGGTAACACTAAGCATGCAGTAGTGGCTTTTTTGTAGTCACTTTTTTGTCTCAACAAATACAACTTTCCAGTTCACTCCTCTTTCCAGTTTCCTCTTTCTTACAGCCTGCCCGCCTGCCTCCCCCACTAAGACAGCGACCCCTTTCATCAATTATCCTCAAGTTTTCCCAGAGTCCCTTTTAAATCCTTTCATCAACATAACCAAGGACCTGAATGGGTATCAGAGTCCCCCACCCCACAGCAGCAGTGGGTACTATGATTCCCATTTTATAGTTGAAAGCACAGAGGCTTACCATGTGTCTGCGTTTCCCCTAAGAAATATGCCCCACAGGTGGTGAAATTTGCGTGTAGATCTTGGTCTCCACGTCCCAAGCTTGAGTCATTAACTACACTTGCTTCACCTACTGGTAAGCATCCAAATATTGCTTTGTTTTTTAATTAATTTATTTTATTTATGTGTGCATTGACCTGAATGTATGTATGCATGTCATGTGTGTGTCTGCCACCAAGTGGAAGTCAGAAGAGGTGTGAATTCTTCAAGAACTGGAGTTACAGATAGTTGTGAATCACTATGTGAATACTGGAAACCAAGCCCAGATCCTCTGCAAAAGCAACAAGTGCTCTTAATCTTAATCGAAGAGGCATCCGTCTAGGCCCCAATCACTTGTTTTTGAACCATGGTCTCATTATATAGCCCAGACTAGCCCTGAACTCCATGTCTTCTCAAGAGACTACATTAATGACAAACAAACTACTCTAAGGTCATCTTACCAATGAGGGACACAACTTCAGGCTTGGGAGTCATCACAAGTGGATCTTTTCTGAGTGTTTTAACTGTTCATATTCTAGTGGCAAATTTGTTGAAATTTTCCTATAGTAAATATCACAAATGATATGTTTATTTTAGTTTAAAAAAAACAAAAAGAAGAAGAAAACACAAACAGTGAACAGTACTCAAAGGTAAGCAAAATCACATTGTAACCAATTCATTAAAAAATTGAGTCCAACTAGAGAGCTGTCAGTTACCACCAAGGTATGTGTGCCACTACTGCATGCTTAGTGTTACCAAGAGTGCTGGTAGCTGATGGTGTTCCTAGGCATCATGGCTGGTTGGGACTGGTCATTGTCTCGCTCCTATAGAAGGCCCACTGAACTCATCTACAAAATCTCCCTCACAATGTTCAGGGAAGAGGGGGAAGAAAGATTGTAAGAGCCAGAGGGTCATGGAGTTAGCTATAAGAGTGTGTCTCCTAATTATGCCAGAAGCTATACCCATAATGTCTCATTAACATGACTGTTCAAACATGAGCCAAACAAGGAGAACATCAAGAGACATGCCAAACTGGATAGGGAGAAAGTCTACAAGGCCTCAACCCTACACAAAGAACACATGAAAGCTGGAAGTGGGGGTCGTGGTCCTTCCCAGGAAAGAGCTAAGCAAATGGTTGTCCAGTGCAAACTTCTAGCCATAGAAACAAGCATAAAAGTAAAATTGTATGGACTGAACAGGTTATATTTGATAAAATACATACATATGCAAATAATAATAATTTTTTAAGGCCTGAATTTGAAAAAGAGGAGGGGTACATTGAAGGGTTTGAAGGGAAGAAAGGGAAGAGTGAAATATTGTGATTATAATCTAAAAAAGGTCAATATAGTCCTTAGAAAATAAAATAAATTGAGAAATTTTGAAAACAAGCTTCCTCTTTTTGAAAAGGATAGAAGACTGAGTACAGAATACATGGTGCAAGTACTCGATTCCCTTTGTTATCTCCTGAGAAATCCGGACTTCTTCCTAGGCACACAAGAGGCCAGCCAGGGCAGAAGCTAATGTTTCCATGGCCTATATCCAGTGTCATGTTCATTCACCCCACTATGTTGCCCCAAACCTTATGGTGGGAGATTTGGGCTCAGGGGCCACATTACCACCAGAACCACTGTTTCTACATATCTCTTTGGGCTAAGGAGTTCTGATTCTAAAGCAGCTGGTCCTACTGTACGTTGCTTCCTCCAAGGATAGCCTGGCAGGGTGTAAGAAGTTGTCGCTGGAGCATTGATTTGGAAGGTGAATTCCACAGGACCAGAGAAGAGAAGGCAGCAGGTGTTCTCATATTTGCCATATCCACAAAACTCTCTCTGCCAGCAGCTTTCAGTCTTAATAATAGAGCTCAGCTCCCTCCATAAGTCAATTCGTACCCATTATAGAGCTTTGCCATTCCCTGTCCCTTGAAGAGGTGATCTGTCTGGAATCATCGCCATCTAGCCAATGGCAAAAGCTGATCCCATATTTTGATTTCCACTTACTAGTCAGCAACTTAGATTTCCACTATTAAAGCATAATTATGAAGCAATTTGGTTACTATTAGACTTGAGTCTATTTAAGAAATAAAGCAGAAAATGGTGCCTGTGGTTGCACATGGTTTATATTTAAAGTTTAAGGTAATTTGTAAAATGAAAGAGTACTCATGAACAACCATGGTGTTCTTACACCAACCATGATGCAAATCTCTTTGGGCTAACCAGGCTATGACGGCCTGGTAGGGTGTGAGGAGTAACTACAGGGCTTAAGTATTGACTTGGGAGTTAAATTCCACAGGACCAGAGAAGGGGATGTCAACAGCCCTCCTTCATTCATTTCCCTCCTACTCCTTCTGTCAAAATACCACAAACAGTATTAATTTTTATATGTCCTTTAAAAATCTTTAGTTTTCCTGGCTAAGAGCATTATAAAACTTTTCTTCTTACAAATTGTTGTGCATTGTAAAACCCAGAACTGTAACTGCCCAAACCACATAGCTGGGAGCCCTCAGCGCACTTCCTGGAAGGTAGCAAAGGTGTCTGGCAAGTTAACTGCTCTATTAACTCATCATCTTTTTGTTGTTGTTGTTGTTGTTGCTGTACCTCTCAAACCCTTGCGCAATGAGCCTGGGATATTTTACATCATTCTAATAAGACTTAAGGAATTGATTTGAGACAGAAAGATTTAAGGACAGTATCTCTGGCTTTGAATTCCAGGTTAGCTATTGACAAGCGAGTCTTAATAACTACTTTCAACCCTTTGAATCACCCTAGCCTGCCTCCTCAAAGTGTAACAAACACACGTAGGAAAAGAGGAAGGTTTGTGTGTGCTTTTGTTAGGGGAAAAGTGATAAATACAGGTTTTCCAATAGCAATGTATGACTTTAGGGACATACCTATTGATTTGTCTTGGCATGGATAATGAGTGGTCTGATAATACAATCAAGAAAAGTTGAAGAGAAAGGCATGCCAGACTATATAACAACCGAGCAGAAACAAGAGCAAAAGCCCCACTAGTCACTCACTAATCAATGTGGGAGGAAAGTCTAATGAGAGAACACACATAGACACATTCATACATCCACCTGCTTAAACATTGTTCCCTTTCCCTTAAACAAAGGAAACAGTCTTTATTTCAGTGCCGACCCTGTTTCCTGACACTGTATCCAGACAGCTAATCATACCAAAAGGACTCAGGCAATGGGACAGACAGAAAATGCCATAAATCTGTAATGCTGAATGCCCATCTCCACCCCAGACGCCTACACCCCCAGACACACACAAGATGAACCAATGATGCACCAAGGCCTCAGACAAATTTCTGACCAACTTGGACATTGAGGAATTTCTCTACTTTCCTTTAACATTGTGAAGTAAGCTCATCAGAGACCACACAACACAGAAACTCTAGCAGCTGCATGGGGAACCTGCCCAAATCATGAAGCCCTAAGCCTTATACCCCTTTGTCTTTTGTGCACAAAACCCAAGTCCCAGTTGTTACACTTCAGCTAGCAAAAAGCAGACCTACAGAAGCCAAAAGGTATTGGTGCATTGTTAGAACATTTAGGGACTTTTTACTCAGGGTCTTTCCAGGAATCATTGACCTAGACTTTGCTCCTGGTTTGAAAGGTAGACAAGGTCCTTGCTTCTGTTTTGGCAGGAGTTGCAACCTACATGCTGGGTTTCAGGAACATCTGACATGAACGTCTGAGTGGAACGTCTAACATGGTACCAGTTGTGCCACGGCCTATGGCCTGTTACAACCATAACTATTATAAGTGTTATTTTTTTTTTGGTGGCATATAAATATTTGGTCAACAAGCAAGTGAAGGACTTGTTTGAAAAACAACTTCAAATCTCTGAAGAAAGAGATTGAAGCTGACATCAGAAGATAGAAAGATCTCCCTTGTTCATGGATCAGGAGAATTAACATAGTAAAAATGGCCATCTTACCAAAAGCAATTTACAGATTCAATGCAATCCCTATCAAAATACCTACACAATTTTTTAAGACATTGAAAGATCAATTCTCAACTTCATATGGAAAAAAACCTAGAATAGCTAAAACAATCCAATCAATAAAAGATCCTCTGGAGGAATCTCCATACCTGAACTCAAGCTGTACTACAGAGCAACAGCATGGTACTGGCACAGCAATAGGCTGGTTGATCAATGGAATCGAATCAAAGACCCAGATATGAATCCACACACATATGGTCACTTGATTTTTGGCAAAGATGTCAAATCTATTCAATGGAAAAAGGATAACATTGTCAACAAATAGTGCTGGTCTAACTGGATGTCTACATGTAGAAAAATGCAATTAAACCCATACTTGTCACCATGCACAAAACACAAGTCCAAGTGGATAAAGACCTCAACATAAAACCAGATACACTTCGAAAAATGGGGCTTTTTTCTCTGCTTGTGGAGATAAGAGAAGGATTTCATATCTGTTCATCCCCCAAGCCATCTTTATTGTTACTCTCAGCACCTTACAGGTTCACTAGGCACAATCTTGGCCACTTTGCCAGGCAGAATTCCATACCCATTCTGACAAATGGGCAACATCTTTTGATATCTTCTTGTGTCCTACTAGTCACCAATAGAACTCACGTCACCTTGAACAAGAAGTTCAAATATGATTTCTGAAGGTTCTCCTTGCTCTGACATTATCTGAGCCATCAGCTGTTTCAAATCTTTCAATCCCAATTACCTCTAAGAGATCACATTGTGCTTAATTCAGAGACACATCTTTAATCTGAAGCATTAATGTCTGGAAACACACTAGTTGCATAGCACCTATAGTAAGTGGAAACCAAGAACATGTGATCTTTGAAATACTTTAACACCAGTTCAATAGCCCAGTAGGGCTCTCCTAGTGTTCTGCCTTCTGAAATGATGCTTTAAAATGGTATATCTGCTGCCTCCATCTCCTTATTGCCTCCTGCTCTAAGTTTTCTGAGGCCTCTATCTTTTTAAGGACAAATACTGTGTATGATAGTGAGTACATGAAGATATGTGATTATCTGTTCTGGGAGGATAAGGAAGCCTGATTAGAAGAAGCAACAGCTATGACGAATACCTAGTGAGTCTCACATAGGAAGCCCAAGACTGAGCAAGGCCACTGTTATAAAGATCAAGCCTTTATTTCATGCTCAGAGACTGCCTTGCTTTCTTAGGTAACTGGTGAAGGTGGTGACTAGATTTCCAAAGACTACTATTAGTGTGTGTGTGCGTGTGTGTGTGTGTGTGTGTGTGTGTGTGTGTGTGTATGTAAAACAATTTTTATCTAACTATAGATTTTGAGTGCTTTTTTTCCTCTAAGGAAGTATCCTAGGCATATTGTGAAATCCAATCTATATATTTAAAACAAGAGCTTTCCAGATAGTTTTGAAATCAGAAGTGCAAAGCATCCACCCCACCTTTCTGGTCTGCACTGTACCATTTGAGTACACTGTGGACTCAGAAAATGGCTGATATATCAAAGCTTGTCACTGGATTTTCAAATTAATGTTGACTACATTAGCTGATTTTCTCATGGATGGGACAAAGTCTCTGCCAAAAGCAACTCCAGGAAGGAAGGGATCATTTTGGTTCCAGGACAGAGTCCGCCATGGCGGGAAGGAAATGGCATCAGGCTGGTGACACTGCAGCCACTGTCAGTAGTAAGGAGAGCCAGACAAAGTCTGGTGCTCGGCTCATGTTCTTGTTTTATTCCGTTTGGGATGCCTGTATCACACTTCTCCCTTCAAAGCTCAGGAATCATGGCAAAAGAAGGGCCACAACAGTTGTAAGAACCAGAGGTAGGGACAGCCTGGTTCAAAACAGTATCTACTGGACATCAAGGGGCCATTGTACACCTGAATAGTTTTAGATGTTTCTTCTACCAAAGGAGAATTATTTTCTCACTGTAATACCTATCAAAATTCCAATAACAGTCTTCACAAGAATGCAGGAATAACCATCGAAACTTTTTACAGAAGTAAAAAAATACCCAAGGCAAAGGAATACTGAGAAAAAGAACCAGTGTTCTCGGTATTACCATAAGTCACTTTAAATTATACCACAGAGCCACAGTAAAAAGTGCTACAAAAACAGATATGCACATGCAGACTAAAAGAAAAGGAGAGGAGAGGAGAGGAGAAAAGAAAAGAAAAGGAGAGAAGAGAGGAATAGAGGACCAGAAACAAACCCACACAGCTGCAGCCATATGATTTTTAACAATTATGACACAATTGGGTTGTTTGGCTTTGTGGTGTTTAATTTCTTGAGTTCTTTATATATTTTGGATATTAGACCTTTGTCAGATGAAGGGTTGGTGAAGATCTTTTCCCAGTCTGTAGGCTGTCGCTTTGCTCTACTGACAGTGTCTCCTGCCTTACAGAAGCTTCTCAGCCTCATGAGGTCCCATTTATTAATTGTTGATATTAAGGCCTAGGCTGTTGGTGTTCAGGAAGTTGTCTCCTGTGCCTATGTGTCCCAGGCTCTTCCCCACTTTTTCCTCTAACTGAATTAATGTCTCTGGTTTTAAGTTGAGGTCTTTAATCCACTTGGACTTGAGTTTTGTGCATGGTGACAAATAGGGGTCTAATTGCATTTTTCTACATGTAGACATCCAGTTAGTTAGACCAGCACCATTTGTTGAATATGCTATCATTTTTCCATTGAATAGATTTGGCTTCTTTGTCAAAAATCAAGTGACCATATGTGTGTGGATTCATCTCTGGGTCTTCAATTCGATTCCATTGATCCACCAGCCTATTGCTTTGCCAGTACCATGCTGTTTTAGTTACTGTTGCTCTGTAATACAGCTTGAGATCAGGTATGGAGATTCCTCTGGAGGATCTTTTATTGTATAAGATTGTTTTTGCAATTCTGGGCTTTTTATTTCTCCATATGAACTTGAGAATTGATCTTTGAATATCTTCAAAGCCAAACAACCCAATTGCGAAATGGGGCTTGGAACTTAACAGAGAATTCTCAACAGAGGAATATCAAATGGCTGAGAAACACTTAAAGAAATGCTCAACCTCCTTAGTCTTCAGGGAAATGCAATCTTACACCCATCAGAATGGTTAAGATCAAAAACTCAAATGACACCACATGTTGGCGAGGATGTGAACAGAGAGGAACACTCCTTCATTGCTGGTGGGAATGCAAACTAGTACAACCACTTTGGAAAGCTATCTGGTGCTTTCTCAGAAAAATGGGAATAGGGCTTCCTCAAGACCCAGCCATCCCACTCCTTGGAATATACCCAGAAAATGCCCTACCACATAACAGAGACATATGCTCAACCATGTTCATAGCTGCCTTATTCATAATAGCCAGAACATGGAAACAGCCTAAGTGTCCCTCAGTAGAAGATTGGACTAAGAAACTGTGGTATATTTACACGATGGAATACTACTCAGCTATTAAAAACGAGGAATTCCCAAAATTTGTGGACAAATGAATTGATCTAGAAATTATCATAATGAGTGAGTTCACCCAGAAGCAAAAAGAGACAAATGGTATATACTCACTCATATCAAGACACTAGTCCAAGGGATACGTCCCATGAAAAACCATACTTACCAGGAAAGTGGGTCATACGGGAGGACATCCTATTGAGACTTTAGGTGAGAGTAGCATGGAAGAATGGGGAAATAGTAGGATCCACAGGGTCCTGGAAACCTACAAGAAGAACTTTATGACAGGCAGATCTGGGTCCTGGGGGCCTCCTCAAACTAAGGCACCAGCCAAGGAGAACCCCTACCAAGACCTAGCCAACGAACAGGATATTCTCCACCGTTGAGTGGAGAGTGAGATCTGACTCTCACATGAACTCTGGTGCCCCTTTTCTGACCATGTCCCCTGGATGGGGAGGCCTGGCGGCACCCAGAGGAAGGATAGCAAGTTTCCAAGAAGAGACTCAATATTCTAAGAGTATATATAGGGGGAGGAGGTCTCCCTCAATCACAGACATAGGGGAGGGGAGAAGGGGGGAAGTGGGAGGGAGGGAGGAATAGGAGGAAACAAGGGAAGGGCTAACAATCAAGATGTAATATGAATAAATTAATAATTTAAAAAATTTAAAAAACCAATTATGACACAAACATACATTTGAGAAAAATAGCTTATTTTTCAGGTTGTTTTGGAACACTGGGTATCCATATTTTTATTGTATTTTTATGTAATTAGATGGCTATCTCTCATTCTGTTCAAAAATCAATTCAAAGGTCAATTATTCCGTAAGGTCAGCCCTGAATCTAAAACCACAGGAATACATACAGGAAAGCTCCATGATGCAGGCATAGACAAGGGTTTTTGAACAAAGCTCCCTTAGCTCAGGAAACAGGAAGATAAGTTGACAAATAAAATTGTACAAAACAAGACAGTCTGACCAGTAGAGGAAATGAGAGAATCTTTTCCAGTCAACTATCTGAAAAAGCATTAACTTTCAAAATGCATAAGAACCTCAAAATATAAACAACAAATAACTGAAATAACAAATGGGTAACATAAATTCAGTTAAATTGTACAAATAGCTGATGATTGCATAACAACTGTTTAACATCTTTAGCAAATCAAAACTACACTGAGTTTCTGTCCTACTTGCCAGAATGGCTATTATCAAGAAACAAACAACTGCTGATGGGGTTGGAGTAAGAAACCTTTATACAGCAATGAAAGAAAAACAAGTGCTACAGAAATCAGTATGGATAGTCCTCAGAAACATAAACAGAATACAAATAAAGCAACTCTACAGCTCTTGGGTATGTGGCTAAAAGAATCTAAACACATCATAGAGATACTGGACATTCACGCTTATTGCTGCACTAGTAACATGCACATGGGACCAACTTAGATATCCATCAACAAAAAATGGGTAATGAGAAAGTGTCAGGCCCACACAATGGAATTTTATTCCATCAGGAAGAAGAATGAGACCACATCATGGGCAGGAAAAAGAAAATTAAAATGGACATCAAGATGTTAAGAATGTAAGTTACCAGCCTGGTCTACAAAGCGAGTCCAGGACAGCCAAGGCTACACGGAGAAACCCTGTTTCGAAAAACCAAAAAAAAAAAAAAAAAAAGAATGTAAGGTAGACTCAGAATGACAAGTGTTGCATGTTTTGTTTCCTATGTAATAGATTCTAGGGCAGAAAAGTTCTAGGAAATAGAAAGGAAACTATCAGAGAAGAGAGAGGAAACTGGGGTCAAGTGTGGTAGGAAAATAAGGAAGTGGGTGTTATTTAGACATGCTATATGTATGTATGAAAATGTCACAAAGAAACCTTTTATTGTGTACAATAAATACACACTAATAAACATTTTCTAAGTACTTTGGCTCATTTGAAAAATCACTGATTTAAAACATTGACCACTTTTTTTGGCTTGTATATCCTATGTCTATCATGGTCTAATATGCAATTTAAATAACAGGAAAAAACAGAAGTGCTATCCAACTAAAGAGTATTGATATCCACCAATGGATTAAATACTTAATAATGTATGGATCTGGGGAAACATGTAGTGCCATTCTTAGGCAAATGCAAGATGCAATCAAGGTATTAATTATTCATTCACTTATCAAGTACATGTCTACTAAGCTCACATAATGCCAGGTGCTGACACCACCCTTCTTTCACAAGCAGGAGAATGGTAACAGGTAGGAGCCAAGGGATCTTCAGAGCAGCTAGAGGCCAGATTCTCCATTGCAGAACTCTTTCATGTGCTCAGAGATACTCAAGAGATTAAACAGAGACTAGTATAAGTGAATTTAAGCATATCTCAGATTGTAGATTTCCTGTCTTCTCAGATTGGTGAATCCCATTTACCTTTAATTCTGCGACAGTAGTTCAGAAACAACTGCGTATCAATAATGTAAACTGACAGGTAATTCTGGGGAAATAAAACGTTTATTATCCCCCAACACTTTCCCTGCTCTTATGATGCATGAAGTGACTAAAATCTATGAGGCACAGACACAGTCTGGGTTAATGGAGATTTTCAGAGGCCAGTGTATCAGGTTGCCTCCAAACAATAAGAGATTAAGAAAACCTGAGGGGAACCCATAGTTACAAATGACTTTCAGTAGAAAAGAAACACTGAATTAATAGAATGGAGATTTTTCTGAGATAAAGGTGGTTCTCCCTTAGCTCATGTCAGAGAGAGGCGCGGGGGGGGGGGCGGTAGGGGATGGGGGGCACGTGTTTAGAGAGGAGCAGGTATCAGAGTTCAGGCTAGACACATCACTCCTGACTTACTGCCCTACTGCAACCCCTTCATTTATCCCATAAGATTCCGTCTGGAGGCTTCCTGTAGCAATGTGGACTGGAATGGTCTCCTCACCATACTGAAAGAACTCACCATCCACTTGGTAAACAATTTCCATTGATAAAATTATGTCAGGCAGGGCGAACGGCCAGGGGAAATGAGAACACTTTGTTCATGGTGGTTAGGAAGAAATGATGAGAGGTGATTTTTTTTTTCATAAATTGATCAGCTATTGGAAAAGGACAAAGCTCTTTTTCCAGCCTCAAACCCTGTGACAATTCTACACTAATCAAGACTGTTTGTTGCTGGCATGAAGGTGGATGTATAGATCAATAGTATAAAATGGAAGAAAGGAAAGGAAGAGACAGGAAGAAAATGGATAAGAAGGAAGGAAGGAAGGAAGGAAGGAAGGAAGGAAGAGAGAGAGCATGACAGTTCAACAGGGGAACAAGAAGTGACTCTTTGTAACTGGTGCTGGGCACGTGAGTATCCACATGTAAATAAGAGGAATGGGCCCCGACTCAGAGCAGTTAACTCAAAACAGATCCGCAGCCCAACCATAAAATCTGAAATTATAAAACTTTTAGAAGGAATCAGGGAATTTTAGCAATCTTGTACTAGGCAGCAGTTTCTCAGATACTATACAAAAAATAAATAAACAAAACAAGTAAAGGAAGAAAAATTAGACCAAGACTATATCACCATTAAAACAAGACCAATAGAGATCTCTGAACTCCCGGTTAATGGCTTTGGAGCATCCCACAGAAACAAAGAAGGCTGCGTTAACAATATAGAGAACCCAATCCCTAACCTTAGCCAGCACAGACAGGCTCCCAGATGATGTCCATGCTGTCATGCATGGAAGTGGAGCCTCCAATTTAGACATTTCAACAACCACAGAAGGTAAAATGAATACGAAACACACACATATTTTTATGTCAGGATGAGGAGGTATTCCCTATATATAAAGAAAACATTTTTTTAATTTATTTATTTTATGTATATGAGAACTCTTGTTTCCAAGCACACCAGAAGAGTGAATCAGATTCCATTACAGATCGTTATGAGCCACCATGTGATTGCTAGGAATTGAACTCAGCACCTCTGGAAGAACTGTCAGTGCTCTTAATGATTGAGCCATCTCTCCAGTCCTGGAAAATGTATTAATAATATTTAGTCATCAAACCAAATATTTATTGCTACCATGATGCCTATGTATTTTAGCTTCGTGAAATGTTTAATCTTCTATTGATAAAAAGAAAACATTATACATAATATTTAAAAGTTTTAAAAACTAGGAACAACTGTTTGTAAAAATAATAATAATAATAATGTCTTTAGGGTTTTAGTAATACATTTTACAATTCACCAACTTATAAAACAAGAAATGGAAAATTGACATAAATGGTCCACAAAAGCAAAAAAGTTCAAAAAAATTAAATGTATGTATGTGGAAAAGTGTTACCAAAATGGGGACTATGTGGATAAAATGCCAATATGTGACTATCAGGTTGATGAGTGGAGAGAGAGAGAGAGAGAGAGAGAGAGAGAGAGAGAGAGAGAGAGAGAGAGAGAGAGAGAGAGAGATTGGAAAAGGGCCTTCTGGTTTTCTCTGTGGCAGTCAAATTTACCACATATAGGATCCAGGTATGGTGATGTATACCAGTATCATATGTCAGCATTCAGGAGCCTGAAGCAGGGTGATTGTGAGTTCAAGAACAGCATGGGGGCTGGACAGATGGCTCAGCGGTTAAGAGCACTGACTGCTCTTCCAGAGGTCCTGAGTCCAATTCCTAGCAACTGCATGGTGGCTCACAACCATCTATAATGTGATCTAACGCCCTCTTCTGGTGTGCAGGTGACATGTAAGCAGAACACTGTATACATAATAAATAAATCGGTCTTTAAAAAAATGAACAGCATGGAATTCATTGCACTATATGTGTGTGTACTATACTACATAGACATTTACATTTACTATATGTGTATATATTACATAATATATTATAATCACAACACTGCTTTTGTTTTTTATAATACAAAGTAAACTATGGTTTCATTGTGAAATTCTCCCGGATGGAAAATTAAATTGAATATTTATTGTGTCCACTTTTCACTTTACAATAACGTTACCACTTATTTTGTATTATGTATTTCAATTGTCCGTTTAGTGAAAAATAAAGAAACCTGTAGTTTTTGGCTAATTTTTAGTTTAATATTTTACCATTAAGTGCCCCATAATAAAATGTGTTGTCAGCAGCCATATCCTAAGCCCCCAACTGAAGAATGTTTGACTGCTGCTTAAACCAAAGAAAGCAATCTCTGGCCTTTGTCACCTCCACAAGAGACTTAGGATCTCAAAGGTCCTAGTTAACAAAACTTTCACACATGCAAAAATCTCACAGAAACAACTGAATTATTTCTCCCATCATTTCTATCTAGTACTCACAGATGGGGATGAGGGGATAATGTCTACAGTTAGGGGAATCAGCATTTCTTGCTTTCTAGTCTAACGCTTAAACTCTCCTCCAACATGAGTTGTACACTTGGAAAAAATACAAAGTTGACACCTAGAAGTGGAGGATCAGGAGTTCAAGGCCATCCTGGGTTACAAGCGAATTTGAAGCATCTTGAGTGATGTGAGACAGTGTCTCAGAGAATGGGTGTGGTCTGGTGTCGTGGCAAGTGCCTTTAATCCTAACTTTAACTTGGGAGGAAAAGGGAGGTGGGTCTCTGTGAGGGGTCAGCCTGTTGTACATACTTAAGTTCCAGGCCAGCCAGGGCTACATAGTGAGACCCTGTCTCAAAGAACACACAGCACTGTCAATAACTCTCTGGTCTGAAGAATGATTCCAACTCAGTTCCTCTCTCTCTCTCTCTCTCTCTCTCTCTCTCTCTCTCTCTCTCTCTCTCTCTGTCTGTCTGTCTCTCTGTCTCTGTCTCTCTGTCTCTCTCTCTCTGTCTCTCTCTGTCTCTCTCTCTGTCTCTGTCTGTCTGTCTCTGTCTGTCTGTCTGTCTCTCTCTCTCTGTCTGTCTCTCTCTCTGTGTCTGTCTGTGTGTGTGTCTCTCTCTCTGTCTCTCTCTCTCTCTCTCTCCCTTTCTCACTCCAAAGTTTAACAATAGACCATGCAAACCGAGGCCGAGCCACCTAACTTCAATGAGAGAAGCATTAGAACTGATTGATCCTTGCCCCTTTCTGACTCTAAGATTTTAATATTCTGTGGTTCTGCTAACGGCATTCACAAGAAGTCAGTTACAACAGTGAAATGAAAGACGATAATAAAAATAACCACCAGTGTCTCTTGGTTTTGAAAGTGAAGTACATGTGGGAAATGACCTTAATTATAACCTAATTCATCTGTCATTATCTTATAGAATGGATGGGACAGGCTTTTGTCTCCTTCTAACAAATTCAATAAATGTGTTTGATGCATCCGTTTTTAAGTCAGTATCGTAATTAAAATATATATAGATATATCATTATTGTTTTTCATGGTCATTATTGCTAACAATCAAATATATTGTCCTCACTTACAGGATCTTGCCCTGACTGACCTGCACTGCACAGAGTGAATTTCAAGCTGTACTGTCTGATGATGTCCCCACCATCACTTGCTTTATTTCCTAAGTTGCCTTCTTTGAATCACTGGGCATCCATGAGTCCGAGGCATACCGTGATCACTATAGCTGTATTTCTGAGACTGTTTTTGTCTATAAGCACATTCATGGAGCTACCAATATGACTAGCCAGAGAAAGACTGCTTGAGTGAAATGTTTTGCCAAAGCAGGATTATTCGCTAATTTATTCACATTTTTCTCTATGTCTGAGCTTGGACAGGATCTTTATGGAGTGACAACACTCTGATCTATTTTTGTTCCTTCCTTCTGCTGTGTTACTGAGGCAGAGGAAGTAAACATAAGTAATCCAAATAGGAAACTATGTTCCATTTGCACTCACCATGTCTTCAATAGCTCTTTTTTTTTCTTTAAAGATGAGACTTTGTTTTTTTCAAATAAATTATTTAACTCATTCCAAGTTTCAAATACAAACTAATTTAGGATTCAATTATAGTAAGTATCCATCCAGATACCTGCCACGATGGGCCTTCCAACAAACACAGCTGCATGATGGAACAATGAAGGTCACACCAACTGGAAGGGCAGCAGGGGACACAGGGTAAGTATATTGAAGCCAGATGGGCTTTCTAGAAAAGAATCTGATGGGAGGGTTGCAAGTTCATGCCCTGATCCCAAGTTCTACACAAAATGTGAGCATTTGGCTATGATGGGTTAGAACCAGCTGGTCCAGCTTGAAAAAGCTGGTAAACTTTCATCACTCCAATAAGAATGGCTACATTCAAAAAGGTTGAGTGTAGTAAGTACCGGGGAAGGTGTGAGAGAAAGGGGATCCTTACACACTAATGATGGAATGTAAATTAAATCAATACAACCACATAAAAAATAGTATAGTGTTTCTCTCAAAAGATAGAAAGGATCCTATGATCCATGAGTTGTGTTACAGGTGTGTATTGAAAGGAAATGAGGTCAGCACACCAAAGAAACCTCTGTGCTCCCATGCTCATGACTGTGTTATTGACAGTAGCCAGGAAATGAGAGCAACCTGTGCCCAATAACTAAAGAGTGTATAAGAAACTATGATACATAGAGACAATGGGCTACACCTCGGCCATAAAAATAAAATGAAATGCAATCATGGGGAACAGTAGGAAAGGAACTGGAGATGACTGTGTTAATTGAAATAAGCCACACACACAAAACAAGTCCTTTGTCATCTCACCCCATTCGTGTTGGTGAGTTTATGTCAAAGACATTGAGAGTGAAAAGGGTACTTAGCAGAAGCAAAGAAGGATGCCAAGAGAAGAAAGAATGGGTGTCTCGGGGATTCATCTGTGGACAGGATGAACTTAGGACTGGAACTCAACCAAAGCAGGAACATGGAGGTAAGGAGTTGATACAGAGGCCATGTGGAAGAGTGCTACTTAGTGGCTTGCTGCTAATGGTGCTCATCCTGCTTTCTTATAGAACCCAGGACCACCAACCCAGGAATGGCTCCCCTCAAAATGGGCTGGGCTCTCCCCATAAATTACCAATTAAGAAAATGCCCTACAGGCTTGCATGTAGCCCAATGTTATGCAGAATTTTTCTTAATAGATGTGCCCTCCTTTCAAATGTCTTTAGCTTGTGTCACATTGACATAAAACTATCCTGAACAGTGGAGAAGGTTGGTCAGTGGGTACGATAATATAGTTGATCAGACCAACTACCACTAGTTTGCACAGGGTGCACAGGGTGATGTCAGGCCATCAGAATGCCCTGTACCATTGCAAAATCTAAAACAAAATGTTTTTAAAACCTTTACCACAGTGAAATTAAGGTGAGAAGTACTCAGGACTCATGAGCAGAGGCAGGAGTATCCTTAGTTCAAGGCCAGTCTAGGCTACACAGTGAGTTATTCATTGTAATCTAAGACTTTGTCTCAGAAAACCAAAACCAAGCAAACAAAATCCAAGGTCTGAGTAAAGAAAAAGAAATAAATATAAGTGTGTCAGGAAAATAAAGGTGTCTAACTTAATTTAACTACTACACATATCCGTCTGTAAAGATGCATTGCATATTATCACCATTAACACAATGTCATTGGTTCTACATCAGTGAGAAAAAGTAATTTTTGAAAGTTTTCAGAACGTGTATATACCATTATCAAATTGTTGTTAGTTTGATATTATCCATATGGGAGTATTTATCCTGTACATTGCTAACCAAGGTATTTGTTTTCAACGAGTCAGATGTTAATGCTAACCAACACCACCCGGCTCTAGGAGGCAGTGCTGCTGTTGAGCTGAGGCCCTGTGGAAGTGAGAGGGCCACGTCTATGCTGTGTTCAGAGACCCTCAGCGAGCATCCAGAGAATATTATCCTTTCACTGGACACTCACCATTCCATCTATTCAGGCCTTCTCACCATGTGATTGGTTTTCAAAGCCACCAAAGGAGCCAAGACACCATTAGAGGCCAGAGGCTCTTGGTTGATGTTTCTGCTGTTCCCACTAGTGACAGTGAGCAAAAGAGTTAAAAAGGAGACTGAGGAAAGCAGGAATATGAAAAAAAAGACTGAAGCTTTGCATGTGGCATTGCAGGACTGAGGAGGAGGGGAGCTGTTAAAAAAAAAAATCCTCCATGCAATGCTTCCATTCTCTTTGCATGACATCATGCAAAATAAAACACACATATACACTCATATGCATATGTGAAAGCACATGTGTATACAGATACAAACATGCATATTCATTTTTATGTACATATACACATATATTTCTACATACACACACATAGAAACAATACCATGACTGCCTCGGAGACCTGCCACTGGGTCACAGAATGAGCTTCTGGGACAGATACCTATGGCCATTGCCTGAAGCCCTAGAAAGAAAACTTCTGGGAAAGAGAAGAAGGTGCTTATGTCTGAGCAGCTGCTCCATGTATGACCACACCAGCACCACAATGAGATATGAATCTTGAACCTAAGTTTCATTTGGCTAGATGGAGGTAACTCAGACACCAACCTGACTTGTAGGGGAAAGTGAGGGCCAAAAGGGGAAAAACAAAACCTCCCAATCATAACCATCCCAAAGGAAAATAAAACTTCAATGTACATGAGAATTTCAAACCATTGTGATGGTCAGCCTTCATTGACAACTTGATTGGGTCTGGAACTAAGAGAGACACCTGGGTGAGTCTATGAGGATATTTTCAGGAAGGATTAAATGAGAGAAAGACACTCCCTAAGGTGCATAGCATCTTCTGCTGATGGCTGAGATATGGAGATCCTGCAGGATGGCAGTGCTATTGGCTTATCCCCTCCGCTTCTTGCTGGTGAATGCAACCCTTCCATGCTATCAAAACCCAGCTTCCTCGGCCTTCCAACCTGGACAGAAGAAGACTATCAGTTCTCCAGGAAGTCTCCCAGGCTTCCTGCACCAGATTGGGAGCAGGATGCCATCTAACCTTCTGAACTTAGGAGTCACTGTACCCCACCCCCAACCTTTCCAGTGTGAGAGTAGCCATTGTTGAACTATGCAGCTTGCATTTTATAGTCAATCTAATAAATTACCACTCAAGATAACACGTGTCTATTTCATCAGCTCTGTCCTCCTGGAGACTCTTAATACACTATGAAGGGTGACCTACAAATCAACAAAAGAAAAGTGATGCATACCTGTAATCTCTCAGCACTGGAAACACTTCAGCAAGAGGATTGTCAGTTCAAAACCAGCCTGAACTACAGAGTAACCTTCTCAGAAAATAAAAACAAATGAACAAAAAAAAAAAAAATCAATATGTGATTAACTGTACCAGACTGACCCCATCAATATCCTATCATCAAAGGGTGGAAGACTCATGGGACTCCACTTCCTGTTAAAGATGTATACAAAGTAAGTGGCTGATGGAGAAAGAAAAGGCATCTTCTTTAGTGGTGTAGCCACTGGTAAAGTGCCCATACTTCCATAAACAACCTACTGAGTCACACAAAATAAAAGACGTATGCGATTAGAAGGAGAGCTATGCCAAGAGCCGCCCTGTTCAGGGAGCTCACTAGGCATGTGGGCTGTCTAGGAGGTGATCTGGTGTTTACAAGGTCTTATACCACGATGTACCCCAAAACTGCTTCCAGCCTCTGATAGGCTGTCAGGAGCCATTGATTTGGGAAAGTCCAGGAGGCATGAGAGATCTCTGGAGGTGATCTGGTATTTGCAAGGTCTGGATTGTGATGCACCCCAGAACTGCTTCCAACCTCTGACTACCCTGTCAATTGTGCACTACTGCATCTCTCTGAAATCTGGCATTAGAGCCGGGCATGGTGGGGCATGCCTTTAATCCCAGCACCCAGGGAGGCAGAGGCAGGTGAATCACTGTGAGTCTAAGGCCAGCTTGGTCTACAAAGTGAGTCCAGGACAGCCAGGACTACATTCATGGCCAGCCTGGTCTACAAAGCGAGTCCAGTATAGCCAAGATTACACAGAGAAACCCTGTCTCGAAAAACCAAAAATAAATACATCTGGCATTGGTGTGAATTGTTAGCTTCTGGGTACTGACCAGCTCTGACTGAGCAAACTTCCTAGAGGATCATATTGAAGATGTACTTTTTGTTATCCAAATGAATTAATCCCTGATTATGGAATTGCTGATTTGGCTCAAATAGTTTTAAAAGTTAAAGTTAGTTTATGGCTGCAATAAATACCTTTGTGGACCTCCAGATGCCTCACTAGGATAGCCTACCAGCAGATTTGTGGCTTCAGATAAGCCTCCACCACAGATGGCACCATGAATCCTGGTATTTGACCATAAATGTAGCCAAATTTGTTTAAACTCCATGTGAACCTATGTGGAATGAAGTTACCTATAGATGTCTGAATTTACTCTGTTTCTTAGAATGAAAGACAGACAAAATTATTGTCCTGAGCTCGTATGAACTAAGAGATAGCTGGACAATGTATAGTCAGGTCCATCCTAACTGATAGATTGTATACTCTTGTAAGTTTCAGACCCTGTTAACCTTAGACCCTGCCAACCTTCGTCATTTTGAACTCACTATGAACTTACGTAATGGATACATAGATAAGAAATGTTTAGATTTAAAGCATGTAACCTATTGTATTTTAGGATTTGTCTGCTTTTGTGATTAATTGTACTCTTCTGACCATGAGGTAATCCCCTTTTTTCTCAGAAGTATAAATATGGGCTACAATAAACGTGAGAGAGAGAACAGAGGAGAAAAGATTGAGCAGCTTAACTTCAGTTGAAGTTAAAACGCCTGACTTCATCCACCTTTTCTCCTGGTCCTCTTCTCTTGAACGTATGTGTGTGAGTGGTTTATTTTCTATCTCTCTCTCTTACTTCTCATTTCTCTATAGATTAGCAAATAAGTTAGCAGACTCAGGGGCATCAGCCTTCTATGGCTAATAAGCCTAAGTTTACACCAACTTATTGGAGATCTCCGCAAAGAGGCCTATCTACAGATCAAAGAGCCTCCTTTTACGACCCCGTGCAGTTTCTAGCCAGAAGCTGCTTTTACAGCCTCAGCCATAGGAAAAAAGGTGGTCAGTTTAAGTTCTCCTCAGCCGCAGTACAGCCAGTCCCTAGAGAAGAAACCTTGGGCTCTTTTTCCCTTTCTTTCCTTTTTCTTCTTTCAATCCTGATCAGTTGCCTGAGCCATCAGCTCTGGTCACCCAAGAGATAAAGTAAACTAGAAGGGCATCCGCAATCCAATACCAGAGAAACTACCCTGGACCCTCTCCAGAGCACCAGCCGGGCATTAACAGAGCTAGTTGAGAAAAGGAAAAGCATTCACGGGAGCAGGAAAAGAGCAAGAGAAGGTCATTGGGGAGGGGTAAATATGATCAAAATACATTGTCTACATGAATGAAAATGTCAAAATGAAATTCATTATTGTGTACAATTAATATATGCTAACAAAAACATTTTAAATCAACAATGCAATTTTTATAACAACAAAAGAGCCAATACAACAACGAAATCCACTTTTAGAATTACAGTAAGACCACGAAACAACGTGGAATGGTTACCTCAGACAAGCATCCAGTAACAGCCCATGCAAAGGACAATCCATTGTGAGCTTGACGCCCACCCAGAAAGCTCAATGTCCCCACTCTCCACACTGTGATGGAACTGACTCCTTTTGCAAATAATAGGTTTCTCCACCTGTGCCCTTGCATTGCTCAGCCTTGTAAAGATTAGCCCTGAATCTGTTGGTGCATGTCCCTATACCAGTAAAGTTCTGTCTGTATTTTTCATAGGCAATAAAACTTGAAAATCCTCACCCTTCTCCTTATAACACAGATGTTCCCAATATGAAGAGAAATTGTTATCGAGTTCCTGACCCCTGGGAAAAGGCCATAGACTCAACCCAATTATAATTAAAAGGTTTACTGATTACTGCTGGAAGGACAACACTCTCTGAGCCAAACATGAAATTGCCATGAGAAAGGGGTTAAGGGAAAGGTTTTAAAGGTAAAAATTGCAAGAAAACTTTACGTATCTGCACAAGCAAGCCAAGAGCTGTGTTGCTCTGCCTAGATGAGGTAGCCAAAGTGACCTGAATCTCTGTAAAAGCCCACTGCAGAAGCCAAAAAGCAATTAGTCATAACAAGTAGATTTCAAGTGGGGGATCACTGAGTCTGGATCACTGAAAATTTATTTTACAAGGCCTGCAGTCAGAGACAAATGGCTTGTGGGTACTAAGATGAGTGCCTAGCATAAAATGGAGTTCTTTTCCCTCATCACTAAATGAGCGCAGTTTGACCTGTGTTCATGATCTTTGCTGTTGCTAGCCTGAAGCCAATCGCCATTGTGATCATGAGTAGGTGATGTGCTGGGGGTGTAACCTAGGTAAGTCAATAAGGTGTTACCAAACGGGGTAGGGGTAGGAAGTAATAAACTGCAGACCCAGGTCACAGCTTGTATTTGAGTTCCCTTGGAAGTCCATGCGTTGTAGAAGGCTTGATCTCTGGTTTGGGGCATTATTATTAGGAGATACTGAAACTTTAGGAGATGGGGCATAATGGAGGAAGTTATTTCACTGATGATGCATCCTTGAAATCTCGCCATCAGGTCCTCTTCTTCCTTTTTCTTTGCCTCCAGGCTGCCATGAGGTAAGAAGTTTCCTCCTATATGGGCTCTTACCTAGCATATCATAAAGGCCTTAAAGCAACAGGGCTAATAAACCATGGACTAAAGCCTTAGAAACCACGAGCTAAAAGAAGCTTAATAACCTGAGCATCTCGGGTACTTTGTTCTAGTAGTAGAAATCGGACTAGCAGGACTGGGGCTGTCTGAATGGTGGCTTCAGGCAATCTGCCTCACAATGATTGTATACAGGGCTGTACCTCAGAGAGCGTCCCTCCTCGAGGCAAGGGAGCTGGGTACCCATACTCCAGACGAATATTAGTGTCAATTTCAGATACATTCTTTTTACTCTGTGTGCCTACAAGGAAGGTAGCCACCATTCCTCACAGGCAGGGCTTAAAGATAAAAATAAAATAAAAATAAAAAATAAAAAACACATTGGAATAAAAAACACCCAGGAGCCCAGGGACAGAATCCCAGCAAAGGCGAAGTGATCTGAAGAGACACAAGCACTCAGATGTCACCTGCCATATTTAATCTTGCTGTCAGTAGCTAAGAAAGTGAGGTGGCAAGAAACAGAAGGAAAATATCAATCAGCATCTATCCATCCCGTTCACAAGTGCAACAAGTGAAGAATATGCCAGAAGGCCTGAGGAGAAATGAGACCTGCAGGTGGCAACAAATTGCTCAGATCTAGATGAGCCTCTGAACTTAAACTTGACTCAAAAAATTTCACCATAACATGGCCCCATACATCATATCATTCACTTTTGAAGTATTGGAAAAATATAAAAGATTCATGTCAGAAGTTATTGACAATTCTAAAAGCCATAAAGATATTTATTAACTTTGCAGAAGGGCTCCCCCCCCACCCCCAGTGCTGTACACGTGATTAGGAAGTCCAACAGAACAAGTTCATCACATGTGTTTCTTTCTCTTAGTAAATTATTAATGATTGTTCAGTTAAGTGGCAAATAAACCAGGGATTTAAAAAATAATAATTTAGCACAATCAATGCTCATAGAGAACATTGTAAGGAAGCCTCGGACTTAAGAATTTACATCCATGGATTTATGAGTGGGTGCTTTTATTGAATCCACCAGGGTAACACACTTCTTGAAAAGGCTGAAGGAATGTTATGAAAATACTTCTGTTGCCTTGGTGACCACCTCCAACTCCAACATATTGACATGACCGATATAAGTTCTGTTCCTGCAGCCATGCCTTCCTGTGGCAGGCAGAAGGACAGAAATTAGGGTGAAAGTTCTCAAGTCAGGCTCTTTAGAAGACAAGGCAACAGGGATGAAGGTGAGGTTGTCGTTTGAGGCTGTTTATAACCCAATTAAAAAGTAGGCATTTTGCATTGAAAAAGGAAACAGACAAAGTGAAACTGTTAAAAGAGACTGATTTCAAATTCTGTAAAATAAGAACAGGGGCACTGGTATGGTTTTTATGGATTGAGACAGGCTCACCAAATTGGGCAGAGTTCAGCAGAACTAGTGAACTGGCCTGGAAACCAAAGAGAAGTTCTGGCTGTCTTAAAGACTAGCAGTTGCTCTCCATAAGCTGACAGCAAGGCCCCATTGCTGAAAACAACACCTTCACAACTCATTGAACACAGAGAAGTTGAGCTAGTGCCTACCTAGATCCTTTGCCCCTCCTGGCTACCATCCTTGGTACTGTAGGTTCTCTTCATGATAACATAGGAGAAACATAAACACCAACAAATGCTTCAGTCTATAATGGTGTCCTACCATTGGTGCTAGGGTGATAGTGGCACGGAATTGGTGGGAGTAACCAACCAATATCTGATTTGACTTAGGTCCTACTCCACAAGATGAACACATACCTGACGCTGCATGGGTGACCAAGAATCTGAGGCTAGATAGCTCAGAGACCTAGAGGGGGAACCAAAGATTACTATTCTACAAAAGTAACATAGCAATAACATGATCCCTAATGGCATTCCACTGTGTTCATGTATCATCAGTTTGGCCATCGCCAGAGAGGCATCCTCCTGCAGCAGATGGGAACAAATACAGAAAGCCACAGCCAGACAGCATGTGGAATGTAAGAGATTATGAACACTTGGCCCTAAATGGGATGTCTCCATCAAATCCCTGCCTTAAAGCTCGGTGAGCCTGTAGAAGAAGAGGCAGAAAGAGTGTTTGCATATATATTATGGCTTCTTGTTGTGTTTTTATGGGATTCCTGAGTATGCAAACAAGTGTGTCTCTGCATCTATAGCAGCATTGTGTGCCTTTTCTTGGACTCTTTTCCTTTGTTTTGTCCTATTTTAGTTTCTTGGGTTTTGTTTTATCATATTTTATTTTATTTTATCTTATTATTATCCCTTGGGTACCATTTTTTTTCCTAAAGAGAGACAGAAAGAAATTAGATCTCGATAGGAAGGAAATTGGGGAAGAACTGGGAGGAATGGAGGGAGGGAAACCCATAATCAGGATATATTTTGTAAAAAATAAAATAAAATCAATTTTCAATAAATGGGAGGTTTGAGACTTCCTGGGAATCACAGGCCACTCATGTCAGGAAAGCAGGTTTGCTAACTGCACATCTTCACCTCTCCCTTGGCTCCTCCAGATCCAATGCCCAAGGCTCATGCCCAGCCCTGCAGCAGAAGGCCTGCTATGGCCCCTCTCTTCCCCTGCACCCATCTCCAGTGGATCACACAATCTTGTTTCCTCTTCAAACTTTCTTCCCCCAAGCAATCACTTTGTACCAGCCCCCAACTCCAACAGGCCCTCCACAGGGCCTCTCTAACAAGGGAAGCAAGTAGGTTAAATGCCAATCTTCCCCTCTCCCTCCGTTCCTCAAAGTCTTATCCCCCAGTTCCATCCCCAGATCTGTTGCAGAGCTGCTGTGGCCTCTTCTCATCCATGCTCCCATTCCTAGGGGACTAAGTACATGTTTGTGGAAAACCCTGATTTTTCTCTCTCCTCCCTCAGCTCCCTTCCCCAGCACATTTCCATTCCTAAGTATCAGTTCCCAATACCCAGAAACATACTTACCAGGATGTAGAACTTCCTTCCAGGCAATACACGGTGAACACACTCTCCTAAGAAGCAGAGAAGAAACAGAAAACAGAAATCAAGGAACAAAACACGTACTCAACAAAGACAAAACCAGATATCAGAACCAAGAGTTGTGATCCTCCCAATTCCAACTGCCTAGACACAAGTGTGAACACAGGATCACTTGCCCCTAACAGGGCTGTCTTGCCTGGCCTCAGTAGATGAGGATGAGCTCAGTTCTGATGCAACTTTATATGTTGGGGTGGTTGGCGGGGGTGCTCCCCTTTTCTGAGGAGAAGGAAAGGGGGTATAGAAAGAAGAGGATTGGAGGGAGGGACCAGGAGGAGAGGAGGGAGGAGGCTATGATTGGGATGTAAAGTGAATATGTAAATTACAAATAAATTTTTAAAAAGAAAACACAATCAATGGCAGGCAGGACAAAATGTCTCCCTCAAAGCCTACCAAGCCTAGCATATCAAGCCCTGAATATTCCAATGTAGTTTAAGCACAATAAAAGGATCTTAAAACAATCTTTAGGAATATCATAGATAATATGAGTAGATAATTATGAACATGATAATTCTTTTTTAAAAAATTAATAAATTCCTTAAATAACTCTGTGAAAACATAAACAGTGAAGTGAAATTAATAAAACCATACAAGCCTTGAAAGTAGAAATAGAATAAATAAAAAATATCAAAACTGAGGGAAATTTGAAGTTAAAAACATAGGAACTCTAATAAGAACCACAGAGCCTAGGCTCACTAACAGAATCCAAGCAATCCAAGAGAAAAATCTCTAATCCACTTGGATTTGAGTTTTGTGCAAGGTGACAAATATGGGTCCAGTTGTATTTTTTTACACATAGACCTCCAGTTAGACCAGCACTATTTGTTGAAGATGCTATCCTTTTTCCATTGAATGGATTGGCTTCTTTGTCAAAAATCAAGTGACCATATGTGTGTGGATTCATATCTGGGTCTTCGATTTGATTCCACTGATCAACCAGCCTGTTGCTGTGCCAGTACCATGCTGTTTTAATTACTATTGCTTTTATAGTACAGTTTGAGATCAGGTATGGAGATTCCTCTGGAGCACCTTTTATTGTACAAGATTGTTTTAGCTATTCTAGGTTTTTTCTTTTTCCATATGAAGTTCAGAATTGAACTTTCAATGTCGTTAAAAAATTGTGTAGGTATTCTGATAGGGATTGCATTGAATCTGTAGATTGCTTTTGGTAGGATGGCCATTTTTACTATGTTAATTCTCCCGATCCATGAGCAAGGAAGATCATTCCATCTTCTCAGGTCATCTTCAATCTCTTTCTTCAGAGTTTTGAAATTTTTCTCAAACAAGTCCTTCACTTGCTTAGTTAGAGTAACTCCTAAATATATTATATTGCTTGTGGCTAATGTGAAGGTTGTGGTTTTCCTAATTTCTTCCTCTGCAAGCTTGTCATCTGTGTATAGGAAGGCTACAGACTTTTTTGAGTTAATTTTGTATCCAGCCAATTTGCTGAAGGTGTTTACCAGCTATAGGAGTTCTCTGGTAGAATTTTGAGGTTCACTTATGTACACTATCATATCATCTGCAAATAGGGATAATTTGGCTTCCTCCTTTCCCATTTGGATACCCTTGATCTCCTGCACAAAACTCAAATCCAAGTGGATTAAAGACCTCAACATAAAACCAGAGACACTAAGCCACTTAGAAGAAAAAGTGGGAAAGAGCCTGGAACATATTGGCACAGGAGACAACTTCCTGAACAGAACACCAACGGCCCAGGCCTTAATGTCAACCATTAATAAATGGGACCTCATGAGGCTGAGAAGCTTCTGTAAGGCAGGAGACACTGTCAAGAGAACAAAGCGACAGCCTACAGACTGGGAAAAGATCTTCACCAACCCTACATCTGACAAAGGTCTAATATCCAAAATATATAAAGAACTCAAGAAGCTAAACACCACCAAACCAAATAACCCAATTGAGAAATGGGGCTTGGAACTAAACAGAGAATTCTCAACAAAGGAATATCAATGGCAGAGAAACACTTAAAGAAATGCTCAACCTCCTTAGTCATCAGGGAAATGCAAATCAAAACAACTCTGAGATTCCATCTTACACCCATCAGATTGGCTAAGATCAAAAAGTCAAGCGACGCCACATGCTGGCGAGGATGTGGGGAGAGAGGAACACTCCTTCATTGCTGGTGGGAATGCAAACTAGTACAGCCACTTTGGAAATCTATCTGGTGCTATCTCAGAAAAATTGGAATAGGGCTTCCTCAAGATCCAGCTATTCCACTCCTTGGAATATACCCAGAAGATGCTCCAGCACACAACAAGAAAATTTGCTCAACCATGTTCATAGCAGCCTTATTCATAATAGCCAGAACATGGAAACAGCCTAAGTGTCCATCAGTAGAAGAATGGATAAAGAAACTGTGGTACATATACACTATGAAATACTATTCAGCTATTAAAAACAAGGAATTCCCAAAATTTGTGGATAAATGGATTGAGCTAGAAATGATCATAATGAGTGAGTTAACCCAGAAGCAGAAAGACTCACATGGTATATACTCACTTATATCTGCATACTAGCCCAAGGGGCATGTCCCACGAAAGCCTTCATATACCAGGAAATTGGGACAGAGGGGAGGACATCCTATTGGGACTCTAGATGAGAGAAGCATGGGAGAATAGCAAAGTAGAAGGATCCAGAGAGTCCTAGAAACCTACAAGTAGAACATTATGATAGGCAGATTTGGGCCCAGGGGTCCCACTCAAACTAAGACACCAGCCAAGGACAATATAAGCAGTAAACTTTAAACCCCTACCCAGATCTAGCCAATGGTCAGAACATTCTCCACAGTTGAGTGGAGAGTGGGATATGACTTTCTCACGTACTCTGGTGCCTCACATTTGACCATGTCCCCTGAAGGGGTGGACCTGGTGGCACTCAGAGGAAGGACAGCAGGTTACCAAGAAGAGACTTGATACCCTATGAGCATATACAGGGGGAGGTAATCCCCCCTCAGGAACAGTCATAGGGGAGGGGAATAAGGGGAAAATGGGAGGGAGGGAAGAATGGGAGGACACAAGGGATGGGATAACCATTGAGATGTAACAAGAATAAATTAATAAAGAGAGAGAGAGAGAGAGAGAGAGAGAGAGAGAGAGAGAGAGAAATCTCAGGCATTGAGGACAAGATAGAAGTGGATATACCAACCAAAGAAAATGTTAAATCTAAAAAACTCCAGGCACAAAACACCCAGGGAAACTGGGGCACTATGAAAGGACAAAATCTAAGAATAATAAGAATAAAGGAATGGTAAGAAACCCAGATCAAATGCACAGAAAATATTTTCAACAAAATCACAAATGAAAATTTCCCTAAGCTAAAGAAGGAAATGTCCATCAAGGTACAAGACGCATGTGCAACACAAAATTGACTGGACCAGAAAAGAAATTCCCCTCAGCACATAATAGTCAAAAACACTAAATTTACATAACAAAGGAGGAATATTAAAAGCTGCAAGGGAAAGTCTAATTAACATAAAACTATTATTAGAATTGCACATGACTTCTCAGTGAAGACTCTAAAAGCCAGAAGGGCATACACAGATGTGCTACAGACTGTAAAAGACCACAGATGCCAGCTCAGACTACTATACCCAGCCAAAATTTTAATCACCATAGATGAAGAAAATAAGATATCCCACGATTAAAAAATAAAACAAATAAAAACAAGTTTAAGCAATATCTATCTAGAGAACCAGCCCTACAGAAGGTACCAGAAGAAAAACTACAACCTAAAGAAGTTATGCACACTCAAGAATACACAAGGAGTCAATAATGCCAGAACAACACATGAAAAGGGGAGGGAGAGAAACACAGCCCATCACATCAAAATAAAGACAACCAACAAGTACTTCTCGCTGATACTCTCAACATCAATGTTCTCAGTTCCCCCCAAATAAAAAGACACAGACTAACAGCTGCATCCTAGAAACACACCTTAATATCAAAGATAGATATCACCTCAGAATAAAAGGATGGAAAACTATATTCCAAGTTTGTTTTACAAACTAGATTCAATCCAAACTAATCTGAAGTGATAGAAAATGACACTATATACTCATGAAAAGAAATCTCCACCAACAGGACATACAGTTCCTAACATTTATACACCAAACACAAGGGCACTCAAGCATTAAAAACAAAACAACAACAAAACACACTAATATAGTTAAAATCACATATTGACCTTCACACAACATTATGGGTGAATTCAATACTCCACTCTCACCAATAGTAGGTCATCCAGAAATGCTTGGAGTTAAATGACATTATAAACCAAAATGATAAAAAAAAATTAAAAAATAAATTAAAATTTAAAAAAATAAATAAATAAACCAAAAGGACCTAACAGATATTTACAGAACATTACACACACACACACACACACACACACACACACACACACACACACACACACAATGCCATCTTCTCAGCAGTTTATGGCACTTTCTCCAATTTTGACCACATACTTGAACATAAAACATGTCTCAAGAGATGCAAGAATATTGAAAAAACACCCTGCCTCCTATTTGATCACCATAGATTAAAGCTGAATATCAACACTAGAAAAGTTAAAAATTAATGGAAACTGAACAACTAACTAGTGAATTTTTAAAAATGAATCAAGAACAAAATTAAAGACTTTCCAAAATTGAAAGAAAATGATCACACAACATATCTGAACTTATGGGACATAGTGAAGGCAGTTCTAAGAGGTAAGTTCATAGCACTAAGTGCCTACATTAAAAAAAAATAAGGATAATAAGGCTGGGCATGGTGGCGCATGCCTGTAGTCCCAGCACTCAGGGAGGAAAAGGCAGGCGGATCACTGTGAGTTTGAGGCCAGCCTGGTCTACAAACTGAGTCCAGGACAGCCAAGGCTATAACACAGAAACTTTGACTGGGGGGGGGGGGGGGGGGGTGGAGAAATGAATAGACCTCAAACTATCAACTTAAAAGCACACATGAAAGAAGAAATCTCTCCAAAAGAAGGAGATGGCTGAAATCAATAAAATGAAAAGAAAAAAGAATACAAAGACTCAGTAATCAAAGAATTGGTTCTCTGAGAAATCAGTAAGATTGACTAACCCTTACCAAAATAAACTAAAAGGTAAGAAAAATAACCAGAATTAGAAATGAAAAGGGAGACATAACAGACAGAGGAAATCCAGGGAATCATAGCACATTCTTTAAAAACCTGTACTCCACAAAACTGGAAAATCTAAAAAAAAAAAAAAAAAAAATTTAAGTACATATTTCTCAAGACATATCACTTACCAAAGTTAAACCAAGATCAGATAAACAATATAAACAGATTAATAACCTGTAGTGAGGTCATTAAAAGTCTCCCAACAAACAGAAGGTCAGGGACAGATGGTAATAGTGCAGGATTTTACCAGACTTTCAACGGAGAATTAAGACCAATTCTCCTCAAATTATTCCACAAATTAAAACAGAGGGACACTACCCAATTTATTCTATAAGGTCACAGCTACTCTGATACCCAAACCACATAAAGACCTAATAAAAAGAAAATTACAGAACAATTTCTCTTATGAATATAGATGTACAAATTCTCTATAAAAATTTACCAAAGTGAATCCAAGTGCACATTGAAAAGATCATCCACCATGGGCAAGTAGGCTTCATCCCAGAAATACAACTACATAAATCAATAAATGTTATCCACCATATAAACAAACTAAAAGACAAAAAAAATCACATGATGGTCTTATTAGCTACAGAAAAGCCTTTGACAAAATACAATATCCCTTCATGATGACGGTCCTGGAGAGATTAGGGATACAAATGACATATCTCAACATAATAAAAGCAATTTTCAGCAAGCCCATAGCTAACATCAACTTAAATGGAGAGAAATTCAAAGCAATTCCACTAAAATCAGGAAAAAGACAAGGTTGTTCACACTTAATCGATATAGTACCTGAAGGCTTAGGTAGAACAATAAGGCAATTGAAGGGGATCAAACAGACACAAATTAGAAAGGACCAAATCAAAGTTCTCTATTTACACATGGCATGATAGTATGCATGCGTGACCATGAGAAACACTTTCAGCAAAGTAGATGGATACAAAATTAACGCACAAATATCAGTAGTCCTCCTACATACAAACGGCAAATGAACTGAGAAAGAAATTAAGGAAACAAGACCTTTTACAATAGCTTCAAAGTAATATGAAATATCTTGGGAGAACTCTGGACAAGCAAGTGGAAGACTTACATAGTAAAAACTTCAAGTCATTGAAGAAAGAAAGCAAAGAAAATATCAGAAGATGGAAAGATCTCTCATGCTCATGCATTGGTAGGATTAAAATCATAAAAAACAGTCACAGTCATAGGGGAGGGGAGTAAGGAGAAAATGGGAGGGAGGGAGGAATGGGGGGATACAAGGGATGGGATAACAATTGAGATGTAATATGAATGAATAAATTAATAAAATATATTTTTTTAAAAATTGTCATCCTACCAGTCCATCAATTCTATTCATAGAACTTGAAAGGACAGGTTTTTACTTCATATGGAGGCATACACACACACACACACACACACACACACACACACACACACACACAAATACTGATAGCTAAACAATCCTGAATAAATATAAGAACTATGGGAGATATCACTATCCCTAATATCAAATTGTACTACAAAATTATAGCAATAAAACCAGCATGGTACTGACACAAAAAAAAAGACACATTGGTCAATGAAATCATTGACTGATCAGACATAAACCCCCACATCTTTGGACATCTGATTTTTGGTAAAGTGGCCATAGATAAACACTGGGGGCGAGGGGAGACAGAATCTTCAACAAATGGTGCATGCCAAACTGAATGGCTTGCATTTAGAAAAATGCAAATAGACCCATACTTATCACCCTGCAAAAAATGCAAAAAGACCCATACTTATCACCCTGTAAAAAAACTCAACTGCCAGTGGATCAAGGACCTGAACATAAAACCAGATATATTGAGCCTAATAGAAGAGAAAGTGAGGAAGAACTTTGAACACACTGGCACAGAAAAACATTTTCTGAACAGAACACCATTATCACAGGCACTAAGACCAACAGTTAATACACTGGACCTCCTAAAACTGAAAAACTGCTGCACAGCAAAGGACACCATCAATAGGACAAAGTGTCAGCCTACCGAATGGGAAAAGATTTTTACCAACTATACATCTCACTGAGGCCTAATATGCAAAATATATAAAGAGCTCAAAAAGCTAGATATCAATAAAGCAAATTATCTAATTTTAAAATGGGGTGCAAATCTAAACAGAGAGCTTGTGACAGAGAAAACTCAAATGGTTGAGAAACACTTAAAGAAATGTTCAATAGCCTTGGTCATCAGGGAAATGCAAATTAAAATTACTCTAAGATCTCATCTTACACCAATCAGTATAACTAAAATTAATTTAAAAATAAAAAAGCTCACTCTGGTGAAGCTGTGACATAATACTCATTCATTGTTGGTGGGAATGCAAACTTACACAGTGCCTGTAGAAATCAGTTTCTTCTTGAAGCTGGGAATCAATCTCCTCAAGATCCAGCTACAGCACTCTTGGACATATTCCCAAAGGATGTTTTACCCTACCACAAAGACATTTGCTCAGCCATGTTCATTGCTGCTCTATTCAGAGCAGCCAGAGATTGACAACAACCTAGATGTCCCTCAATAGGAGAATGGGTAAAGAAAATGTGGTCAATTTTCACAATGGATTATTACTCAACCGTTAAATAAAAACACCATCATAAATAGATTAAACTAGATAAATATCACTGAATGAGGTAGCCCAGAATGATAAATATGGTGTGTATTTGCTTAGATGTGGATATTAGTTGTGAGGACAATGATAAACCAATCTACAATCCATAAACCCAGAGAACAAGAGGGTACAGATAGACCTTGTTTGGAAAGGGGAACTAGAATAGATACTTGTGGATGGAAACTGGGCTGGAACAGGAGAATCAAGTGGTGAGGGTGGGACATGAGGGAGGAGATACAGGAAGAGGCAGCTAAAGTTAAGGACCATTTGAAAGGTATTATGGGAACTTACTACAGGAGAAGCTTCTAAAAATATATGAAAGTGATCTAAATGGAATCACTAAGTAATGGGGAAGGCAAATGGACATCTCCTCTCACCAAATAATGCTTCTAGTACTAGAAATGAGTTACATCTAAATTGAGTTGTTGGCAAAAGGGTCCTACGGGAACCCCCAGACAACCCAGCCTGTTGCCAAGAATATAGGTTGCTCTCCACAAACTGACAGCAAGGCCGCATTGTTGAAGACAATACCTACACAAGTTACAAAGCATTGAGAAGTCAAGTTGATGCCTTCATAGAGCCTTCACCCCTACATTCTACCATCTTTGATACAGAAAGTTACTCTGTGTGTTACCAAAAGAGAAACATAAACACTAAGCCAGCCTTTATCTACAATGATGTACTGTCTACATGACATGCTAGCGAAATAGGGCCACAAAGCTTGTGGAAATAACCAACCAATATCGGCTTTGATTTAAGGCCATCTCCACAAGATGGAACCCATGCCCAAAGCTGCTTGGGTGGCCAAGAACCTGAGAGTACATAACCCAGGGACCTAACCAAAGACTACTGTTCTAAAATAAAAAGTAACACTAAAATATCTCCTAATGAGATTCTTCAATACTCAAAGATCATAGCCATCATCAGAAGCTTCCTCCTTCAGGAGATGGAAGCATATACAGGGACAAACAGACCGACATTATGTAGGGAGACTTTAGAATATATATCTCTAAATGGGATGTCTCTATCAAATCTCTCCGCCCCTTGGAGCTCAGAGAACCCCTTGGAAGAGGAGACAGAAAGAATGCAAGGTTCCAAGGATAGAGATGGACACCAAGAAAGCAAGGTACCAGAAACCAACATGAGCAAAGCTCATATGAACTCACTGAGACAAAGGCATGTATAGGACCTGCACACATCTGCACCAGGTCCTCTGCATACATAGTATGGCTTTAATCTTTGTGCTTTTAAGGTATTCCTGAGTGTGTGAACTAGGGAGTCTCTGACTTTTCCTTTTGTTTGTTTATCTTGTCCAACTCTGCTGTAATAGTTTTGGGGTTATCTTATTACATTTTACTTTGTTATATTTTATTATTACCCCTTAGAAGACTGGTTCTTTTTCTAATAAGAGAGAGAAAGTGGGTATATCCAGATGGGAGGGGAGGTAGGGAGAAACTGGGACAAGTACAAGGAGGAGAGACTATAATCAGGATATATGATGTGAGAAAAAAAATCTATTTTAAATAAAAGGAAAAAACATATGAAGAAAGTGAGGCAGACAGGTTCCACAGCTAACAAGTGTTCCCAATGTAAAGTGCAGAGAGATGCAGAAGCACACGGAGAAGTGATGCCAAGAGCTTCCTGGCATTGACTGTGGCAAAACATTCCTACTAAAGGAAAACAAGATGAATAAAAATAAATGATAAATCAATAAGTGATCTGTGGTGTGCTCATCATGTTTTAATTGATGTAACAAAGTATCTGAAGCAATTTGTTTTGTGGAAAGGAAATATGTATGTGACCCAGCCATAGAGATTCTAGTTCAGGCCCAGGCATCCCCTCAGGATGCTGGATCTTTGGCAAGGATAGCTGCTCGAGCATCAGGAGCATGAGGTGGAACAAATCCCTTAAGGATCATGAGCCAGGAGAGAGAAAATAAGACCAGGGGACAAACTCCAGTAATCAAAGGCTCCCCCGCTAGACCTCACCTACCAGTGATCCTTTAGATACCAATAGCATCACCATAGGAACCAAGACTTCATTTAACAACCAAACCTTTAGAAGAGGATATCAATAATCAAACCATAGCAGGAAAAATGGGGAAGGAGAAAGCAAAACAAACAAAACTCAGAGATGGTGAGAAAGCAGTAAGGACACCAAAAAGCTCTCAGATTCTCATAAGCAGCAAATGACTAAGGATGATGGGGCAGTATTTCCCAGAGCTGGGGATACATAGCTGTCTTCAGAATTAATATTTATAAGATTCCATTTATTATTGAGCAAAATAAATATTTTCAGACTTATAGAGCAGAAAGTTTACCCCTCATAAATGTTCACTGAAAATTGATAACCTAAAAATTTCCATTTGAACAACAGTATAAGACTAGAGCAAAAGAAAACAGTAATGAGAGAGAAAAAGAACAGTGTGGGATAGAGAATGTTGAACCTCCTTCTAATGCTTCTGAGTTAGGAGAAAATGGAGTTGGTGAATTCAGCCAATATGTAATTAATATACAAGCTAAAATCTGAGAGCAACTGTTACAAGAAATATAGCCAGAACTAGATTGCCATACACAAAGGTGGGTAAAGAAAAAGAAATTTTAATTAATTCAAATGAAGAGGAAAACACAGCTCAACTGAAATATTTACAATAGTATATAGTAAGAGGCTGGAGCTTTCTGTATTTGCTGACTGTATCTCTAGGCTATCATTAACATGTGTGTTTGTACCCTATTTTCTAAATATTGGCATTTAGATCTGGATGTTTTACATGGGGAGGGCAATTTGTGGGGACTAGAGAGAGATATCTCAGACAGCAAAGTGTTTGCTGCACAAACGTAACAACAACATAAGTTCTATCCCCAGCACCCACATTAAAAAGCTGGGCATTGCACCCACGTGTACCTCTAGCACTGGGAAGGCAGAGATAGGTGGATCCAATGAACACTGCCTCATCTGTGAGTCCCGAGTTCCGATGAAAGAATTTGTCTCAAAAACGCAAAATAGGGGGCTCTTGGGAAACAACAGTAGGAGTTGACCTCTGGCTTCTTTGTGCACAAAAGCACAGGTGCTTACACACACATGAACCTAGATTGTGGTGTTAATTGGGGCTGTTGGTCCATGGCTATAATACCAGCAAGCCAGATGCTCAGATAGGATTGCTACTTTGTGGTCAGCCTCAAGTTAAAATAACTAAAGGAAAGGGGTTTGGAGTGTATGGTGCTAATCTCCACCAGAGGCTATATACTGTCCAGTTGTTCTTGGCAGCTATTGCCAGCCATTTGTAAGCATTGTCTTGTTCCTATGCCTCAGAGGCTGCAAAGTAGTCAAATTCTACCACACTCTGCTTATCAGTTAAATTTATTCTGCAGAGTGGCTTTTCCTGTCCATCCGTTGTGCAGAGGACAAAATCCGCTAATATGGATTAAAGCATGAGAAATATTTTGAATATTCCTTTCCTTTTCTGGATTTTTAAATTAATTAAATAAATTAAAGTTGTTCGCCAACATCTTTCAGGAGTCACTTTTGCCACTATCCACGTCATCATTGATTTGAACTTCTATGGTATGACACCTTTCCTGTGAAATGGTTGGCGCCATTTGATGGGGAATAAAGAAAAAGATGGACTGCCCTTCTTTGTGCTATGTGCCCAGACAGAGTCTATCACAACCAGGAAACAATTTTCTCCTACTGTCATCTATCCCATTTCATGCAGAGTCCTACAGGACTGCACACAGCTAGCTATAGGGAGCATCTGCTCATTGTGCATTGCATCCTTGGGGCTGGTATAGAAAAGAAAGGAGGAAATGGGAGCAGAGAAGTCTCTGGCTTGGCACTTCACAATATGCTGTTGGTTTTTTGGTTTTGTTTTTGTTTTTAATGAACTGAGCTTGTCCAAAGTAGACTCCCAACCCCCTTCAAGGTTACCAGAAATCACACCATTTGCCTTAATGCAATAAGGGAGGGACTTGGGTTATATTCAGAGTCAGGAAGGGGACATATTGGCCCTCTCCCTCTTTTTCTCCATCTTACACTCTTTTCCTGCTATTCCTTCTTTGCTCTGGTGGTAGTGTTTGAAACTAATGTCTCACATTTGCTGTGTGCTTACAACCACTAGCTATCATCAGTACTGCCCTCTCCCGCATACCCCATGCCAACTCCCACCCAGCTTTAAATCTGGGAAGGGATTTTCCCTAGCTAAGACACTTGCCGGGTGTATTATATCCGTGAAGGGATTCTACCTCTTAGAGTTGTTCTTTCTAAAAGAGAGCAGTAACTATGTGACAGAGGCAGAGGAGGAGTAAGTTAGTTCCTGGCACATAGTACAAATGTTCTTAGTGCATAGGACTCAGTGCCTACCAAGTCCTCAGTGAATCCATTATTATAAATTACTCCCATCTATCCAACATCTGCCTTGGAGAATGGATAGGCAAGACCATCATCCCACTCTACTAACAAACATCATCCTAAAAAGCACAACAAAAAATAAATAAAACAAACAGTATGTACTGTCAAGAACCCTAAAGCAAAACTTACAATCAAGAGAGAACACTGTCTTCACCAAGTAAGGGTAAGTGAGAAAAAGAGATATTGGAACAAGTTGTAAGTAAATATCTTTTTTTATCTCTTACCCTTACTAAAAAGTATAACAACAACAACAAAAAGATAAAACAAACAGTACATAACTGATTGTGTGGAAGGAATTTAATTTGACAAAGATTTTAGAAAAAGAAAACAAATACATGTAACTGTATCAATAGTTAGCATGGCCATTGGGGGAGAGGAGCTTCGGCATCTGTAAAGAGTCATTCCTAAGGAACAAAAGGAACCAGTACAAACCCCTGAAAGTCTGTATTCGGAAATCATATTGATTGAAAATGGTTATTATGCCATTGTAAGGTGTAGGTTGTGGATGAATCAAATGAGTGATTCTGCCGTAGACACTAAGAACTGATTTGGGGCATGGCTGAGGGGGGTGGGGGATGTAAGACACACAGAGCTAAATTAAAGCTCTGTAAGTCTGATTTGAACTGTCAGGAAGAACTGCATCCCTGGCCTCCCATCTCTGTCAATCAATCGACAAAAGTAAGGACAGTGGCCAGCGGTGCACAGGCCTCCTGTTCACACTGTGACCTCTTAAGTCACTCGCCACTGAGCGTATCTGGGGCTTCATGGAGAACTGGCTGGTTCCAGCTCTGGTGAAGAAAACATTCAAGATGTGCCTAAAAGTTGTTATATTAGGTAACAAATAAAATATTAAATGTCACTAGAGATGTGTCAATGGACTTCAGAGACATCCCGAATGAATTCCCTTCCAGCCAATGATGGGATAAGATGGATGAGGACCACATCAAATAGATTTGGTGTCTGCTAATGCCTTGTTCTCTCTTTCATAGATAATGCCTTCTACCTAGATCATCACATAGCAAAAGAATACAAGAAAGCTCACTTAAGCCTCTTTCCTAAGGCCACTAATGCCATTAATAACGGTAGGGCCCTGGTGACTTATTTCCCAGAGGTTTTACCTCTTAATGTCATAGTGATGGATCTACTAGGATCCTGCATACAAGCTTGGTGTGGACACTGACATTCAGATCATAGCAAAGCCACACACAATCCTGAATGCTTTCACAGCATCTCTCTCTCTAGCTTTCACTTGGCTATAACACAGCTGTTTTGACTCCTTGTTAAAGACAGCAAATCCCAGGTAGAATGTCACATCAGCCCCCTAAAGGTTCTCCACAGAGGACACTAGATAGCATCATGGGCATGTTTCTTAGCAAAAGCAATAACTGTACAACTTAAAAGCGTTGGTGGACTTAACCTTTTCTTTGTCCTGCCTTGGTCCTGGATTAGACTCCACCCAACACGGGTATTATATTAACTTTGGTTGAGCTGGCCACCACCTGCTCAGCTAGCACATTGGGAATCTGCGAGAAAAACCATAAGTACTTGGGGAGTGCAAATCCTCATCACCTTGGACGGAGGGTTGAGAACCCCAGGTCCTTATGGCCAGTGGATATGCTGTGTGTAGCCCAGGACTCCAGGCTCCTCGTCTTTCAGAGCACCCATCAACCCATCAATTCATAACCTCCTTAATTCCTCAAAAGAAACTTTGCATAGCTTTAACTTCTTTATAATCAGGTCAAATAAAAATGATTTTAATTAACTGTCTTGGCTTCTCTTTCTCATACCCAGCTGCTTTTTGCAATCTGGCAGCTCCCATCTGTTAGTTTTAAACTGACTGCTTCTGTATTCAGTGATCTTTTCCTATCCATTTACTGAGCCACTCTGGATACCCATAGGGTTGTCTTGGATACTACAGAGACAAAGCACAGGAAAAGCATTGGTCCCGACTTGTAGACAATACATCCTCAGAGAGTTTCCCTAGAATCCAATAAGGTTGATAGCCCAGTAACAGGCCCAGCAAGAGGATGAGGGTGACACTGTAGGGACCCAAGAAAGACTCCAATTGAGAGGCTGGCTTTGTGCCTTAAAGAAGGAATTGACCAAATGAAGGAGGAAATTTTGCAAAAAGACATAAAAGGCAAAGGCCCACGGAAGCCTTCCCAATGTTTACAAAAGCAAAGTAAAAGCTATGTCTTTGGGATTAATGAAACAATGAATAAAAACAAATGGAAGTTACCAACATTTCCTGGAAGTCTGAAAGTTCTCTCTACCAGGCTGAGAAATACACAACTTAATACACCATCTCTAGTTTCCCAACTCTGACCAGCACAGAGGTAAGATGCTTTCTAGGGAGAGAAGCTGCAGAGGCAGTTCTGTGACAGATCTGATTCTTCATGGAGGCCTTGCTGAGAAGGGACTCCTTGGAGTAACCAAGAGATAAGGCAAAAGGGTACACAGCTGTGCTAAAGATGAGCCTGCCAGCTCTAAGGCCCCTGAGGTGATGAAGGTGGTTGGAAGTAAGCCAGGAGTTCTCCTTGGCAAGTCCTAGCCTAAGCATGTCTCCAGATTCACCAGTAACCTGTGGAAACCACACTGAGTCCATCTTCCAGAGGTACCAAGCTTCCTGCATTGTCCAGAGTGACCACACCAAGGCGGTGATGCTTCTCTGGGACCCACCGGCTACAGATAACTGAGGAGAGCCTCTGGCTGATTTGGAAGCTGAGGAGAGGAAAAGGAGGAAAAGGGTAGAGAGAACAGGAAGGGGAGGAGTGGAAGGGCGAAAGAGAGCATGGTTGTTCTATTAATCTTTTAATATTCCTGTCTGCTTTGTTCTTCTCTGTTGTCTAGCTGAACCCAGCTCCTCTCAGCCTCACATAGCATTTTGCATCTACTCACTCCTGTGCATGGAAAGGATTCCTCTGAATATGCACCAAAAATGTCATAAATGCAAGGACGGCTTATGCTGTCCCTATAGCTCCTAAAACACAGCGCACAGCACAGCGAGAACCTGGTGAGTGCCTGCTGTTTAATATAGAGCCATTGATTACAATAAAAGTAGAGTAAAGTAGACATTTTCAGAAATGTGACGTGTGTGAAGATAGATCTCTTAGGAGTTTGTTGTGGTCACTCCTTCTGCAGAGATCTAAAGGGGAAAGAAAGCCTCACACAGCTTGTGGATTAATGTAATTGAGTCCCTGATGGATGGTGTGAGTCTTTGGAAAAATATATATTCTGCCTCCAAAGCCTCTTGGAAAAAAAGAGCTGATCGCAGATGTAGTTCCTCCTTCCACACTGCACTGCCCTAGAGCAGACAGCCTGAGATTGGGACTTAAGATCCCTAGCTATTTAATTAAATTGACAGAGTCAGTTAGTTTTTCTTAATCAATGCTGTGATTATGTCAGTTACAAAAGCCTGCAATCCCTCTTCCAACTTGGCAGGGTAAGGGAAAACACATCGTGGCCAATGCATATAAAAGGGCTTCTGTGACATATGTCCCCAGGTGGGACAGGAGATGAAAATTCCAATCTCCTTCTGCCTTGAGCTTCATCTGGGGTCTGGAGTAAATCTCCACTAAAGTGCACATATTGATTAAGCCCTTGCAGGGAGTGAAACCCTCCGCTTGCTGTGAGCAGGAGATGATAACAATAAAAGTGTCTGGCATAGCTTATGCTTATCAGGTGAGAAAAGGCTTTCTCCCGCTTGTCCTATCCTCGTCACTTTTCCAAGAAACAGACAAACCCACTGCAATGCAGAAAACAGAGGTCTTAATATGCTAGTGACAGGCCCACTGTTACCTAGGACTGTGAGATGAAGTCTTTAGGGGAAATGTTGTAAGCCCAAATTTATTGCACTTTGCCGAAATGCGATGATTGGCCAATAAACAAGATATAAATGTTCTCTCAACTTCCCAGCTTGACTTGTGTGGGTGGAAACGTAAGGCAAACTTGACAGACTCCACACATGAAATTCAGAACTTGAGGTTTTTTTTTTTTTCCTTGCTTAGCAACATTCTATAGGATACCTTTGGCAACACTAAGCTACAGGAGAGAACTGTAGCTCCCAGCCAGCCATGAATTCATGAAGGGAACAACCCTGACTTACCGTGCACTGTGTTGCTAAGCTAGGGTTGTCGGCAGGCAAGGCATATGAAATGCACATTTAACATACAGTGTTTTCAGCTGTGATACTTTCAATCGACAGTAGATGTATTAGGATGGGTGTGCAAAGAAGCACCTATATTTACAGCCATCTGCAGGAAGAGACCACGTGTATCGGTCTTTCCTAAGCCTGCCTGCCTCCCACAATGGCTCAGCTGTTGTTAGATGCCACGTCTGTTATAATCACATAGTATAAGTGCTTTAGGGTCTCCATAAGTGTCTCTCTTTTCTGCATTAAATTGTGCATGAATCTCATAATCTAAGCTCAAACACGACAGGCACATATGTACCAAGAATGGCATAGGGCAAAGGAAACAACTGTGTGGCCTTCCTCCTTCAGCAAGAGACAGGTGGGAGGGGGTCTCAAGGATCCTAGGAGCTGTCTCCTCAACTCTGGGCCTGCAAGAGGAGAAGAGGAAACAGGCTGCTGCTCTACTTGTGTGTATTCATTATTTTTGTTGTTGTTGTTGCCATGACCAAACACCTTCCAAGAAGCAACCTGTGGTAAGTGTGATGGGTAAACTCTATTGACAACATGTGTGGATTTAGAATCATCATGGAAACATACTTCTGAGTGTGTGTTTACAGAAAGGTTTGACTGAGAAAGGAAGATTCACCCTAAATATGGGGGGCACTGTCTTACAGACTTGGGTCCAGGACTGAATGAAAACAAGGCAGCCAGGGAAATGCCAGCACTCAGCACCCTCTGCTTCCTGCCTGCTGATGCACTGTGACCAACTGGCTCATAATCCTGACATCTTGACTTCACTGCCATGATGGACAGTCCCCTCAAAACATGATCCAAATACACTCTTCTTTTCATCGGGGATTTTTGTCACACCAAAAAGAAAAATATCTAACAGAGCAAGAAACCCTTATTTTTGGCTTATATTTTAAGGTTTAGCATGGAGAATAAGGGAAGGCAAGAGAGGCTTGGAACTGTGGCAGCAGCTAGTTGCTCACATCTCAGCAGACCATGAAGCAAAGAGAATAAAGTCCCAGTACTTTTGTAGCTCCCCCCCCTCCCCTTCATCCTCCTCCTCCTCCCCTTCATCCTCCTCCCCCTCATCCTCCTCCTCCTCCCCTTCCTCCTCCTCCTCCCCTTCCTCCTCCCCTTCTTCCTCCCCTTCCTCCTCCTCCTCCCCTTCCTCCTCCCCTTCCTCCTCCTTCTCCCCTTCCTCCTCCTCCCCTTCCTCCTCCTCCTCCCCCCTCCTCCTCCCCTTCCTCCTCCTCCCCTTCCTCCTCCTCCCCCCTCCTCCTCCCCTTCTTCCTCCTCCCCTTCCTCCTCCTCCTCCCCCCTCCTCCTCCCCTTCCTCCTCCTCCCCTTCCTCCTCCTCCTCCCCTTCCTCCTCCTCCCCCCTCCTCCACCCCTTCCTCCTCCTCCTCTTCTCCTTCCTCCTTCTCTTCCTCTTCCTCCTCTTCCTCTTCCTCCTCCTCCTCCTCCTCCTGCTGCTACTGCTGTTTGCTATGGGGCCCAGCCCATATGATGTTGCCACCCATGTTAATACTGCATCTTCCCCAAATTTGGGGGACTTTTGTGGAATATTAGTCTGTGGTTAAAAATGGTTTCTAGGCATGAAACAATCAAAAATTAACTCAAACTCAAGCAGTAACAATCCAAAGTCTATGCCAGTATTTACCTGTGTGGCATAGTGTAACTTCACTGCAAGCTTGGTTCTAAACACGTGTATGCACTTTGCACACCCTGCAGTGCCAGAGAACACTGTCTGAGGTGCCTCAGCTCAGCTCTAGACTATCAGGTGGTGTGAATGTCAGTGTTTTTGCCACACATATGAAGTTTTCTGCTGTCATATAAATGTGGTTTAATAATGGAAAATGACAGCATCTCTCAGCACATGTAAAATCAATAATGCCTCTGGTTTGTATTACTAGCATGTTCAATTTTTAAAAATCAGAGTTGCCCACTTGAATTCCATTTTCAAATGTTAAATAAATTTTAATATGTTATTTCCAGTAATTTCTGAAATGGCTCTAGAAATACCTTTTGCCACTTTGTATCAAGCATTTATGTGAAAAAGCATTCTCAGCAGTGTGTGTGTGTGTGTGTGTGTGTGTGTGTGTGTGTGTGTGTGTGTGTGTGTAAAACAGTGCATTGGTTTGTTTTGGAGGTAGCTGATGAATTGTTAAGCGTTGGGACAGCAATGCTCACAGAGATTAGTGAGGCTCTTTCTCAGAGGGGCTGATTGCTCAATAAGTAGAAACAATGAAGATGATTTCATGTAGTCAGCATTCTGTGGACCACAGAAAGCAATAGAAGCTGCTAATCCATAAAACCTGGGAAGAGTTCTTTGAATGTGAGAGGTGTGACAAAACCTAAAGAAAAATGATAGTGTTAGCCAACTTCCGTTACTGTGACAAAATACCGGACATCAACCACTTACAAAGAACGAAGATTTATTTCAGCTCAAGGTTTCAGAGATTTCAGGTTGTTTTTGTCATTGACTGCATTGCTGTGGGCTAGTGGTGGGGATATGACTCATGGTGGGGAGCATGTGGCAGAGCAGAGATGCCCATGTTATGGCATCTGGGGAGGAGCGAAGGGTCAGAAAAGATACAGCCCTCAAATATAGGCTGACAGTGTCCTATTGGTCAAACTGGGCACCACCTCCAAAAGCTTTCATCACCTCCAAACAATGTCATCACACTACAAATCCCTCAGTGGACTGATCTACTGGTTAGGTCAAAGCCCTCATAATCCAAATGCCTCTCAATGGTTGGACCTCCCACCTAGAGTCCTAGCTCTCAACACTTATAGTGGAATAATTCCCATTCAAACTCTAACAGAAAGCCCTAAGAATGTGATGAACTCTCCAGACAGAGGAAACTGTAAACCCCATGGGGCTGAGACAGAAGGGCTGGTGCTTATGAGCAAGGGGAAGGTGGCTTGAGCTGAGCATGCTGGTAATCTTGACAGATAATTTAAATCATAGCACTCCAGCAAGGCATGTGAACCTTACCAATTAGGACGAGGAAAAGTTGTCAGAAGATCTTAAACTGGATCTCATTTTCAGAATGGCAACTACAGTATAAAACAGAAAACAGAGAAATGCAAGGTCAGGTGGTTCCAGGAGCATCTGTTCAGGGGGCCATGTGCTGGTTCCAGAAAGAGGTGGCTTAGGACAGGGTTGTATCCATGGAAACAGAGACACAGATGTAGCCTGTGGAATACAGAGCACCAAAAGAATACCCTGATGCTATCAAGAAAATGTTATTTAAAGGGGGCATACCTGACCTCTAGTGAGAAGAAAACAGAGGCTGCCCTCCAATGTCTCCAATAGGGGCCGTCCAGGGTCAGCAAGAAGAAGCTTGCTCCCTCCAGAGGCAGTCCTTCCAGAAACCACCAGTGCCCTTTCAATTTGTCAAAACTCACCAGTAATGATTCAGATTCTAACAGTCTACCTTGTATCTAAGAAACCCACTTAGTGGCCAAGGAAGGGTCATGCTATAACACTTGACTGTCACACCCAAGGAGCAGATGCAATGGCTCACTGACATGTCAGAGTTCCAGCACCTGAACTGTCATGGCAGCCTGGTGAATTCTCAAACTGTTCTGCTTTCAGTGTCTCATCTCAAGCACCTCTTCCTACCCACAGTGCAGATCTGCTTACCTTCAGGTGACGTAAAGGAAGCATCATCCGCAGAACCTCAGCAGAACTGACTGGTCAGTGAACAGACAGAATGTGCAGGCCAAGGAGCAAGGTAGTGGCCATGGAGAATCCCAGAGTACGTGAGCAAGGACTTTCCTCAGTCCCAGAAGGTGGGCACTGAAGTATAAGGGAAGGCAGAGGCAAGTGACAAGCACAGAGTCAGAACTTTCTGTAAGTCACAAAAGCCTACAGACAGCACAGCTATAGTCCAAGACAGACACTGCGGGCCTTTTAAGCCACATGTCAACACACTAGAACTTGGACAAGGAAGTCCCAGTGGACCTGAAGGGACACCTGATAGCTCTTTGCCTTTTTGAGTGGGAATGAGAGAATAGCTTCCAGTTCCTTCAAAGATTCTCTTGTCAGTTCACACATAACATGGATAAATAAAATATTGACTTCGTCCTCTTTTGACGGTGGAAGAACCTGAAATCTAAAACTGTTTCTCTTCAGAGACAAATCACTGTGGACACCCAAGGAACAAAGCAAGAAGTTTTGACCAGAGAATCTATGACTGCCAAGAGGCCTTGTAAACATACTCAAAGGATGCAGCTGTGATGGGAGATCAGAAAACAAAATCCCAGTCACAGTGAAGAAGAGAAAGCATCACCCCCAGAACCTAGGCATAAGTCACCAAAATCATCCAGCCAGTGGACACAGAGGGTACACACTCAGGGCCAGAGCAAGGAGCAAGGCAGTTTGTACTGTAGTGAAGTGGAACAGGAGACAGGGATGAAAAGACTAAGAGTGGGCTGATCCATCATCAGAAATCCTAGCCAGGTCTCACGCAGTTACTGTAGACATGGAGCTTCCAGCTCACTTGGACATATGATGAGTTTCACCTGAGGATAATTCCAAGCTTCCAATAAAATGGCAAAAATGGCTTCCATTGTGATCACCTGGAAAAACCGATGAGCAGCTTGAAGCGGCAGAAGGAAGCCTGGAGCCAAGAGTGGTTCAGAGCCCCAGTCTCTGCACATTGCTGTGGCAGAGGATCAGCACTGGGTGCCAAGCACACAGGCATCAGCCACAGGGCCTGGGAATCACATCGGGAGAGTTCTCTGCACACACAGGAATAAATTGAAGCACTGACAGACAAAAGAGGACTTCATCAGTGGATTGAATTAGTGGAGAAAAGGGACGTCCTTTTCAGAGCTGTCTTGGCTCATTTATCACCCAGCATGACAAGCTATGGCTGTGTGGCATCTACAGCAACACGTACCCAAAGTGGAGGGATTTTAATGCAACATTAATAGTGTGACATTTTCCCAAAGGGGCCACAGGAAATGACTAATACACAGAGGCAAGTATCTTAAAGCTGATGGGCTGAAGGCATAAAGAAAATGCCGCTGCATGGGGACCTGTAGAAAACCAAAGTAGAGAAACCTTTCTAAAATGTAAAGTAAGAGAGCCAGTGAGATCGCTTAGTGGGTAGAGACAGCAGACACCATACCAAAAGGAGACAACCAACTGCTGCAAATTGTCCTCTGACCTCTCCATAATCATGCACCTCCCCAACACATGCACCTACATACATAATCTATTAATTAGTAAATAAAATGTTTTAATTTGAGAAAAAATACTATTTATAATAGGTTAAAAATAAAGTTCCTATTCTTGCAAAAAAAAGAAAAAAAACAGTTTTCATTCCAAGCACATAGCAACTTACAACCAATTCCAATTCCAGGACTTCTAACACCCTCACCTCTATGGACACCTAGCACGCACATGGTGCACATACATACATCCAAGTAAACGTTCATACATATAAAATAAAAATAAATCAAAAATTTTTAAAGTACTGCTACATTCATCAAGATGTATTGAAACTCAAAATGCTGGGCTGGGGAGCTGGCTTTGTTGGGAAAGCATAGCGACTTGAGTTCACTCCCAAAAATGAACATACAAAATGAAATAAGTAAGACCCCTGTCATTCGTCAAGAAAGCCCCTAAAGTCAAAGACTTACATGAAGCATTGATTGGCTGATTTAGTGGACTGACTGACTCAGAGGAAGGACCCTATTTTGTGGCCTCATCTGGCCCTGAACTTATTGTGTATCCCAGGCTGGCCTCAAACTGATGATCTCCCTACCTCAGCCTTCCACATGGTAAAATGATAGACTTGCTTCATAGCATCCTGTTCACCATTTCTTCTTTCCTTCCCTGGCAAGTCTCTCTTCTAGACTACAGCTCTTTGACAGAGATCTTGACACGTTTTGTGCCTTCCAGAGCAAGGTCTAAAAAAGCTTAATAAGAAAAAAAAAAGCTTAATAAGTATTTGTTAATTGAAAGTCAATTCTAGCGATAGACCTACCAGAGGCCTCTCATTGGCAGCCTTCAGTGGCTACAGGAAAGCCAAACTTCTTTAAAGTCATGAGAAAGAGAAAGGGAATTTATTGGAATGGCTTATGAGCCGGGGTCTAGCTTTTCTAACAATATATATCTACCTATGGACAGTCCAAGAATCCAGTAGTTGTTCAATCCACAAGACTGAATGTTTCAGCTGGTCTTCAGTACTAGTGTGCTCAAATGCCAGTGAAGGAATGAACTTGCCGACGAAAGTGAGTGCAAGCAAAACAAAGAGAGCAAGCTTTCTTCTTTGATATCCTTTATGTAAGCTGCCAACAGAGAAGGTGGGGCCCATATAAAAGATGAATCTTCTCATTTCAAAAGATTAGATTTAAACTGTGTCTTCCCACTTTGAATGATTTAATTAAGAAAAAAAAAAAACCTTCAGAGATGTACCCAATGCTTGGGTTTTAGTTCATTCTAGAAGAAGCCAAACTGACAAGCAAGAATACCCATCACAACAGCAGAGCAAAACTTTGAACTGGCTGCCATAGAAGAAGCAGAACACAGCAAGCATGCTGATTCTGGTCAGAGACCCAGCCCTTGCCAATCACATGGCTCAGCTGTGTGGCCTCATGACAGGATACCTCAATGTCTCTATCTCTCCAAATTGTAAAACAAAAAAAAGTTCTCTTCCTTCCAGAAGAAGGTAAGGCATAAGCTTGCAAGCACTGATAAAATGAGAAAGTAAGGATTTAGTCCCAGCTCTACTTCTTCATGAAAGATATTTGACCTCTCCAGGACACTATCTTCTCCTTCATAAAGAATGGTCCTTTCCACGTGATTCTATAACCCTTTAAATATGGAAGACATACTATTTTCAGTTGTGCATTTTTACAGATGTTTTACAGGCATAATTACCTACCCATTCAGCACCTCTAAAATACAGCTGTACTTCTGAAAACTTCTGCTAGAATGTTTATGATCAGATGCACTTGTGAACACAGTATGATTACGGCAGAGGCAAGGTGATGCCCCTACTATTTTGACAATGGTTAGGAATAATGTAGTGCTTCCTCTAACATTGGAAAACATAATATTACATCTCAAAATGAAGTGTTTTAATGGCTGAAAGAGTAGGTGCCCCTTAGAGTCCACCACATGTCAAATTAATGCTATTCCAGTGATTGCACCAGAATTCTAACGCATTCCACTTATCACCAGACATTGTATTTGCTAAGTAGTCCTAGATAAACTATTGCTTATCTCTCTGGTAGTTCTTATACAGGACCTGAGCAAAAATTAAGGACAAAATGTAAGCCTTTCGTCTAATAGACTTGATTTCCAATGCTCCAAGCTGATCTTTAGTCTGCCTGAGTGGACCCTGCCATGGTTGTGTTCCTTTTGTCACAACCTCCTTGCATAATAATTCCTTAATTGCTTCTTGGATGGAAATAGTCACCCAGAGGGCAGCCTGAATATGGCCAAAATTACAGTGTTTCTTATCCTTGTGGGTTAATGGAGAGGCTATTCTCTTCCTCTCTTCTCTTTCCCAATGCATGGCTTATTTGGGACCAATCAGTTTTTCTTTTGAATTATGTTTACACTAATTGTCATTTCTCCTCAAAATATCTTAGTCCGATTTATCTCTGAATTTGCCATATGCCCTTGATATAATAATAAACTTGGCCTTGCTTCAGACAATGCAACTAATTTAAGTAAACCCAGACAATCACCTCTAACCAATTACATTCATTGCTCCTGTTTGGGTGTGTGATGAGCTGCCATTTGGTTGGTTCACTAGACTGATGGTGGGGGTGGGGGTGGGGGGAGGGGCAGGACTAGGACATTAACTGTACTTTAAAGAACACTGATTAAACCTCAGCATTGTGATTGGTTTTATGCTCTGCACTGGAGGTTCAAAATAAAAGATGTGTGTTGCCTGCCCTGCACCAATTCACAGTGTGTTAATGGAAGATTAATTTATAAAATGACAGATTAACAAAACAAACTGTTAGTCAGTAAAGAGAAACAGGAGCAGTGTGTTTGTCCTTTGGCCCTCTTAGTTTAACAAATATGTTTAAAAAATAAATAACTAAAACTCTCCTGTGATCCTATCCAATCTGAAGGTACTTAAGGCTTCCTTTTTTAAAAGGAGAGGAGCGGTTTCCATAATTGAGAGGTCACCAACTTGTCAATGTAAGGCAGAAGGCAAACACCCAGAATTTCAGACAGAAATACTTGCAACATTCAAAGGTGTACAGATCAAGATAATGTTTGAGTCACTCTTAAGTTTATGTTGGAGAAACAAGAGAAGTTTTTCACACTATGGATTGTAGCTTCACTGAAGCCAAGAAAGGCAGTTTGAGGAAAGCTGATTTAGAGAACTATCTAAATAGAAGATAAAAGGCTACAGGGCAAGGAGAAAGCCATACATCACAAGAACCCTCAAGTAAGACTAAGGCAGGAGAGTAGGTATCTACTTTCTTGATAGTTAGGAAAATAAAAAGTAACCAAAAGAGCTCTCTCTGTGTATAGGTGTCTGTGTGTCTATCTGTCTGCAATGTGTTTTGTATGTGTGTGTGCATGGATATGTCTCTGAGTGTTAGAACTTAAAATTCAACAAATATAAAAAGAGAACTCATTGAAATTTGCATTGGTTATGAATTTGGGGAAATATTAACTTTGATTTTCTCCTTAAATCATATATTGAATAAATTTCTAAGTGAATTACAGAGCTACATATTAAGATATTAAATTCCAATTATAGAAAAACAAGACTATGAAATTAGAATATCAAGTATGTAAATTTAGAAGTAATAGAAGAAATCACAAAGAATAGATCATCAGATTTAATTACATACAATTAAAGTTTTTTGCATAGCTAAAGAAACCAAAATAAAAAGGCAGATGAGACAAGAAATGCTTCTGTAAATATATTTGTAGAAAAAAACAAAGAGGTAATGATTTTATTCTGTGATGAACAACAGAGCATCAATTTGAAAAGGAAAAACAAACAGTAGATGAATTAGTAACATATTCTCAAAAGAATAAAAGATATTATTACCATTATTCTATCAGTCTACTTATTATTAAATAACGTCTAACAATGATTACCACCTGGAATTATGGAAAGTGTAGAATATACTGCTTCTCTTGTAGATACTAGTTCATAATAGACTTCTCCAGAAAACATTAAAATTTAAAAACCTGATAGGAACATTTGAGATTTAAAAAAAAAATAGCAGTGAAGAGCTATAGAAAATATAAAATATGTTTAATAATATTTATTATTAAATACCTATAATTATTACTGAGATATTATCTAACCCACTATCATAATCAATAAAAGACACAGACACATGATAGATTTTAGAATAAGACTTATTTTACCTGCGGCTGGGCAGATGTTTTCACCTGAGCTATCTCATTATCTCCCAGCACCCACCCCATGCCATTCTGTTTTAATCATTCCTGTCTGGGCTACTTCCCCTCCCTAATGCCAAAGTACTGTTTATGTTTTCCCTCTGGGCCACTTCTCTCCCAGCCCACATGGTTCTTTGCCTATCCTGTGGTGGGTGACTCTGGTCCTTCTTTCTGCTTCGGTACCTGTCTCCCTCTAGGATCTTTCTGTCCCCAAAGCCCTTGAACCTTAGCTCCGCCCCTTTCTTCTGCCCTGCCCAGATACAGGACTTTTATTCAGCCAATCGGGAATAATTTCTCTCTCTCTCTCTCTCTCTCTCTCTCTCTCTCTCTCTCTCTCTCTCCTCCATCTCTCTCTCTCAGCTCTCTCTCTCTCTCTCTCTCTCTCTCTCCTCTCTCTCCTCCTCTCTCTCTCTCTCTCTCTCCTCTCTCTCCTCTCTCTCTACTCTCTCCCTCTCCTCTCTCTCTCTCTCTCTCTCTCTCTCTCTCTCTCTCTCTCTCTCTCTCTCTCTCTCTCTCTCGTTTTTCGAGACAGGGTTTCTCTATGTTATCTTGGCCATCCTGGACTCGCTTTGCACACCAGGTTGGCCTCGAACTCACAGCGATCCACCTGCCTCTGCCTCCCGAGTGCTGGGATTAAAGGCGTGCGCCACCACGCTCAGCGTAATAATTATAGACATAATAATTTCTTAGGCATGGTTACAAACAGCATTTTGGGATACGTGACTGTTTGCTCATAAAAGCAGGCGGACCTCGGGGAGCACCATAGCTCAATAGTAGAGTTCTCGTCTACCGTGTATGAAGCCCTGGGGCCTTGATATCATCTTGAGTGGCAGGAAACCTCAGCAAAAAGCAACATTCTAGGCTCCCAGTTGCGTCCTAGAACAGAGTCAACATGAAATTAGGTTTGGAGACTGAATTCCAATACCATCTTGCACAAGAGCATTTAACAGAGTAAGACGTTGGCTTGCCAGGTACCTTTGCCTACATGACCAGCTGCTTTGCCATCTATCAATTGTGGCATGTGCCACCTAGTCCACCAGCAGCACTTTCTCATCAATTACACCTGCAACATGTTGCACAGACCTTTTCAGTGCACAGACTAGGACACTGACGCTCAAGTTTGTTGCTAGGGGACAGCAACAAATGGGTGCCCTTTATATTCTGTATTCTACGATGTGTGTGTGTGTGTGTGTGTGTGTGTGTGTGTGTGTGTGTGTGTGTGTTCTATATTATAATTGTGTTTGATTTTGTAGGAAGGAATCACACACACTCATTGTACAGATCCAGCACTCACTCACTCACTCTTAAGGGCTTGTTTCTCCCAGGTTCACTTTAAATGCAGATGTCATTCAAAGGAAGAATGCAAGACCCAGTGGCCTTGGTATGGGAACACCACTTGCCCACACAGAGAGAGATAGCAAAGAGGCCCAGAAAAATCTCAAACACAAGGCTGACCACCTGGACAGAGAGAGGCTGTTCAGGTTGCTGTTCTATGTGCCGCTATAAGACATGCTATCAAGAGTTGATTAAGGGAGATAGGCTTCCTTCTGACTTCCCAGGGGGCTAGGACTCTAAGTAAATATAGAAAACAATTCAAAGATTCAGATCTTGGTTTTTCTTAATTGTGACAGGCAACAAGGGTAGAGTTGGACTCTAACTCTGAAAATTGCCCCTGACACATTTCGACTGGCCTCTCCATCCTTTCTCCTATATGCAGATGAGAAGGAGGAAGAACTTAGAAATGACCGAAGACTAGCTCTCAAATGAAGGGATCTCTGTCTTCTCAGGCCCATGTAGGCTGTTTCCCCCTCACAACCTGACTATCCCTGAGCTGTAGACACCTACCCACCCACAACACTGTCACTGAAAACATGGCAGCTACATATTTTCTTTGCTATTGGTTCCTCAAGTGCAACCTGTACATTGACCGGATACACCTGTGAGATAGAATTAGGTTACTTATCTTTGTCTTGACGCCTCTTTATTTTAGTAACATAATTATAACATTAGTATAGTTGTATTAATGGCATTATATTAATATATAATAACGACATAAATAAACAAATTCCAGTTTAAACTATCTCCCTTTAATTGTTCTCCTTTACCTCTTTCCCATCCTTCCTCCTTCCTTCCCCATCTCCCTTCTATTTCTATACCCTCTTCCCTCTGCCCCACAAGTTCCTCCCCGGTCTTACCACATAGCTAGACTCAATAAACACACACATTCCTCAACAAGGATCCCACTGATACATTAACAGTGTGTTGACATGACAAGTGTATGAACCCCGCCCACATCCTGTTAGGTCAGCATTGTGTCATCGCTGAACACAATCCCCTTCTATACACATCCTGGCAGGTACTACATAGATAAGAGACTGAATCCCCCCAGAAAAGGTAGATGAACTACCCAGAATGCATAGTTGCAGGGAGCAGTAGCAGACTTTAAATCTTTTCTAGGCCTGAGCCCCAGTCGGAACCATACTACAGAAAGTCATTATTTCTTTCCCATAGTTGAAATTGCCTAATGCCCTTTAAATTTGTTCAGTGGGATGAGGTCTCTCTCTTTTTTTTTTTTTTTTTTTTTCCCATCTGCTCCTGGGATAAATTCCCAGGACTTTCTTGATCATTTCTGGTTATTATAAAGTCCTAAAGTCATTTGAAGTCACAAATCTAGGTCTTGATTGGGAAACCAGAACACTCATGATGTATATAGTCATCAGCATTTTCACCTTAATTCAAGAATAAGGTTCCTAGTCTCTCTCTGCTAGGGCTTTCTGCCGACGCAGAGCTTCCTTCTTGCACCCTATTTTCCTGCTTTCTGGCTGACATTTTTATATCAATTCCCTGTTTTGTTTTTTGTTTTTTTTTTTTTTAACATGGAAGCCTCTGGGCATATACAAACTAAAAGACACTCCTTACCTTGACACTGACACTCTGGCCAATGCCTGGCTGCTCTTGTTTTCATTACCACCACTACCACTGCATACTACAACCTGGTTGTCCCCCTTCCACTATAACCTCTCCCCCACACTGGGCAAAAGAGAATGAAGACAAAGATAGATGCTCTTACCACAGCCAGAGTGGAAAGCACCATGCATAGAGACCATGAAGCCGAATTCATGGTCTAATAAAGAGGCTGGTGAGAAAATAATGGGTAGCCAACATAGTCTCAGGTCCCACATTAAAACACTGACTCTAATGTAATTTTACTTCAAAATGGGATGGAAAGAAGACGAATGGCCTGGTAAAAACTGCCAGCTCTCTGACCTTAAGTCATCTCATTTTGAAAGCTCAAAACATGAGCTGGGACACAGAGCACACATGTGGTCTCAACAGTGAGGAGGCTGAAGGAGAAGAATTGGAGTTCTCAGCTAACCTGAAATCCTGGATCCAATTCTCAGTACTGTATGAAAAAAAAAAAAGCCTATTGAATTGAATTAGCAATAAAAATCATGTCGAGACACCTGTCAGAAAGCCAGGTGGCTGACGGCAGATCTTCTCTTCTCCTTCTGCTTTCCAGATCCAATCTCCCAGGCTCATCCCCAGCTCTGTAGCAGAAAACATGCAGCTGTTTCCCTTTCCTCTCTTGACCCCTCCCCACTAGATCACAAAGATCTTTTCCTCAAATACACCTTCCCCTAACTAATCTCATTATCCCAGCCACCAGCCCCAGCAGGCATTCCCTGTGAACACACCAGCTGAGCCAGGGAAACAGGTCCACAGAAAATTTCCTACCAGGCAGCACACAAACTCCATATTCTCCTAAAGTCCAGGGAGGAAGCAGAAACATAAGAACAAAACATTCACCCAACAAAACCCAGACCTATAATCATCTGAATGCTAGATACCTAGATATCAGCATAAAAACACAATCAACAACAGCCAGGGCAATATGTTTCCAATGAAGCCCAGGATCCCTACCACAACAGCCCCTGAATATTCCAACATAGCTGAAACACAAGAAAAAGACTTTAAAACAACCTGTATGATGCTAATAGTGATCCCCTTAAATCAATAAATTCTTTGAAGAAATGCAGGAAATTAACAAATATTTTAAAGAAACCACAATGAGAGGAAATGAATAAAATTGTTCAAGATCTGAATGTAGAAGTAGAATTGAATTGACGAAGAAGATCCAAACTGAAGAACTGCTGGAAATGAAAATTTGAGAATTTTAACATCAACTACAGAGGCAATCTTCACCAACAGATTATAATAGATTGAAGAAAGAGTCTCAGGCATTGAAGATATGCTAGAAAAGATGAATATATCAGTCAAAGAAAATGTTAAATATAAAAATTTTCTCACACAAAACAAACATGCAGGAAATCTAGAGCACTATGAAAAGACCAAATCTAAGAATAATATGACTAGAGGAAGAAGACACACAGCTTAAAGGCCCAGAAAATATTTTCAACAAAATTATAAAAGATGACTTATCTGAGATACTTATAAAAGTAAAAGAAGCATACAGAACACCAAATGGCTTGGTCTAGAAGAGAAAGTTTCCTCAGCACATAAAAAGTAAATGTCAAAGAAGTAAATGTGCAAAGCAAAAAGAATATTAAAAACAAGGGGAAAAGACTAAGTAACCTATCAAGGCAGACATATTGGAATTATACCTGACTTCTCAGTGGTGATGATAGAAACCAGAATGTCCTGGACAGATATACCACAGACTCTAAGAGAATACAGATATCAGTTGAAACTCAGCAAAATTCTCAATCACCTTATGGAGAAAATAAAACATTCCATGAGAAAACTAAATTTAAGCACTATTTATCAACAAACCCAGCCATATAGAGGGTGCTAGAAGAAAAATTTCAACCTAAGGAGGTTAACTACAACCACAAGAACAGAGGGAACAAATAATCCTATACCGCCAAAACCAAAGGAAGGGACACACACACACACACACACACACACACACACACACACACACGCATACATACTCATGCCCCATCACCACCAATGACAACAACAAAATAATAGGAATAAAAAATCAATGATCATTGATATCTCTATATCAACAGACTCAATTCCCCAATAAAAAGACACAGACTAATAGATAGATGTGAGAAAAAGACCCATCTTTTTGCTATACCTAAAAACACATCTCAATATAAAAGATAAACATTACTTCAGAGTGAAAGTTTGGGAAAAAGATAGTCCCAGCAAATGTACCTAAAAATCAACCTGAATGGGCCATTTTAATATCTAACAAAATAAACCTCAAATCAAAACTAATTGGAGGATATAGGGAAGGACACTACAGACTCATCAAAGAAAAAGATCCACCAAGATGGCATTTCAAATCTCAACATCTATGCCCAAAACACAAAGGCACCCATGTTTGTAAAAGAAACAGCTTCAATCACATGCCTTGGTAGTAGGAGACTTCACTACCTCATCTCATCAATAGACATGTCATCCAGACAAAAACTAAATATAGAAATGTTAGAGCGAACAGACTTAATAAACCAAATGAACATAGTAGATGTTTACAAAACATTTCGTTCAAACACAGAAGAATAGAATTTCTTCTCTGTACTCTCTATGCCTCATGGAACATTCCCCAATTCCACCACATTCTCAGACACAACCAACAACAGATACAAGAAAAGAGAAGTAACCCCCTGCTTCCTATCAGACCAACCACAGACTAAAACTGGATTTCAACAACAACAGAAATCCTACAAACTCATGGAAACTGAGCAACTCTGGGTTAAGGCAGAAATAAAGGAAAAAGATCAAAAAACTCTATAATTCAATGAAAATGAATACACAGCATACTCAAATGTATGGGACACAATGAAAGTGTTCTAGAAGATAAATTTATACCACTAAGTGTCTACATTAAAAAGAAAAACAGAAAACCTAGAGATTTCTCATACTAACCGATAGCCCATCTGAAAGCTCTAGAACAAAAAGAAGAAATCACATCCAAAAGGAGTAGATGGCAGGAAATAATCAGACTCAGCACTGAAATTTTAAAAAAATAGAAGCAAAGGGGAGGGGGCAAAAAAAAAAAAAAATAGAAGCAAAAAGAGTAGTCATTTAAACAAAGAGTTGGTTCCTTAAGAAAATCTATTAGATAGACAAGTCCTTATCCAAACTAAGTAAAAGATGGAGAAATCATATCCAAATTGACATAATTAAAAATGAAAAAGGAGACATCAGACACCAAAGAAATCCAGAGAATCATACAGTTTAGAAACCTGTACTTCTTACCCATACCACTCAAGTAGAACACAAGGTTCACCGCCAATGCTTTGAAAAGGCTATTGCAAGCTGTTTGGAATAAGTAAGTTAGACAAGTTAATTGCCAATTGATCAAATGATGGTCATTTCAATTACTGGTATATTTATATCACAAGACTATTATCCCAGAGGTAACAGATACGTATGATTCAATAGACAGATAAGGTAAAATAGTTAGATAAGGTCGTCAAAACCTCAGACTCCTACAGAATATGGAATTTAAAGAGGTTCATTCTACAGTTGTGTGGAGAGTGGGGACTGACTCTGACATCAACTCCGGTGCACCATATTTGACCATTTCCCCTTGGTGGGGAGGCCTGGTGTCACTCAGAGAAAGGATAAGCAGGCTATCAGGATGAGACTTGATAGGCTGTGGTCATGTGGTGGGGGAGGAGGTCCCCTTCTGTCACAGACCTAGGGGAGGGGAATAGAGTGAAAGAGGGGGGGAGGGAGGAACAGGAGTACACAAGTGAGGGGATAACAATTGAGATGTAATCCGAATAAATCAATTAAAATAAATAAATAAGTAAATTTTTAGAAGAGGTTTATATTGTTTTAATGATTCTTTGACAACAAGACAGGTTAACTCCTGACAACACCCAGCCTACCTCAAAGATGATGATGAGCATCAATGACCCTCCTTATGGGGATGGCTTCAAATATGGCAAACAAGCCACTGGGCAAAATGTCCTCGTTTCAACCACTGACAGAATTCTGCCTAAAACTTGGCAAGATTGGATACTGGCAAATTCAACGGCCAAACTCTGCCATGACAGGGAAAGCATGTCCTCAATAGTTCCTGCCTCACAAGCATGCCTGTCAGATATACTGGGCCAGAATGCTGAAGATGATGCTCCATCATTATAGAGTGTTATGGGTGACTGTTCAGGCATCAAACTCTCTGTAATATTTTTTTTAATTTGGAAGCTGCTAACCTACACTTCCTGTTTACTCAGGTAATTAATTTTACTCCTTTTCAAGTCTCTGATGGGGTTGAAGACCAGATAGTTTAGTTTCACAATTAAGCTTAGTCGTTTAGGGGTTAAGATGTTTTTAGGGGGGCTGGAGAGATGGCTCAGAGGTTAAGAGCGCTGCCTGCTCTTCCAAAGGTCCTGAGTTCAATTCCCAGCAACCACATGGTGGCTCACAACCATCTACAATGAGATCTGATGCCCAATTCTGGCCTGCAGGTGTTACATGTGGGCAGAGCGCTGTATACTAAATAAATAAATATTTTTTTTTAAAGATGTTTTTAGGTCTAGATAGATGTTTTAAGTTGATAGAGATGAGATATGATAGATATTGACTTACATTCAGAAGTTTAGACTCACCAAGATAGATAAAGGTTTTCTTCAAGGTTGCCAAATACAAACAGCGAAAACACTATGAATGTAACATGAATATAATTCCTGATTATTCTGTGGTTCTTCTTGTTGTGTATAGTTTAGTTTATATATGTGAATAATATAAATGCATATGTAAAAATAATATTAAAACTGTTTAAAAAAGAAACCTGTACTTCATAAAATTCAAAAATCTAAGAGAAATGTATAATTTTCTTAATAAATATATCACTTTAAAAAGTTAAGTCAATGGCCTCAGGGGAAGAGAATGAGATAAGTCCTGATGCTACTTGATGTGCTGGGGTGGGTGGGTTGGATGGGTCCCCTTTCCTGAGAAGAAGAGGGGGCAGGATAGGAGGAAGAGTGTGGAAGGAAGGGACCAGGAGAAGAGAAGGATGAGAGCTATTATCAGAATGTAAAATGAATATATAAATTAAAAATAAATAAAAAAACTGTACCTCCTGAAAAAAAAAGTTAAGTCAAGATCAGATAAGCAGTTTAAATAGATTGATAGCCCTTTGTGGAATAAAAGCAGTTATTAAAAGTCTAAAAAGACCAAAAAACTCCAAGGGCTAGATGGTTTTATCACAGAATTTTACCAGACTTTCAAAGACGAGTATACCAATACTTCTTAAATTAGTGCACAAAATAGAAACAGAAGAACATTAGCTATGAGTCTATGAGGTCACAGTTACTTTGATACCCAAACCACATAAAGATTCAACAAAGAGAAGTAGATATCAATTTCCTTTATGAGCATAGATGCAAAAATTCTCAATAAAACACTTGTAAACTGAATCCAAGAACACATCAAAAAGATCATGTAGGCTTCATCCCATATATGCAGTGGTGGTTCAACATGCATAATTCAGTAAATATAATCCACTATATAAACAAACTGAAAGAAGAAAATCATATTATCACCTTATTAAATATAGAAAAGGGTTTTAACAAAATCCAACATCCTTTTATGATAAAAAGCCCTGGAGAGATTAGAAATACAAGGGACATACCTCAACATAATAAAAAACAATTTACAGTAAGCCCATAGCCAACATCAACTTAGAGAGAAACTCAAAACAATTCCACTAAAATCAAGAACAAGACAAGGTTGTCCATACCTATTCAACATAGTACCTAAAGGCTTAGCTAGAACAATAAGGCAATTGAAGGAGATAAAGCAGATACAAATTAGAAAGGAGGAAGTCAAAATTATTTATAGATGATATGAGAGTATCCATAAGTGACCATGAGAATTCTACCAGGAAATTCTTACAGCTGGTAAACACTTTGAGCAAAGTAGATGGATACAAAATTAACACACAAAAATCAGTATTTATAGATGCTATGAGAGTATGCATAAGTGACCATGAGAATTCTACCAGGAAATTCCTACAGCTGATAAACACATTCAGCAAAGTAGATGGATACAAAATTAAAACACAAAAATCAGTAGTCCTCCTGTATACAAATGACAAACAATCTGGGAATGAAATCAGGGAGACAGCACCTCCCACAATAGCCTCATGTAATATAATAATATCTTGGGATAACTGTAACTAAATAAGGGAAAGATATGTATGATTTTTTAAAAACTTCAAGTCTTTAATGAAAGAAATTTAAAAGATATTAGAAGATGAAAAAACGTCCCATGCTCATGTATCAGTAAGATTAACATAGTAAAATGGCCGTCCTACCAAAAGCAATCAATAGATTCAATACAATCCCCATCAAAATTCCAACACAATTCTTTACAGACCTTGAAAGGACAATGTTCAGCTTCATATGGAGAAACAAAAAATTCAGGATAGCACAAACAGCTCTTAGCTATAAAAGAACTGCTGGATGTCTCACCATTTCTGATAATCAAGTTTTACTATAAAGCTATAGTAATAAAAACAGCATGGTATTGGCATAAAATCCAATAGAAATGTTGATTAAAATCAAATTCAAGACGCAGACATAAATCTGCACATCTATTGACACCTGATTTTTTTATAAGAAAGCAAAAAATACACACTGGAAAAAAAAAAAAGACAGCACCTTCAATAAATGGTATTGTTCAAACTAAATATCTGCATGTAAAAGAAAACAAATAGGTCCATACCTATCACACTGCACAAGACTCAACTCCAAATGGATCAAAGACCTCAACACAAAACCAGGTACACTGAACCACCTAGAAGAGAAAGTAGGAAACAGCCTTGAATACATTGACACAGGAAAAGACATTCTGAACAGAATATCATTAGCACACACACTAAGATTAACAATTAATAAATGGGACCTTGTGAAACTGAAAATCTTCTATAAGGCTAAGGACGTTGTCATTTGGATGAAGCAGCAGCCTTCCAATGATGAACGGGAAGAGATTTTTACCAACTCCACATTTAATAGAGGGCTAATATACAAAATATATAAAGAACTCAAGAAACTTGATATCAGAAAAACCAAGTCATCCAATTTAAAAAATGGAGTGCAAATCTAATCAAAGAACTCTCACTAAAGAAACTCAAATGGCTGAGAAATGCTTAAAGACACACTCAACATCTTTAGCCATCAGAGAAATGCAAAATAAAGGTACTTTGAGATTCCATCTGAATGGCTAAGACCAATAATATTAAGTGACATTTCATGCTGGCACGAATCCGAGACAAGGGGAATGCTCCGCCATTGCTTGTGGCAGTTCCTCAGAAAACGGGGAATCAGTCTACCTCAAGATCCAACTATACTACTCTTGGACAAATACCCAAAAGATACTTTATCCTACCACAAGGACACTTGTTCAAGCATGTTCATTGCTGCTCTATTCATAATAGCAAGAAATTGGAAACAACATAGATGTCCCCCATGAGAAGAATGTATAAAGAAAACGTGGTACATTTTCACAATGTACAATTACTCAGCTGTTTTAAAAAATTATATCATAAAGTTTTCAGGCAAATGGATAGAACTATAAAAAAAATCATCCTGAGTGAAGTAACATCCCCAGCAAGATAAATATGGTATGTATTTGGTTATATCTGGATATTAACCATTAAATAAATGGTAAACAAGCTACAACCCATAGACACTGAGAGGTTAGTCATAAAACAAGGGCTTGGAGGCAGACCACGGTCCTCTCTAGGAAGGAGAATAGATTTCATAGGTAGACTGGAATGTGTGGACTGGAGACAATAACCAGAAGATTAAGTGGGAAGACAGATAGGAGATGGGATAGAGGAAGGGAATGAGAGGAGAGGCAGTTAAAATTAAAGGGAATTTGAGGACCATTTGAGTGGCAGCATGGAACTCTAGTGCAGTGTAAACTTTCCATAACATAAAAAGGTGATTCTAATGGAGTCTCTACATAATGAGATAATGAGGGAAACAAACCCCTCCTGGCTAGCTCTTGTCACTAAATGAAGATTCCAGTACCGAGAATAGGTTTTATCCAATTGAGTTGTTGAGCAAAGTGATCCTATGAAATCCCTGAACAACCCAGGCAATTTCCAAGACAATAGATTGCTCTCCACAAACTGACAGCAACACCCCATTGCTGAAGACAATGCACACAATTCATTGAACATGCAGAGGTCTAGCTAGTGCCTACACAGAACTTTCACCCCCATGTTCTTGGTTCTATGATATGGAAAGATACTCTGCAGGCTTGGGGGATGTGGAAAGTAAAACAACAACCCAATCACAAAACCTTCCTTGGACCTACAATTTGTCCTGCCCCCAAAATACGTTAGGACAAGAGTGGCCCAAACCTTGTGGGAGTAACCAACTGACGTCTAATTTGACTTATGGCCCACTCCATGAGATTGAACCCATACTGCATACCATTTGGTTGACCAAGAATCAGAGTCTAGATTGCCCAAAGGCCTAGGACACAATGAAATCTTACTGGTCTTAAAAAAAAAAAAAATCATAGATTGGTGCCTTATTCAGCCTGATATCATCAAATACAAAGACCTATTGCAGGACATTACAGAGAGACAGAGAGAAAGAGAGGGCTTGGAATGCACAGCTCAATGTAGGATAATATAGGATGTCTCTATCAAATCCCTCCTCTCAGAACACAGGGACCCGTAAAGACGAGGAGGCAGAAGGAGTTGGGGAGACAGGACAGACAGCAATAAGAGAACAAGGCCCATTAAAACAACTGAATAAAGCCCATATGAATTCACCAAGACTAAAGCAGCATGTACAGGGTCTACACCAGGCTGCTCCAGGTCCTCTGCATATGTGTAGTAGCTTTCAGATTAGTCCATTTATAGGACTCCTGGGTGTGTAGATGTGTAAATGTCTCTGATTCTTTTGCCTTCCCTTGGGACTATTTTATTTTTCTCTTAGCTTGTCATGTCCAACTTTGATATGATTGCTTTCCTTTTATCTCATTATATTTTCATTGCATTTTGTTATTACGTCCTAGAAGCCTGTTCTTTTCTAACGAGAGACAGAAACTGAGTAGATCTGGCGGGAGAGGAGGTCAAGAGCAATTGGGAGGAATAGAGGTAGGTGAAACAATTCAGATGAAAAAAAAAATTAAAAATTAAAAGTATTTTTTAAATCATATTTATATAAAGAATTAATCTTGATGTTTTGATACACACACACACACACATATATATATATATATATATATATACAACCATGCTCATTAACAGGAATTCTCTTCTCATAATTATTTTTTTTTCTTTTTTCTTTTTTCTTTTTCTTTTTTTCTTTTTTTTTTTTTTTTTTTTTTTTTTTTTTTTTTTTTTTTGGTGTCACCATATTACCCAGGCTGGACTCAAGCTGGAAACCTCCTGCTAAGCGCTGGGATTATAGGTGTGTGGTCAGTCTTCCAGAGTGCTTCAGATGGAACCCAGGGCTTTCTTTGGGCTAGGCAAGCATTCTACCCCCCAGCCAGAGTCTTACCCCTTTCTAGAAGTATAATGCCCTACAGATTTAGCCACACCCATTGCAAAGACCAGGGTTCCCTTTGTTTTTAAGGCTGCGGTGGTTTGAATAAAAATAGTCCCACAGGCTCATATATTTGAATTCTTAGTCACCAGGGAGTTGAACTTTCTGAAAAGATTAAAAGAATTATGAGGTGTTGCCTTGTTGGGAAAAGTGTGCCACTGAAGGAGTGGGTTTTGAGGTTTTCGAAGCTCACACTAGGCCCAGAGTTTCTCTCCCTTTTCCTCTCTACCTGCTGCTGGTCAAGGTACTGTGACTGCTCCAGCACCCTGCTTTCCATGATTATAATAGGCTAAGTCTCTGAAACTGTAAGTGAGCCAAATGTTTTCTTTTGTAAGAGTTGCCATGGTCATAGTGTCTCTTCACAGGGATAGAACAGCGGCTAAGACAAGGGTTAACTCAGACTTTTAGCATAGTGGTCCTGGTAAAAACCAGGGGTCTTAGGAACAATCTTAGAGGATCAGAAATCACTGTGTTCATGCAGGAAGCTTCCTTTTTTTCCTAAATGCACGCACATTTGTCTTTGTTGTGTTTTAAGACAGGGCTTTATGTAGCCCAGGCTCAATGAGCTCTTGCTCCTCTCTCCACGCCCCAATGCTGACATTACAGGCAAGCATTACCACACGGTCTGGCTCCAATACCCTATCTATTGCTCCAAGACCTCTAGCAGAAAGCCAACTCCCTCTCCTACACTTGCCGCCACCACCCCCCCCCCGCCCCCCCCCCCCCCCACACACACACACACTCCTGGTACATCTTTCTAGAACTTGCAGTGGTCGGATTTTGACAGTGGCACATGTGTGGGGCATCAGCACTGATTTTCCCCATCTCAGAGGCATCTGCCTGCCAAATTGTGTGCTCGCAGATCAGATTAAATGGCTTGACAGGTGTGTCTCTGACCCCTGCCTCCAGGCTCTCCCCATCCCCTTCACCAGGTAGCTTATAGACCCTGTGACTCAATTCCCCCTGCTCTGCAGACACTTGAAGCCTCCCCCTCCCCACCCCCCAACAGCCACAGTAACCATCTCTGTGGTAAGTGTTGCTATTCTCATCTTTAGGCCTGATACTGTTCCCGAAGAGGAAATAAACGCAAATAACATTCAGGCCCCTGCTATTGATGGGCAGTCATTTCAGAACGTTGCTACAGTGACTAATAAGAGCTTGGCAGTCAATCCCCTTCCTTCCTCTCTTCCTTCCTTCCTGGGTGCGCCTCCACCTCACTGTCATAACCAAAGACCAAGGAGGGCCACACCAGCCATCAGCACCATCTCAGGTGAGAAGCTTCTACTCAGACCCTTAGAGAACAGAGCCAGCCAGGGACCAGCGCCAGGAAGATGGCTCTGCTTATAGGATCTCTCCCAAGAAGATCAGCATCCCAACCTGACCTGGTCCTATAAGGACAGATGACGGCCATGAGGAAACTGGCCACTGTTAGGCACTGATGAGACAGGGGCTTGAAAAAAATCGAAAGAAAAACTATTCTACTGGGTCTCTGCTACTCACCTCTGAGGCACCAGGAGACTCCTGCACAGTCTGATATGCTACACCTGTTTTTGGGTGGCGCTCTCACTCTCTCAGAGCTCCTCAGGGACTTTGGGACCTCCCCCCATGCCCTCCCAGCAAGAGGCTGGCTTCCATCTCATGCTGTCATCTTTTCTAATCAGAGGGTAAGGGTAAAACCCGGCTGAGTGATGGGTGACTCACAATAATGCATGGGTTTGGGGGAAGGAGGCTTGGAATCTCACTCAGGTCAATCCTGAGCTGACTGAGCCGGAGCCTACTGCCTCACATCAATGTACTCACAGAACGCTCTGCATGGATTCCAGCGCACACTGCACAGCCAGGAGACTCATAGACAAAGTCTAAACCCACCTTGTAAGAAGGCACAATGCATCTACAGCCAGCCCTCCATGTCACCTGTGTGGCTTTACAAGCAATGAGTACTAGCAAGCCTGTTCAGAGTCACTGTTTCCACCTGAGGCAGGGTAGTGTATAACTCACCAATGGCCAGCAGCCTGCACAGGCCAGGCCATAAACAGCAGGCAGCTGCCACCACCCTTCACCCCTAAATGCAATCTGTCTTCATGGATCCTCTATGGCCTGGGTCTGCAGCTAGTAGCCACAGAGGGAGCTGGGGCTATGGAAACAACATTCTAGAGGCCTCCCTAATGGAATTCCAGGAGCTGAGGTCTAGTCACTCTGGCTTCCCTGCAGGTCTTGATGGCAGCCTGGACACAAACCCTGACCCCTCAGTGTCGTTCCACAAGCATGTCTCATCTGTCCGCAGTGCTGCCTCCTCCTGAAGGCTAAGACCTTCGGAAACAGAACCAGGATGACGTGCCAACTGTCTGCATTCCTCTCCAGCATCGTTAGAAATCAGAGCCCAAGCTCCCATGGGAGGAGCCTGGGTAGGAGGAAGAGAGAAAAGAATCTGTTGCAGCTACTTTTCTTGGCTGTTGTCTCCAGCCGATAGCATGGGCTGTCTACTCCCCGTAACGTGCTACAAGTTCCTTTTTCCTCATTTAAAACACATCCAGCATTACTGGGGACATACTGCCCACCAAGCATTAGAGTTACATGGCCTAGTTGAGAAAATCACCTTGGGCTGAACTTACGGCAATAACAGCTTAAAGGTAATAGCCATGCATTAGATGCTATCCCTAAGTGCTTTGCATATATTAACTTAATCCTCATGGTGAATTCCACAAAATAAGAACTGTTAATGTCTCCATTTTACACACTACCCTAAGGCACAGACGGGTTAGGGAACTCACTGAGGTCCACAGAAGTGTCTGGATCCTCCTGCCTGACTCAGACTAGCGCACAAAGGAGTCAGTGTTAGTACAAAAAGCCTCAACCATCCCAAGCACTAACTGAAACCAATTAAAGTCCAAGTGATGATTTGTAAGAAAATGCCTGTGACTGTATCTTGCCTCCTGAGAAGGGGAGCACTGGAGAGAAATGTGCCTTTATTAATTACTGTGGCACCTTTCACCCTGTTCTGGCTGGTTCTGGAGTCTTCCTTGCTCACTGACCATTGGCCTGCACATCCAGGGCCCTCAGCTTACTTCATGTGTCTAGGCCAGACGTCCCAGGGAATGACAAATAAATATTTTCCTTCTTGCTCTCCTGGAAAGATATTAGAGCGGCGTCCTCTGTGTGTGTGTGTGTGTGTGTGTGTGTGTGTGTGTGTGTGTGTGTGTGTGTGTGTGTGTGTGTGTGTGTGTGTGTGTGTGTGTGTGTCTGTGGATCGGGGCTGAGGATCAGTGCCAAGGACCCACCCTGCGGGAAGGCCTGCTGCAAAGTTTCCTAGGATGGGCTCTCCCGATACCCAGCTCGATGTCGCCACCTGCTGGACAAACTTCAGGCTCCTCTCCAGCTGCGACTGCTGCGCCAGAGACCGGCTTCCTGGGTCCCTTTCCCTGTCACTGTCCAATTTTTAGGAAGGGCTGGGTCGCCGTGTCTTGGATCATTCACATGAGAGATCAATAGCAAAAGTTCCAAGTCATTAATGTGTGTCGTTTCCCTTTCTGATTCTCAGAGCCTGCAACCCTCTGCCAGGCCACCCTCCCAGTCACTCCTGTGTTTTACCATCTGCGAGGACTCTGCAGGGATGTTTCCACCATTAAAATTTATCTGTTTGTGGACGTCCTCGGTCATTGCACACCTGCCTAAGTAATCCAGGTGCTGGATGGATGTCATGTAGCCACCTTACAAGTGGGTCTACAAATTGTCTCAATTCTCATATACTACCAAAACATACAGTTTCTCCGTGAACTGTGCACGGAAGAGCCTCGTCTTTCGTGATCATTCTAAGCAGTTCCTCTACCTTCTGTCCTGCAGGTCTGCAGGCACAGATGCAAGAGCAACATCAGGGCCCTGCAGAATATTAAACAAGAGTCCGACCTTGACTCTCAGAGCCATGGCAAAACCACACTAGTCCACACCATTTCAACTAAATGTTGGACTTTCCCCCTCCCCCCACCTATATTCTCTTTTCCTTTTCATCATTTTTTTATTGTTGAAAATAGATTCGTCTCTCATATACATGCCGACCAGTTTCCCCTCCGTCCACCTCTTCCAGCTTCCCCACCTCCCCTCTTTCCAAGATCCACTCTCTCCCTCCGTTTCCCCCTCAGAAAAGAAACGGCCAAGCCAAACAGGGCGAAACAAGACACAGTAAGCAAGGCAAAAGCTGGGCAAGGCAACCCTAGGAAGAAGATTACCAAAAGCAGGCAAAAGAGTCAGAGATACGCCCACCCCCACTGTTAGGAGTCCCACAGAAACACCACATTAACAACTGAATACCCAGAGGGCCTGATGGGGACCCATGCAGACCTGCACCTGCCACTTCAGTCTCTGTGATCCCAGGTGAGCCCTGCTTAGTTGATTTGGAGCACCATGTTCTCCTGGTGTCCTCCATCTCCTCTGACTCCTACAATCTTTTCTCCTCCTCTTCCATGGGGTTCCTGGACCTCAAAGGGGAGGGACCAATGGAGACCTCTGATTTATACACTCTTTCGACATACTATCTTGAGAATGTGTCTGGACTAGCCAATCTCCAGTTCTTGGTCATCTAAGCAGCGTAGGGCATGGGCTCCTTCTCTCGTGGCTTGGGTCTCAAGTTAAGCCTTTCATCTTTTCTGTATTGAATGTTGTTCCCTCCAAGCTCATAGGTTAGAGAGCTGAAGTCTGGATAGAACTGTATGTAGAGAGCCAGGCGTGGTGGCACACGCCCTTAATCCCAGCACTCGGGAGGCAGAGGCGGGCAGATCTCTGTGAGTTTGAGGCAGCCTGGTCAACAAAGTGAGTCTAGGACAGCCAAGGCTACACAGAGAAACTCTGTCTCAAAAAAATACATACATACACACAAAAACCCCAGCCAAGTGTGGTGGCACAAGCCTTTAATCCTAGCACTCAGGAGGCAGAGGCAAGCAGATCTCTGTGAGTTCGAGGCCAACCTGGTCTACAAAGTGAGTCTAGGACAGCCAAGGCTACACAGAGAAACCCTGTCTCAAAAAAACAAAAAAGAAAAAGAAAAAAAAAGAACTGTATGTAAAGACAAGCATTTAAAAGGGGATAATTTAGATTAATATGGCATTATTAGGATGGGCCTAATCAAATCTGATGAATCTGCCAGTCAGAAGAGAAAAATTGCACAGATATTAAGAGATACCAGAAAGGTCAGCAAGATGGCTCAGTAATGGAGCTTGCTGTCAGCTTGGTGGCCTGGTTCAGTCCCTGGGACCCACATAGTAGAAGGAAGGGACTGACTCCCACAGAGTGTCCTCTGACCCCCAGAAGCATATTCCCCCCCCTTCTCTCTCCCCCTCATCCCTCCATCCCTCTCTCCCTGCACACCACCATCATCATCACCTCTGTGCTACAAAACAAATAAATATTATTTTATAATATTTTAAGAGATATGAGAGATAAGACCACAAGCAGACTGAAAAAGCATCCCTTGATTTTGGATGTATCCGGCTGTAGGACTCTGCTACAATAAATCTTTGTTTTATGGATGACCTTGTCTGTGGGATTTTGTTAGGCAACCCAAGGAAATTAATGTGCCCCCTTAGCTCACTAGCCCCTGCAGCTTGATAGGAGAAGCGTTCAGCCCCTAAGAGCAGAGAAGACAAACTCACAGCCTCATAGAGCAGGTCAACAGATACTAATACATGTGCTCACTTGCCCTGTCTGGGCACAGCGCTATCAGAGGCAGTGGAAGGAAGCCTCACACTGCGCAGCCTAGCAGGGCCTGCCTGGGATCCTGTATGGCCTCTGCTCCTGGGCCACCCTCCTGGGAATGCCACCAATCCCCCAAGTGGAAGAAAGGATTCATAAGCCACAGGGTCCAGCTGCAGAGGGTACCGAGGAGCAAGGCCACCTCTCCCTGCGACTCCACAGAGAGGCTGCGCTTTATGGCTGCATGAGATGTTTACAACAGAGATGTTTGTCTCTAAAACTGCTCACGGGCTGCTGGAGTGAATTTCCTCTAAAGCTGAGAGGTGCCCATCCATCTGCTTGATGGCAACTGAGCAGAGGCCTGGAAAGCTGATGCAGTTCAGGCCTTGGAAAGGAAGCCACAGTGGGGGTGGCTGCTTAGATTGTCCCTGTGTGTACAAAGCGGCCATCCTTCTGAGCCAAAACACAGGTTATATACTCACTAATCTGTAATCTAAAAATATGAAATATACACACTCCAAAATCCAAAACTTTGGACACCAATGGTGTATAACCCGACAACACGCCACTCCGTAGTATGGCTGATGGGAAGGTTTTTACTGTAGATGTGAGGGAGAATACAGCCAGAAACATTTAGAAGACTTCAGAGCAGGGAGAGAAAATAGTAGACTGAACATGGCCCGGTGAGAAGCAGGGACAGAGCAGAGAGAGAGGGAAAGGGACAAATAGAGGACAAAAAGAGGACATAGCTGAAGTAGCAAGGCTGTAAGGAGGGACGAGGAACTTGAGGGAGAGCAGTGCCAGGCTGGAGACAGACCAAGGACACTGGAGGAAGTGAGATGGGCTAGGGACCTGTGGTGCTGAGGAGCCTGGAGGCCAGCATGTATTTGGTATGCTAATCAACATCACAGATAGCCATGTGTCCCTTCAGCCAATGAGGGAAATGGCTCCTTTGGTGGAGGGAAACCAGTTTCATAAGTTCCTGAGGAATGCTGGCTTTTGCCAACTATTATAATTTGGGGAAATAGTTTCCTTTGGGCCTGACAAATGGAATACCACAAGTGGAAAATCCACCTTTGCTCTCACTCAGCAAGTAAGGGTCCAAATTCTCACACACAAAGGTATAAAATGACCTTCAGCTTGTACAGATAAAGTGTATATAAAACACAGTTAAATTTCATGTTTAGACCTGGGTCTCATCCCCAAGATATCTCAGTTACATAATCCCAAATTTGCAATAAAACTGAAATGCTGGACATGGTGGCACACACCTTTAATCCCAGCACTCAGGAAACAGAGGCAGGCAGATCACTGTGAGTTCGAGGCCAGTCTACAAAGCGAGTCCAGGGCAGCCAAGGCTACACGAAGAAATCCTGTCTCAAAAAATACAAAAACAAAACAACCTGGTGCCATTTCAAAACATATTGCAATTGAACATATTAAATCAAGAGTGCAGCCAGGCTGGACATGGTTGTGGTCTAAAAAGCCCTGGGGAACAGGAAGCCAAGGCTCCTGCTCGGGGAGTTTGGACTCAATGGGCCAAGAAGAGCTTAATTCAGGAGCAGAGACTGTAGCCCAGAAATAGGACTGGAGACACGATCACACGGCAGGTGTGTGTAGACTCAGGACAGTCTTTCAGCTCGCAAATTCTCAAAGGGAACACAACTGCAATCCAACAAGAAAGTCTCACTCAAAAGCACCGAATCAGCAGGTGTAGGCAACATCCCTTTTGCTCACAAGGAAGCAGGTTAGCCTCAAAGCATTAATGCATTTGTGCTCTGTGTGCCTCGGTCCCCTCCTCTCAGGTATGCTGGAGCACCCAACTCAAACTAAGCCACCACCAGACAGGTGCCAGCCCACATAAAGACAGCCAATGCCAAAACTATCAGAGGCTCAGACTGATGAGAGGGAAGAGAGGATGCCAGGACCGGAGGCAGCAGTGCAGCGTACAGAGCAAGCCCCGTGCTGTGGAGAAAGCCTAGCAAAAGACTAAGCACCGAAGCAAAGGCACATGCTGCCCTTTGGGGGACTAGGACACCTTTGGCATGAATAGAAATGCAAACAGAGAATCTTGTTCCTGGCCATATAATGTGATATGTCCCTATGATTCAGGGCCATAGGGGGCCAGCCAGTGTTACAGTGTAACACAAAGGGGAGCATCCAGACCATGTTGCCACCATGCACTGCCCTGCTGGCTAGCATCCTGGAGCCTTCAGAGTATTTCCTGTGCTACCTGGCAGAAGTCTGTACACACCAACACAACCTTCTTAAGAAATGCTGGCTCTTGGGAAAAGCCAGAGGGAAGAGAAAAGCAAAGGGGAAAAAGAGAGGCAGCCACACAACAGAAAATGTCCAGAAATAGAATGTCCTCTGGACCAATGTGAGGGATGCTCTTCTTCTGGACAGCCACACAGTAAGAAACAAGACCCAGGCCCTGCAAAATGATACGCATGCTTCCTGTAAATGTCACCCTATTTGTGCCCACCCCTCCTGCCAGAATGCTGAGAACTAAAGCATCCCATCCTGGGAATTGAGCTGGTACAATAAAGACAGACAAAAATTCAGCTCCCCATTTGGGAAGACCCACCCGTCAAGTTTCTGACAGGTCTGATAAGAGAAACTGATGGCAGGCATAGCACAAGCCATGCAAATGGACAAGCCGTGTGTACATTTTAATCCTGGGAAAAATGAAAGGACGCTCAAGGAAGAAAATGTAATCATAGAACCTACTTGACCTGCAGCGAACAATATTTTTTAATTAAATGGGAAGTACGTAGGTGGTTGAGGAGACTAAAAGAAAGATGAGGGCACAGGAGAACTGAGTCCACCTAACAGGAAGTCCACAGATAATTGCATCCAAGTGAGAAGCCAAGACGATGCTCTCCAGTTGCAGAAAAGAATGGTGAGTGTCGAGACACAGCCAAAGGACTAAGGGAATTAAGGTGTCTAGGGAATGGCACTGGGTGGGGCAGAAGAAGGGGACCACAGAAGCAGGCTCTCAGTGACATCTGGTAGACCTGTGAACTCCCTGCTTGAGACTCGGTTTCCCTTTTCTAGTCATTGTGGGTTCAACTGATGGCATCTGCTAACTGTCCAGTTTGGAGCTGTCCTACCTACAAAGCCAGCCTTAATTTCACCTGTTCTACCTTGAGAGCCTGGACACAAAGGGACACCTGGGAGCTGGTATCACTGCTGCCACCAGAGCCATTGAACATGCTGAGTCTTTTCACCGCAAAGGCTGACAACCATCCCAGTAGGCGCATTGGCTCTGCTGCCTGGTGATGCTTCCCCACTCCATGTCCCAGATTTCACCACACAATCTCCATGCTAGAACCATCTTGTAGGCAGAAGCAAAACGACACTCGGCCACAACCTGCACTGCCAACCCTTGGTTTCTTTTTTTTTTTTTCATGACATGGCCTCATCACCTATCCCAGGCTGACTTTGAACTCACAATCCTCCTGCCTCCATCTTTTTGTTTGTTTTTATTTTTGTTCTCAAGACAGAGCTTTTCTGTGTAGCCTTGGCTGTCCTGGACTCGTTTGTAGAGCAGGCTGGCCTCAAACTCATCGATCTGCCAGCCTCTGCCTCCCCAAGTGGTGGGATTACAGGCGAGTCCCACCACACCCAGCTATGCCTCCATCTTGAGTACTGGGATTAAAAGGATGCATGCACCACTGCATGCAACTTCTTAAATACATTTTAATGGCATAGTCCTTTGTGTATGTCTGCTATTTATTTTGCTGTGGCTTTATACTTTGTGTTGATTTGACAGTGTAGAATCAACAAAATATCATAAAGCATTTCTCTGGCTCACTAATTGATACACGCCTGCTTCACAGCCTGCTGTTTGAGTTTCTCTTTGTTACAATGTCAATGTTTTCCTATCTGTTGTTTCCAAAACTCAAACAGTGCTGCTTTCCCCACATAATGTCCCTGCTGGAGGTTAGAGGATGGAGGAGTTCCTTAATAGCTTGCCCAAAAAAAAAAAAAAAAAAAAAAACCAATCCCAAGCATTCTCCAAGCATGTATGACCTAGACCATTGCATTCTGCCTCATTGCTCTACTTTACAGAATCCTAGTATGTCCCAACAACACAGCCATTCTGTAAAACTTAATGAAATTCACCCATGATTTTACTGTCACAGTTTAAAACTATACGTTGCTCTAACATTGCGCCCACCCTACCTGTGCCTACTGGCCCCTCTCCATACCTTAGGTACAGGCAGGAGGCAAAGGTAACAAAGGCTGCCCCAGAGGCAGACGTTCCTGCTGAATTTTTATGCTGGAGCGACTTTGATAGAATGAGTGGTGGCACTTTCTAGATGTTGCCAATGGAAGCAAGGCTTCACTGAACACCCTCTGTTCTGAGCATCTCCATGTTCAGGGTGAGCACACCCTATTAAGGATGTGATTTTTTTTTTCTGAACAATTCTCTGCCCTTGCCTTGAGCCCTTGTCAAGATCAAAGGTTGTTTGAGTGCCGCTATAGTCCTTGTCCCCTGCATTAAATAGGAAAAAACACCACAGTCCAATAGCTGAGAAACACTTAAAGAAATGCTCAATCTCCTTAGTCATCAGGGAAATGCAAATCAAAACAACTCTGAGATTCCATCTTACACCCATCAGAATGGCTAAGATCAAAAATTCAAGCGACACCACATGCTGGCGAGGATGTGGGGAGAGAGGAACACTCCTTCATTGCTGGTGGGAATGCAAACTAGTACAGCCACTTTGGAAATCTATCTGGTGCTATCTCAGAAAAATGGGAATAGGGCTTCCTCAAGACCCAGCTATTCCACTCCTTGGAATATACCCAGAAGATGCTCCAGCACACAACAAGAAAATTTGCTCAACCATGTTCATAGCAGCCTTATTCATAATAGCCAGAACATGGAAACAGCCTAAGTGTTCCTCAGTAGAAGAGTGGATAAAGAAACTGTGGTACATATACACTATGGAATACTACTCAGCTATTAAAAACAAGGAATTCCCGAAATTTGTGGATAAATGGATTGAGCTAGAAATGATCATAATGAGTGAGTTAACCCAGAAGCAGAAAGAATCAAATGGTATATACTCACTTATATCTGCATACTAGCCCAAGGGGCATGTCCCACGAAAGCCTTCACTTACCAGGAAACTGGGACAGAGGGGAAGGCATCCTATTGGGACTCTAAATGAGAGACGCATGGGAGAACAACAAAATAAAAGGATCCAGAGGGTCCTAGAAATCTACAAGTAGAACAATATGATAGGCAGATTTGGGCCCAGGGGTCCCGCTCAAACTAAGGCACCAGCCAAGGACAATACAGGAGGTAAACTTTAAACCCCTTCCCAGATCTAGCCAATGGTCAGAATATTCTCCACAGTTGAGTGGAGAGTGTGATACGACTTTCTCACATACTCTGGTGCCTCACATTTGACCATGTCCCCTGGAGGGGGTGACCTGGTGGCACTCAGAGGAAGGACAGCAAGTAGCCAAGAAGAGACTTGATACCCTATGAGAATATATAGGGGGACGTAATCCCCCTCAGGAACAGTCATAGGGGAGGGGAATAATGGGAAAATGGGGCGGGGGGAAGGAATGGGAGGATACAAGGGATGGGATAAACATTGAGATGTAAGAAGAATAAATTAATAAAAAAAAAATAAAAAAAAAAAAAAAAAAAGAGTAGAGCCCAAGGTCAGAGAAGGAACTAACAAGGGGGCTGGTACCAAGAACTGGCAGACACACTTTTGCTTCTGTCCTAACCCTATATTTAAATAAACATTCATATCTCAGAACAAGGCTCAAAATTTTGATGATCCCTGAGAGTTGCGTGTACTATAGAAGCAGAGAATATTGGGCATCAGACTGAGTAATAAACATGACCTGTGATAAGGTCAGGGATCTAGCTAAGTAAAGGACACCGTGATATATGCAATAGAAAGTCAACATCTCCCAATGTAAAATCAAAGGCTTTGGCTGTGTGCCTCAGAGCTTACATATTGGAAACATAACCTTTACTGAAAAAGTCTTAAGGGATGGCACCTTGAAGAGGGGATCAGAAAGAGCCCTCACAAATAGGCTAGTGTCCCTTTTGCAGACAGTATAGGGTCCTTGTAACAATGAATTTCCCCTTCTTTCAATCTCATTAACAGTGTGACACCTTCTGCCACATTCAGATGTCAAAAGAATGTCTTTGCTAACTGCTACCATCTTGGACTCCTTAGCCTGCAGAACCATGAGTCAAATAAACTGTGTTAATTATAAATTACCCCATTTATAGTACCCTGTTATAGCAGTCTAAATGGACTAAGATGGGAATCAATAATTAATATGATATATATTGCATATATGCAAAGACATATTCATTAAACTTAACAAACTTTCTGTACCAAAATGAGAGATGTTCCTGTCTCCTTATCAGACCCCGTGTGGAAAACTGCATTCACTTTAAGAATAAAATTGACAGCCCAGAGCATATGCAAAGAAAAGCAAAGCAGAAGCAGCTAACTCAAAATAGCAACATGAGAATTGTGTTTAGAAGCCCAAAAGAAAGTTTGCATATAGAAAAGGAGACAGAGCCATACACTAAATCTAAAGTTGGCTAGGAAATAATAATAATAATAATAATAATAATAATAATAATAATAATAATAATAATAATAATAATAACAACAACAACAACAACAACAATAGTGATGACGATGATGATGATATAGAAAAGGGAACAGAATTATCATGAGCCTTTGTAAAGAACAGAGCTGACTTCAATAGCAAGAGCAAAAGGCACATTTTAAACACCCAAACTCTTTAAATTGGAAGGCTGCCTTATTAAGCCATGAACCCCTCATCTTTTTACAATGTCAAAATGGAGGAAGAAGACAGCAGAGGTCTTGCTGAGTGGACTCCAAAAGAAACATGGGCAGCAAGGATATGTTTAAACAAGATCAAGTTGCTCCCACATTCTGGGTGACCCTACACTCCCAGTGACCCTACACTCCCAGTGACCCTACACTCCCTGTGACCCTACACTCCCTGTGACCCTACACTCCCAGTGACCCTACACTCCCTGTGACCCTACACTCCTTGTGACCCTACACTCCCTGTGACCCTACACTCCCTTTGCTAGTGTTTAGACTAAAAGGGAGAAGAGAGAAAGTGAAGAAAGGTGTGGCAACCAAGCTACCCTCTAGGAGCCAGGATAAGAGGAGGTGGCAGCATGCTTGCTATCTTGTGAGCCTGTGATTGCTTTTTGTGATCCAATGTTAATTAGGAGCCCTTGGTGGCATGTTGCTAATATTTTCAAGCAAAATATAAAAAGTATAGAAGGTAAGTTTGTTTGTTTGTTTTCATAAGAACATGGGGCTGGATGTGGTGGGAGCACACCTATGATCCTGGCACATAGAATGCTGAGGCAAGAGGATTGAGAATTCAAGGCCAACCTAGCTTACATAGTGAGACCTGATCTCAAAAGAAAACTAGAGGGCTGGAGAGATGGCTCAGAGGTTAAGAGCACTGACAGCTCTCCCAAAGGTCCTGAGTTCAATTCCCAGCAACCACATGGTGGCTCACAACCCTCTATAATGTGATCTGATGCCCTCTTCTCGTATGCAGGCATATATATGCAGAACACTGTATATGTAATAAGTAAATCTTTAAAAAAAAAAAAAGAAAGAAAACTAGAAAATTCACATCCTGGTTTCTCCTGGGTTCTTTATAAAATACAGATTCTTCTGGCTCATGATTGCAGAACAGAGATGGGGAAGTTTATGTTCATTGCTCAGATGCCTTAATTCCTAGTGAAGAGCTTGTACTATCTCACACATGACAAAAGGGCAGAAAGTAGAGAGAAGTTACTGCATATGGGAGAAACAGCATATTAGGGACAGACTCCTAACATAACAATTCATTCTCAGGATCATGAACTCAGCCAGAACCCACTTTCATACAGACTAACCCACCCCATAGATGAGTATAGTGATGCATGTCTGTTAATCTGGAAGTAGAGAGAGGAGGACCAATAATTCAAGGCCAATCTCAGCTAAAGATCAAATTCTAGTCTAGCCTGACCTATACTAGACTCTGTCTTAATGAGTCAAAAACAAAAAGGAAGGAAGGAAGGAAGGAAGGAAGGAATCCACTCCCACAATAGAGGTCTTATTATTAATCCATTCATTAGGCTTCTTAGAACCCACCCACCCCCAACACAGCCAATTCTTAACCCCAACGCTTCTCAGTACCGTTACATTGACAATTAAATTTAGCATGAGTTTCTGGAGAATACGAATCATATTCAAACCATAAAGAAAGCTAAATCCATCTTTCTTTCTTGAAGCTCCGCCTCTTGCTGAACTTACTCTTTCCTTCCTCTAGAAATGACTTCATTGAATTCTTCAGGATCCTCAAGTTCATAATTTTTAGCATTTATTCTGAACGACTGGTGTTTCTCTAATTTGCTTAAGTTTGACTACTATGTGGAGTGGAATGCTTGTTAAAGACAGAGATTGCTGGAGCCTTGACTACAGGGTTTAGAATTCGGGGGCCAGGACAGATATGTCCAAGATTCTTGTTAGGTGGCTATTTGAAAAGCTTTGCAGAGCTTTTTGGGGTAACTGAAATTTTCAGAGAAGGGCATGACATAAATACAGTCATACTTCTGGGAGAATATTTGGTGCCCTCTAGGAAAGCCAGACCACCCACAGCTAGACATGAAGACTTTGTAAGGAGGGCCCAATGCAAGGCTCCTAAGATGCATCACTAATATTGAATGTGGGGGTAAAAAGTAAAGGCCCTCACAGCCTCATCCCTCAGTCCCCATGTGACCACAGTTGAAAGACACAGCATAAACACGTGATGTGGGGGGACAGTTGGGTTCACCTCTCTCTGGATTCAGAGCTGGTGTCTAATTAACTCTGAGCTTCAGATGCTGCCCAGCCAACAATATTCTGATTAAGCTCATCCTGCTTTGATGCTCTTGGCCAGATGCCACCGCTCCTCCTTTGAAGATGCTATCTGTGAGGACCATCTCTCATGACCCCGTTCATTTCTTCCATCATAGGCTTGTATGTATGTATCTACATACTCAATCGCTAAGCTCTAATTTCTGTTAAGAACGGAAACTATGCTTCATTTATCCATGATTTGTTCCAACATACCTTGGATGTTCCCCAGCACACATCAGAAAAGTCGGTCTTGGGGCTGCGGAAATAGTTCAATAGGAAAAGCATGCGCTGTTCATTCAGGGAGACGTGAGTTCAGTCACCAGCACCCACATGAAAAGCTGAGCAGGGTGGTAAGTACACACTCAGAGTCCTAGTGCAGAGGAGGGAGAAGCAAGGAAGTCGCTGGGGCTCACCTGTCAGACCAGCTAGCCTAAGGGACCAGGCCTAGGTCCTACAGGCTCATGGAAGGTCCTCTTTGAGCCGGCCTCCTCTCCCACATGAACTGTAGCTATGGGTCCCTCATTCCAGCTGTCCACTGGCTTTCCAGACTGCAGGAATTTCTCCAGTCTGCCCACTGAGACCACCATACTTTTCCTGGGATGGATCCGCACAAGCAGGATGTCCCGCTCCATGGCCTCTGCCAACTCAGCTGTCTCTCCTCCCTCCTGCTCTAACCTGGCCCCTATTATGCTGCCAAAAGCATTTTTCCTGAACTCCACACTTGGGAGATGAGCTGCTCTTATGTCCTACAGGGGCAGTGGATGAGCAATGGCCGGTTTCAAGCAGCACCCTAGTTTTTAAAAAAAAAAAAAAAAAAAAAAAAAGTAAGGCAAATCTGAGGTGAGAAGAATGGCTTTTGGAAAGGCAGTCCCCCTGTTTATTTATTGCTTTACAAATGGATTAAACTTACATTCTTTTTTTTTAATATTTTATTAGTTTAATCATATTACATGTCAATTGTTAGCCCATCCCTTGTATCCTCCCATTCCTCCCTCCCTCCCCCTTCCCCTCTACTCCCCTCCTCTCTTGAAATTTGTGGACAAATGGATGGAGCCCCCCTCTTTAAAACTGAGCTTTTCCCTTGTCCCTGGGTCCTCTGTCACAGTTTGAGGCCTTTGCCCACTCCAGAAGGAGAGTTAGCCTGAAATCCTACATCCAAGTGCTGCCAATTTGGTAGCCTTTTCTCAGACACGCTCCTTTCTCTGTGTCCTGAGATCGGGGTAGCTGATTCCAGCTCTTGTCTTCTCTCCCATGGTGATTGCTGTTGCTTCCTAACCAGCCTGCCTGTCTATGATTTCCCGTAACAGTCCACTTCTCTTTCGCTGCTCATACCTCATTGCCCCATGGGAAACTCAACCTCTAGCTCCTGAAAACACAGTTGCTTTCCTCTTGTCCTCCCCAGGACTACGATCAGACTCAGCATTTTCTGCCGTGCTGACCCGAGCAGAGCTTCAGCTTGACGCATGGAGGGCTCATGCCCATATTCCTCACGGAATGCTGCTCTCCCATACAAATGTCCCTTCTGTAGCCACCTGTGACACTTCCAGTCATGCCCACAGGAACACTCTACTCCACCCAAACTGTTCCAGAGGAACCTGGGATTTGAACACTTGCCAGCATGCCCATTTCCCCTACAGCCCTTTCTCTGGATGGTGTACACATTTTGCAGGCTTTTTCAACAGCTGACCTCTCACAAAACTGTTCAGGACAGAGACTCTGCCTCCCTTCTGGAAGTGCACCCATTCCATAGAGTGCGCAAAATTCAGTCAACGTACTGATCATGGGAAAGTTTTAAGAGCCATTAATTTCCTTTCAGTTTTCAGAAAGATTTTCTGTGATTGTATAGCATCATACAGACTGAGTCGTATTTATGTGTTTAAGAATAATATGTACATATATGCACTAACAAAGGGGGAAGGCAAGGTGGGGAATTTGAAAGCAAGCAAATGAATTCCATACTTAGACATGATAGTGAAAATAATGTGCAGTTTATAGTATATATCCTATGTAATGTAGAGGCACTGGATGCGTTCTCAACACAGTATAAATAATACAACAAATGGAAAATATTACATATAGTGATGTAAGTAAGTTCTAATTTAATGACAATAACAAAAAGAACCCAAGTGAGTTAAACATACGTTCAAAATAAAACTTCCACAGTATATTAAAAAATGAATATCCACTACCAGTTGTCTGAGACATGCACACTTGAAACCAAAGAACAGAGAAAAATCTATTTTTAAAAAATGGGAAGCAAAATCAAGCTAGAAGAACAATATTTGACAAAATAAAATCCAAACATAAAGAGAAAGGTTAGATATTGATCAAAACAAATAGCAGAGTAAAAAACATAATCATGAATATTTATGATCTTACATTTTAATTTCAAAATGTTTAAAGCAATGACTGTCTTCAAGAAAAATGTATAAATCGACTATTATACTTGAGGGCTTAATACTTTCTTGGGTACAAAGAGATAAACCATTAGATATTCAAGTAGCTGAGTTATTGAACACAGAGAGACTCTGCGTCCAGCAATTATAGAATATATATTTTAATTAAAGATACACCAAAAGATAGGCCACTCTGAAATTGTCAATGAATTCTAAGCTCTCTGCATATAATATATGACATTAGAATTTAACAGTAAAACGTTAGTTTTGAAATCACATGAATTATAAAACAAAATTACATATTACTAACAACATCTGGTCTAACGCAGTAAGAAATGAAATTTGTGCTTAAAATTCAGTAAAAATTGAAATACCCTCACATCAAAATTTTGTGAGAATAGTTAAAAACAGACATTCAAGCTGTCTGTAAATTTATTACAATATAATATTACATACAAACATTCAACTCAAAAAGTTGTCAGAAGACTTTCATTACAGAACCTAGAGAAATTAAATTGAACTGACCTGGAAACTTCTTCCCCATTACTCAGAATGGCACACTACTGCAAGATGTCACACAGTCCAGTGGAAAATTAAAAGTCATCAATAGTCTCTATCAGGGGTTGAACCCGCATACTATAATACCAACCTGCTAGGCAAAAATGTGTTCACTGGTATAGTAGTGGCATGCCAGTTATAGAGGTCACCAACCACTTTATTTTATGCTTGAATCTGAGGGCCTCTCCACAAAAGTCCATGGCTCAGGAGGTCCATGTGACTCCAGCATAAGCCAGATGAGACAGGAAACAGGAAAATCCCTGGAAGCTGATGAGCCAGCTAACCTGGCACAAGCTCAAGAGCCAAGTAACCTTGACTATTAGGGATGAGCAACAAGAGACTTTGTCTCAAGTGAAGTGGAAGGTAAGGACCAACACTTGAGTTTGTCCTGATTTCTATATGTCCATTCAGGCATGTATATGCCTCCATTCACACACACACACACACACACACACACACACACACACATTACATATGCACACACACACACACACTGTTTTGTTTTTGTTTTTGTTTTTTGTTTTTTTGTTTTTTTGTTTTGAAAAGGATACAACTCAGGAGCAACTGTATAAGAGAAATAAGGGAGAAAGGATGTGGAGCTCATATGATGTCACCGGATGCACTGTCCCTACAGGTTCTCAATCTGTTCACAAGGCAGGAAGCTCTCCCAACACCAATGTTCAGGATTTTGATAGAATTCTTAGTATGTCAGGCACAACTGCATAAACCACTGGTATTTGGAAGCAGAACTCAGCCTGCAGCCCCTTTATACTTCCTGGAGGTTAAGAAGTAGATCTGAACATCCTTAGTTATCAGTGAAACGTAAATCAAAACAACACTGCATTCCATCTTATACCCATCATAACAGCTAAGTTAAAAAAAAAAAAAAAAAAAAACTCAAATGACAGCACATTCTGGCAAGGATGTGAAGAAAGGGGAACATACCTCCATTGCTGGTGGGAGTGCAAACTTGTACAACCACTTTAAAAATCAATCTAGCACTTTCTCAGAAAATTAGGAATAGTGCTACCTCAAGACCCAGCCATACCACCCCTGAGAATATACCCGAAAGATGCTCCACCATACAAGAACACTTGCTCAACTATGTTCATAGGAGCTTTATTTGTAATAGCCAGAATCTGAAAACAAGCTAGATGTGCCTCAGCCAAAGAATGAATTTAAAAAAATTAAAAATAAAATTAAAAAGACTGTGGTACATTTATACAGTGGAATACTACTCAGCTATTAAAAACAAGGAAATCTTTAAATTTGCAGGCAAATGGATGGAACTAGAAGTGGTCATCCTGAGTGCGGTAACCCAGACCCAGAAAGGCACACATATATATACTCGCTTCTAAATGGGAATCAGCCCAGCATAGATGTTCCCTTAGAAACTCCACCCAGCGAGGTATTGGGACAGATGCCAGAACTCGCTGCTGGACTCTGGGTGGAGCATTGAGAGTGGTTCGGAAAAACAGGCATATGGAAGGACCCAGAGGGTTCAGGAGCCCCACAAGGAGATCATCACAGCCTGTTGATCTGGACCCTAGAGGGCCTGCACAAACTGTAGCACCAACCAAGGACAACGCATGCAGTAAACCTAGACCCCTGTTCAGATCTAGCCAACGGACACATCATTCTCCACAGTTGTGTGGAGAGTGGGGACTGCCTCTGACATGAACTCTGGTGCCCCCAATTTGATCATTTCCCCTTGGTGGAGAGGTCCAGAGGCACACAGAAGAAAGGGAAGCAGGCTATCCAGATGAGCCCTGATAGGCTGCAGTCATATGGTGGAGGAGGAGGTCCTCTTCAGTCAAAAGGTCTAGGGAAGGGGAATAGGGCAGAAGGCGGGAGTTTGGGAAGAGGAGATACAAGCGAGGGGATGACAATCAGGATATAATCTGACTAAATTATAATAAATTAAATTTTTTAAATTCCACCAGGAAACTCCTACAGCGATAAATACTTTCAGCAAAGTAGATGGATACAAAATTAACACACAAAAATCAGTAGTCCTCCTGTATACAAATGACAAAGCGAGAATGAAATCAGGAAGACAGCACCTTTCACAATAGCCTCATGTAATATAACAATATCTTGGGATAACTGCAACTAAATAAGGGAAAGATATGTATGATAAAAAAATCTTCAAGTCTTTACTGAATTTATTAAATTTTAATACATTAAAGTTTAAAAATAAAAATAAACTGCAATTTAAAAAATAAAGGGTCTTCTGACCTCAAGTGATGTGGAAAAAAAAAGTAGAGCTGAACTTTCCAACCCTCTAGTCATATGGCTTGTTTCTCTGACAACTACACTTCTTCCTGAAGCCATTGAAAGACCCATCAATGGTCATCTCACTAACATCAGTGACGTTTGAATGGAACTTACTATATTAAGCACATATTTCTGTTGGGGCGGTTTTGGTTTTATATGTAAACATGTTTTTTTTTTTTTTTTGTTTTAATCCAAGGTGTGGGATATGGGGGCTGCTCCAGTTGGTCCTCATGAGAGGACACGTAATGTTTGTCATCAGGGAGCTACCTTGTGCCGGGGAGTGGTCTTTGCCAGTGGGAGTAAACGCCAGACCCAGAGAGAGACTGGGTGCTCTGAGACAGAGGAAGGCTGCTGGCGCTGCCCCTGCTGCTCCTGGTTGCAGTTGTAGTTTTACAAGTAGATGAAGAGCGAGGATTAGACTTGCCCCAAGGAACCCAATGACCCTAAACAGCAGGAAGTAGCTAAGGAAAATTACTCCCCTTCTCCCCACTAACTTTCTTTCTTTACTACCTGGTGTTGAGATGTTGAGAGGGGTTGTGGTGGAGAAGGGAGAAAGATATAAAGAACTGAATTTAAAATAGATTTTAAAAGTATATGCCTACGTATTTCACTCAAATTACTCAAATTATGGAATGCCAAGGATTCTGAAAGCTTGTACCAGGAACTCAGGCCAAGGACTAAAGATGTATTTCCTGTCACAGGGTTGGGGCCAGCAAGATGGCTCAGTGGGTATATATAGGTGCTTGCCTTGAAAGCCTTGTAATCCGTGTTCGAGCAACAATTGAGGTTGAGATACCAGCATTAGACTAACAGGGTTTCCTCAGTGAGTCGGAGCATCTGGTGGGGTCAGTTTAAATTTAAACAGCTTGTATTGGATGCTTGCTGCCTCTCTATAGCAAGGGGTCATTCTCAGAAGCCAGCCATGAATTCTTAACGAGAACTGAGCAATCGCCCCATGGGTCCTTGCCCAGGATCTCTTTTCCAGGTCAGCCTGCCAGGGCTCTGTCCAAACTGAATAAAATATTTCCTCATTTTACAAGAAAGCACTAAAATAAAACAGAATAGATGGCTTCTAAAAAAACCTTTCCAGTTCTAAGGGAAGTCCCTGAAGTTCCCCCATCAAACCTGCACAGCGAGACTCTTAAATCCCCATATCCTTCCTCCTGCAGATGCTTTATTTTCAGTTCTCTGCAGTTCTGGTAGAAGTGAACGGAGCCCCCTCATGAGCCTCCAGCTCACTTTCCACCCAGGCCGCACATGAAGCAAATGCTTATGCGAGGAAACCTAGGGTGGGCTGTGGGGTAAATGCCAGGCAGCCACACATAGAAGCTACTTCAAAAGTAACAGATGTCATTTCCATCCACCGCCCCCTCATTCATCTGGCAAGGAGCAGAGAGAGGATTAGAAGGGAAGAGGATTCCATACAGTCAGGCAAAATTAATTAGCTGCGATTTCACTGCTGAGCTGCCAGGTATTTCACAGCACAGTCACTCCAAGAGGCTGCCTTTGTATAGCAGTAACACTGGATATGCTTTCAATACTCCATTTTCCTCCGTGCATGGGCAAGCAGAAGATGCTGTGTTTGGCTTAGAACCTTAGGATAATCATTTTCGCACATTAAGAAACTCAATCATTTTTTATCCCATTTTTTTCTCTTCCAATTCACCTTACTCACTCGGGAGGGAGGCTGGAGCCCTCTCAGGGCTCACCGTCAGCAGGATGCTCACAGGGGCTTCTGTTGTTCTCCTAATTGATGTCATCATCCTGGGCATTTGGCTCAACCTTTCTGGATCTTTGTTTCCTCATCTACAAAACAGGACTGATAGCATCTGCCTCTGAAGCCCCCAAGCATAATATCATATAGGATTATGGAAGACACACACTCTGAAATCCTAACAGCAAGTTGGTCCCAGACAATGGATCATTAGCCAAAACTAATTAATTTGCATGGAGCTGAACTCTCAAGCAATTAGGAGCTCTTACACTCCATACCTGGTGTGTGTCTTGCAGGCTGAGCTCTGGCTGTGTCTATCAGGTTCTGCAGAAACACTAGCAGCTATAGACATGGATGGGATGCCCATCTCTACCGCCTGCTGCTGCTGTTTGGAAAAAGTCATTCCTCATGTCTGCTGTTGAGTCTTCACCAAACCATCAACACAGAGCCATTTATTTGCAATGGATATGGAGAGACCTATGCAATGCCTTGATTGAACTGATAGGTTTTCAAGGCAGTTTTCACATGAAACTAAACAGTTAGGGAGAGGGAAAAAAAAACTGAGACGCTAGGGTGTGATCACAGTCAGACACGGGAGTTAAGTAGTCAACTCTGTCACCACGTTGAAAAGCCAGGCTTTTCAATCACAGGTTCCTGAACATTCCTTGACTTTAAAGGGGAATACAGATACTACAGACACAATGTATACATGACAACAAGGTGTATTGACTTTCTGATTTGCATTTAAGGAAACTGAAGACACACGGGGAAATTTTGCTGGGTAGGAGAGGGATTGGGACTTTAATATCAGTCCCATCTGATGGCCAGAAACCACCAAGGAAAAACAACCCCATTCCAAGCCTGTTATGCACAACAAGTAACAGAGTGAACTGGAACTTGACAGGTATGGCTGACCAGCCCTGTCACAAATCTGTATCATTAGAAGTCATAGACAAGCCTGGCTATTGGAAAGGTACCCTGCATGAGATCATCTTTTCAGTGGCCCCCTCATAATCCTCAGCCTGCTCTCTGAAGCTACACAGAACAAATCAGAATCCGCCTTGAAATGGTACCTCTGATCTCTACTAAGGACCGCTTTCTCCTTTCTTAGTTTCCAACTTTGAGAGACACAGTGTTGCCTAGAGCTTTTCTTCAACACTGTAGTTGGGTTAATGTGGGGTGAATCTGGGTCAACCCTCTTTTAAGACTCAATGCCGAGGGCTTGGGAGTTGGTTTGATGGATAAAACACAACACAAACAAGGACTGGAGTTCAGAACCCTAGCTATCACATAAATATTGTGTGGCCATGACAACCTGCTGCTAATCGCATCACTCAGGAGGCAGAGGCAGAGGCTCCCGGGAGCAAACTGACGAGTTGGACTAAGCCACTCAAGAAGCTACATGTGGAAGTAAAAAAACTTCACATATACGTATATGCACAAACTAAGACTCAATATCCCTTCTGTAATATGGATTTTTTTTAATTTAAAAAAAGATACCCCTTGCAGTCTTTTGCATAATGTGAGCACCAACCCTAGTTCATATGAAATGCTCTCAAATGTTGGCACTTCAACAGCATGCAGATGATAAAGGAGAGCATAGCTCCTAATATTCTGTGAGCTATACAAACATAAGTCTAATGCAGACTGTATGCTCCACCGAATGCTGGAAACATTCTGTATTCAAGCTCTTCTGTTGACATACCGACAGCCTTAGGCATTCTGGTATGTGTGTGATGACACATGCACTAGCCTCTCAAACACTCTAGTTCCCTCCTGCCACATCAGCTCAAGCTACTCAGTGCCCTTTTCTGCCTGGGACCTCTGAATACCTGTTCAGACTGTCTTTGTTCTAGGTTCTGGAACCTTCCTTACTTTCTCCTGGCTTTTGCTACAGCCCTCCATGAAGGCCTTCCAGCCATATTAGCTCCACTTGGGATATTTCCATGGATCCCCAGACTCATCTACCAAACATTTACGTAGCATCCCCATATGGGTATTGTTTATGAATTTAACTCTGTCCCACAAGAGTCTTTCCCTTGGCTCCCAGGATAATATCATTAACACTTGGAAAGCCATGCCTGATAGAAGTAGGCCTCAACAAGGAAAGGCCACCCGCTGAAGACAAGACATTCTTTGTGGAGTCCCCAAGTCCTTTATGGTTATCACCTACCCCTTTGAGCAGCAGAGAAGGCATACACATCTCACTGATGAGCTCATACCTACTTCCTCAAACAGGGAGGGGACTATTTCCTCCAGATGGTGGCGCTATAGTTTAGATCTTAAGTATCCATGCAAAGGGCTAACTCTAAAAGCTTAGTTCCCAGCTTTGCCCTGTTGGGAGGTTGTTGAACCTCTAAGGAATGGAGCCTCCTAGGACATTTTAGGTCACTGAGAATGTGCCCTGGAATGGGATTACAATAACCCAGTCTCTTCTCCCTTCCCATTTGTATTCTGGTGTTAAGATGTACAATTTTACCATACAGTACACTCTCTGCCACAATGCACTGCTCGCAAACCAACTCCCCAGTGCACACAACATCAGGGCCTAAAAGCAATGGATCTAGTCACTCATCAGCCAGAGTCTTCAAAACTGTGACTACAGTAAGCCTTTTATCTTTGTAAGTTGTTGTTTTTTTTTTTTTTTTTCACAAATATTTGGTTTGTAATAAAGGAATCACAGATAGGCTTGTGATTCATGATAAAAATCTAACAGTGTGGTCCCTTGGGGATGGTCTCTACACAGCTAAGTGGTAGGGCTAGAGTTAAGGCAGTTCAGGTTTGTGGAATACACTGCTACCATGAGAGTTCTTTCTGAGGTCTTCAATAAAGTTCTCCCCACACTAGGATATGAAACACCCTCCACTGGACAAGAAAAAGAACCCGTGCCACCCCCCAAGACATGGTCCTTGCAGACATATGTGGACTCACCAGCCCTATCACAGGCTAGGGGGTAGTGCTTTGCCAACATGAAATGTCTTCTGCTAGTTCCCAAGAAAGACAGATAAGAAGCCAGCAGGCACTGCCTGCTGATTAGAAGCAGCAAGAATAGAGCCAACTCAGGACAATTGACGGCATCAATCTCAAGGCTTCTCACTCCACCCTGCCCCACCCCCCCAACTACTCAGGAGTCTCTCTCTCCTAGAGGACTCTTCTGTACAGCCTGCAGATAGAAGGCCTGTACAATGGAGAGATAAAAGGCAGCTCAAGGTGTTCCCTCTAGGAATAAAGACAGCTGAAAAGGAATGAAAGAAAACTTCATTCTTTTCATTGCAGCATTTATTTTTTTCTCTTATAAATCATTGTGTCTAAAAGGTCACTCCTTGAGGCTTTCTGGGGAATGTGCTTCCTCCCTGTTTTTAGTCATGAAGTCTGAGTGTCACAAGATGGAGCGGCTGATATGGCAGATACTCATAAAATCTTAAATTGTGACCACATGAATAGGTAAAATAAAACTTACCCATGCCCTCAGATTCTAGCCTTTTCATGAACTGACACACTACCTACTGCACTAATGAGACACCTAACTGTAGTCCTTGTAACGACTGAACTTACACATTTCTCTGCTTTCATGTGTCCCTTGCCAACATTTGTTTTTGAAAGGAACCAATGATGCTGGTTTTCCAGAATGGTTCAGGAGGCAGTGGTTACGACTCATCCCCTATCCAACTATCTGCCCACCTACCCATCCAGCTATCCACCCAGCAACCCATTCATTCATCTACATATACTCATCCAAGTTGGCAAATTTTTATTCTTATTATTTTATTTGGGTTCTTATATCTATCATCCTCTTCCACCGCAATCCCTTCCAATACCCCAACATTAGATAATTAAGAAAAGTTAGAGGGGAAAGGGGGCATAGAGTTCTTTAAACTGCTTCCTGCTGATTAGGGACATCGAGTTCCTTGGGACATGATTGATCTTCATCAACAGAATATCCAATTTCTTTTATTTCATCTCATTGCTCATGACCACTTGACAAACTGCAACAACAGCAACCAGGAGCAGAGGGACCAGCAGCCCTTCTCCTCCTCCTCCCCCTCCTCCTCTTCTTCTTTTTCCTCCTTCTTCAGAACACCCCTGGCCCCTCTCAGGGCTCTGACATTTATCCCCTCTGAAAAGTTCCAAGAATTCCAAATGTCAACTATCCTCAGCTGGCAAAATCACATCCTACTAGTGCATGAGGCAAATCATAATCACCTGCTGTGAAGCAGCCTCTTATACCACAGCTGGGACTAAAACAAAAACATATTCACACAACATAACTGGGCTTTTTAAGAAGCCAAAGCTCTCACTACGTATCCACCCATCCACCCACATGTCCATCCACCTACCCATCCAACATGCACCCACATGTGCCTCTACCCACCCACCTATTCACCATCTTCCCACCCTTCCCATTTATCCACCCACACATGCATCCATGTTTCCATTTATCTACCAACCCACCCATCCATTCACCCATACTTCTTCCAACAACAGTTCACTGTATCCTATGTTCTGTCCCATCATTAAGGAGCACAGCAGGAAATTCACAGACATAACACACCTGCCCTTATGGGGTGGGCATTCAAAGGGGGTGTAGACAAATCATTCAACACAGCAGAATAGTGAGGATATATATATATATCACGATTTCTACCCCCAAAAGACAACCTAGAGCCTGTGGTCCTGAAGCCTTGGCTTCTTTTGCTGTGAAGTGAGTACATTTTTGCTTTCAAAAGCCTAGACAAGTGGCCTCATGTTGCCCAAGGGCACACTTAGCTACCACTTTCATTATGCACAAGGTTTTGAAGGCCTGGATCTGCCAGGTGGGGAGCTTGGCATCCTGTCTTGCTGCTAACTAACTGCTCACTCTCTTTGGGCAGATGTGCTGGGAAAGTTCTCTGCCTAATGAAGAGGAATTGAGTTGGCAGTAGCTCTCAACCTTGGCTGCAGACAGAATCACCTGGAAGGTTTGAGTCTGGGTACCCAGCCTGTATGCAGACCAATTAAACAAGAGTCCTGAGCTCAGAGCCAATCAGTGCACTCCTTAAAGCTCCTCTGGGGAACCTGCTAGGAACTTGAGGGCAAAAGGGAGGGGGTTGAAGCTTCAGCTCCAACTAGCAAAGATGGTTTTACCATAGTCAGCTCAAGAATAGGGTATGCATTGGATCTAGGTTCCTAATAGGCACCACAACCTGTCTCTAGCCCAGCTCCCCACAAAGAGCAGGCCCATGGTGGGAAGGAATACCTGAAGGAAAGGCTCAGGCTGAAAGCAAAGGGAAAGGTCCCTAACAGGCATCCTAAACAGCCAGGGGCACTGAAGAGCCCAGGAGAAAAGAGGAAGTCAACAGATCTTGGCGCTACAAGCCTCAAACCTCTTATCCATGAAAAGACCAGAGATCGCCCTGGCTTCCTCGTGAGCTGAGCCTCTGAGTAGAATGGCTATTAGGAAGAAAAGCAAAGGAAATCATAAATATCCATATACCATAACTGTTATGTGATTCCTCCCTTCTGGTCACTCAGAGCTGGGAATAGTCAGTCACATGAGGCTTGGAGGGAGACCCTTGATGCAGGAATATGAAAGCCCACCCCCCCACACACACACTCTGGCTTGTGCAGTCTCTTCTCATAGATTCCCTAAGCTGCCCACATCTGCCCTCTTCATTCCCAGCCATGCCCACCAAGACTGGTCCTCTGAGTGAGAGGACCAGAGAGCTTCATTCATGCAGCCAAGGAGAGGGCAGTTTGCCCTGGGGTGGAGGGAGGTGGCAAGTGGGAACCCTGAGCCGCCACTCCTCCTAGGCTCCCTTCAACTGCACAATCTGGGGCTCCTACCTTCCTCTCTTGCCTGCTCCCTTCCCACCCACTGAGCACTCTCTCTTCCACACTCTCCTTCTCAAGCAGATTTGTTTGATTACCTATCCCCTGTCCATGCCTCTGAATTCCTCTGGGAAATGATGCCCAGGCACTGATTTTTTTTTCTCCCAAAGAAAACAGCTTTAAGACTGTCCCTTTGCTCACTGTTGAGACTACTGACTGTATTTTACAGAAATAAAACATGTAAGTGTGTTCTCTTGGTTGGCACAGATAAAAGGAAACAGCCGGCAGCTTGGTAAATACCTCCGTGGAATCCAAGTTCTGGAGACAGGAAAAGAGAACCACAGCCCAGTGAGTCCCCACTTTGGCTGTAGCTGTTATCACCTGGATGGATAAGGAGGAGGGTTTTCATCACCCATTTCCCCAGGGGCTATGATGTAATTAGTTTTCAGGAGGCAACCGACTTGGAATTTAGTCCTCCCTATCCTCACTCCAGGAAAGTCTAACCTGAGTAAAAAATAACAGCTGCGTCCTTTCTTCTTCCTTCCCTTCCCTTTTCCTATCCCAGTCCTTTCTTCCCCTTCTCTTTGTCTTTCTTCCTCTCCCATCCTATGCCCCACCCTTTTTGGCATCTTTCTGACTGTCCCACTCCATCATTCAAGCATCTTAAAAGAGATGGGTCATGATACAATGAAGTCTCACTACATTTTATCCTCCAGGATCCTGCCTGTACTCTCTGCCCACTGACCCTCCTGGGTCCCCACCTGTGCTCCCTCTGCCCACTGACCCTCCTGGGTCCCCGTCTGTTCTCCCTCTGCCCACAGACCCTCCAGGAACCCTACCTGTACTCCCTCTGCCTACAGATCCTCCAGGATCCTTCTGCCTGGTTCTGCATGGACAAGCCCTGACTTTGCAAATAGAGTTTTCAGGATAAGGTTTTTTGGAGGACCAAAGGGATCCAAGTGTTTTTTCATTCATGAGCTATAGGCTCAATTTTCTTAACAAATATATTTTGCTACGAACTTATTAACTGAGAGTACCTCACTTCTAACCCAACTAACCTAAACAATAGGAAAAGGAGATTAAAGAATACAATAACGAAACTGTAAGGATGTCAGTTCCGAGGAACAATTCTCCTGGTGGAATCAGCAGGATTTCTTCTGCTGGAACCTGGAGTAACCAGAACCCAGAACCTCAGCCAGAGCCAGGAGCCAAAGCCTTCCCTCAAGCGATTCTCTCTAGGAGAGTCTAGAAGTGGAGCGATGAACAGGCAAAATTATCCCAAGTCTCCAAAGGCCCTGCCTCCTGTTTCTGGCTCACATTTATACCTCCTCTCAGAATCTTTTCAAGGATGTTTTTCAGCTGGTTAATAACCAATCTCCCCCACACAGTGATTCGACTTCTTAAGGGGATAAACATCACCTGTTCTCTCACAACTTTTTCTCATCCCCCACTTGTGATTTAAACAAAAAACATGCTTATTTCTCTGAGCTTCTTCTAAGAATAAAGGAGGAAGCAGACAACAGACCCAACTCAGTTTGTCTAGCTAGAGAGAAGAACATGGGGTAAGCACTGCACTAGAAACAATTAGAGCTTGAAAACTCAGGAGTCTGGGGGCATGCTCGTGGAAAGAACAGGCAGTGAGATCAGAATCCAGCCCAGATCATAGGCTGAAACATAGTGAACAGGATGGAGTCAAGGAGAGTGGGCTTAAGTAAAGGCCATGGGCAAGAAGGGGGTAACCATGGGAAAGGGTGGACAGGAAGATGGAAAGAAATGTGAGCTGGGCGTGGTGGTGCACGCCTTTAATCCCAGCACTCAGGAGACAGAGGCAGGCAGATCGTTGTGAGTTCGAGGCCAGCCTGGACTACAAAGCGAGTCCAGGACAGCCAAGGCTACACAGAGAGACCTTGTCTCAAAAAAAAAAAAAAAAAAAAAAAAAAAAGAAAGAAAGAAAAGAAATGTGGCATGTGGCCTCCCTCTTTACCAGGATCCCTGCCATATCCTCCTGGGCATATCACCCCACCTTGCCTCTTCCCATATACCCCCTATAGCTACAGAAGGGTAATTTCAGAGAAACGGCCATTTATTGAACTTTAATTCAAACTATCGCCAGATCACATCCAACCATATTGATCACACTGACAAATTTTCCTTAGTACACACTAATTCCCTGACCACGTTTAACAACTCTTTGTGGCACAAGTGTCCTCTCCTGCAGCCAATTCAAATCAAGGCTCATAACATGACGTGGACTAAATTCATTTGTAGAGCACTTGACTAGAACAATGGGAGGGGACAGGACTTGAAATAGACAGGCAACAATCCTAGCTTTCCAGAAAATATTTGCATAATATACCTGATAATTCTTTTACATCTCTTTTAATCTAAAAGTTACTGCCACAAGACACATGCACACACACATATACTTACACATATGCACACACATATACAAATACACATTCACACAACAACTACATACACAGTCGCACACACATAAGCATGCATTCACATGTACACAATACCAACCCCTGCATGCACACACCCTTGTTTGTATGTTATATATTTTCTGAAGAATTTGGGTCATTTGGCACTATAAACTTATTAAAGTAAAGTGAAATATAAAACAAGCTGCAGAGTCTCTAACCAGGCAAACCAATCATCCCTGCTAGAGTTTCTCTTTAAAATTCCCCCCAAAGGCTCATGGTCAGACGCTGGACCCCCAGCGTGGAAGCACTGGAGAATGGCTGAACCTTTATGAGGTAGGGACTGTTGAAAAGCCTTGCAGTCATTGAGGTGTGTCCAGAGAAGGCATGGTGAGGCCTGATCGCTCTCATTTCCCTTTCACATCCCATCCAGGAGACTGTGAGTTCTTTTGCCATGCACTCTAGCTAGGACGTACTTCTCCATCTCCAGCAACGCCGTTAGAGACACCCAAGAAACCCCAGCCACTAGAAGGCTTTTCCCTGTGCAGTTAATCATCTCGGTTAATGTGTTACCATGCTGGACAGATGACTAACACGCACCCCAAAGCAACTTGAACTGCTTGGTTGGCAAGCATAAGCAAAGCTTTTTGGACTATTTCTTGTAAATCCCTATTAGAGAGAAGCAGAACTTCAGCTCAATCAATCAGAAGCCGTCAACAGATGTAGAATTATCAAACGAGGGGTAGCCCAGCAGGCTAGACAAATACACCGGTTGGGTAATGTAACTCATCAGCCACTTCCGTTACATCACATCCAATGTCCACACTACGAAGATATCCCTTGGGTTTTCACTGCAGGGTGACTGAACTGCTTCTGCTTGGAGCTGCCCCACTCTGGACTTGTTTGCTCAAATAGACATCTCTATTAACCCCATTCTTCATCTGATTTGATGCATCCTCATCTGTATGACCAGTTTCAAAGTCAAGGGAAGGACGGGGGCAGAAAATCTGCAGCACCAGCACGAGGTCAGCCCTAGCTAAGAGCTGTTTCTCTGGGTGAACAAATGGAAGTGAGAGGGAAGTGGACAGTTTGCCACCACCCCCCCCCCCCGCGTCCCCATTCCAAACGCGCTGTGAGGATGTCCCAGCCTTCAGGACTGTGCTGGGGAAAGAAGTGATGAGACCAAAGGGTGCAAGTAACACTGGCTGCTGTTTTGAATCATCTTGGGAGAGGGGGAAGCAGCTTTCTGCTTCCCACCATCTGTCTCGGGAAACCTCGCTAGGGTCCTTCTCTGGCCTTGTGCAGCCTTTGCTAGTGGCCTGAGCTGAGAATCCTTTTGCAGCTCTGATGTCAGACACAGCCAGAACACAAAGGAGCAGCAATGAGAACAACATCCAGTAACATCCACTGGGCTCTAGCTCCCCGCCCCACCCCCCGTGACAATCTGACGTTGCTGTCTCCCTAGGAACACGTTCCCGTGTAGCTGCCACCAGAATTCATTAAGGGATGAAGGAATCAGAGGGTTTGAAATACATAAAGTTCTCCTGGGGGAAAAGTCTTCAAACCATAGAATGTGTACAATTAAGGGCGGCAGCCAGAATTCTCACTACTGTTTAGCCAAAAAATGGGAGTTCTTTCAAGAATACACCATAGTTACAAAGTTACATAGTTACATAGTTACAAATGCAGCATGGCTGTGCTTTGTTGGTGGGAACATGGTGGAATACAGTGTTGCAGGTTTCATGTCGGAAAAGGAGTCTTTCATAATGCTAGCAACAGTTTACAAATCCCAACCATCAAAATAAGACATGAAGAAATGGGGGATCAACATTAAAAGAAAAGCAAGCTTATCTTTTTAATGCCTTGTATGAAAATATCACTGAATGGCAATTGTACAGGAAGATCACCAAAGCATATAAAATCCAAAGGAGAGCTGTAGAAAATGGCAGCCCAGGCCCAGTGTGGTGGCAAACACCTGTAACCCCAGCATTTGGGAGGCAGGAGCATGCAGAGCTCTGTGAGTTGGAGGCCAGCCTGGTCTACATAGTGAGTTCTAGGACAGCCAGAGCTACATAGACCCTGGATCAAAGAAAGAAAGAAAGAAAGAAAGAAAGAAAGAAAGAAAGAAAGAAAGAAAGCGATCCTCTCAGAAATTTGTTATGCAGTTATTTAGTAAAAACATTCTGCATGCTACCAGAATGTTGGGATGGGGGAGAGCTTGACGAGCATTTGTGTGTGTATGTGTGTGTATGTGTGTGTGTGTGTGTGATTTCTTTTTCTGTTTTATATACTCACTTTTTTGTATCTTTGTATGAGTGTTCATGTGTGTGCACATATGTGTGCTGGGGTGCATGTGTGAGCGTTGGTATCACATGTCTTACTCAATTGCTCTCCACGTAATTTTTGAGGCATGGTCTGTCATTGACCTGAAGACCCTCCAATTCCACTAGACTGCCTTGCCAAGAGCTCCAGAGACCCACCAGTCTCCACTTCTCCATCACTAGAATTACAAACCTATGCTGTTTCAGTCTGGTTTGGTTTGTTTAAACATTGGTGCTGACATCAAACTCAGATCATCATGCTGCCAGCGAGCACTTCACTGACTGAGCCATCTCTGTGGCCCCCATGGTCACTGCTATATGTTATGAAGTTAAAAAGGAAATGCAAGTGATCGCCAAGGTGAATTTTGGACATGATAATCATCTTGGCACAGTGTAATGAAAGGGCTCTCTTACTTATGACATCCCGGAATAATGCAACTTAAAAGAGCACTGAGGTGAACTTATATTCTTGAGTCCTCAAAGCCAGGATACAAAACCAAGGCCCAAAGCTCTGATGGAAAGTAGTGGCAAAGCCAAAATTAGTAGCCAGGTGCGCACACGCACGCACGCGCGCGTGCACACACAGACACACACACACACACACACACACACACACACACACACACACACACACACGCTACCTGTCTCTTGCTGCCCCCTGCTGCCCCTTGCTGCCTGTCCTCTTGACACTGAGTACTTAGCAGCAGATCATCATATTTTGGGGTTTTTGTTTGTTTTGCGTTTTGTGTTTTGTTTTGTTTTGTTTTTGTTTTTGCCTGGAGTTATTTACACTGCTTTCTTGGAAACACAGACTTGGACAAAAATCCCCTTTCCTTTGTGCCACAGTACCACAAAGCAAAATGCACCCCCAATTCCCCCACCCCACCCCCCGCATCGTGACATTTTTAATCCATACATTGCTCCCTCCTGTGGCCAAGGTCTGAGCTCCCTACCTTCACTGCTATAAACAGATCTCTGTGGAAGATGCTGGGAGCGAGTCTACCAGTGCCACCTACTGGCCACCTAGAGTATCACAGGTCTGGCTGCACCAGAGGTCTAGGAGGAGTATCTTTAAAAACTGGGAGAATTCGCCATCAGGGGGACTAAAGTGTTCTCTAAGACTGTTCCAGTCATGTTAAGTGGCCATCATGATTGAATCAGGACCTTGGAAGAAAGAGATTGAGATGATGTAACCCCGACCAACGCCTTGAAACTCCTTGTGCCCAAGCATCACCTGGAAACGTTGTTAAGATGTAGCTGCCCATCAACCTTTGACCCTGAATTATTCACAAGCTCCCAGGTGATGCTGCCAATAAAGGATCATATTGTGAGGAGCAAACAAATTTGGGCGGAAGTACACAGACCAAATCCAAATGCTTGGGTGGCAGTATCTTCACTTGCCAGCTATGAGAGCTCATCAAATGGATCTCCAACATTAAACCCTACATGTTTAAATACAGGCATGCCGACATGTATTCCTCACTGTACTCTTGTGGGGCTGTAGAGGTGATGTGTCAACCTGTGAGTGGTGTTTCTGGGGCATAGTAAGTAGAGACAGTCAGCCCTTACCATCACATTGGTTTCCACCCAGTAGTTTCATGTCCTCAACAACGTGCTGCCTGTGCATCCTGTCAGTGGAGAGACCTAATACACAAGGATGTAAATCACAACATCCCGGAGTTATGGATGTCACGGGTTCATTTATGAACCCTCCTTGCTGCCAAGGTTAGACCCACCTACATCTGTAAACCCAAGGCTTACAGTCAGTTCACTTCATCGTGGTCTCAGTCAACCCAGATGAATGTGCTTGTTCTCTCATAGCCAAACTGGAAAGACACAAAAGCACGAAGATTGATGCCTCGTGGCCACACTGGAGGTAGGCTGTATTTCACATGTGCTCTGAGCAGACACCAGAACGTGACCTGCAGGTAAAGTGTCCTGTGAACGCAGAGGGAGAGGCATGGTGCTGTGCAGCCACAGAGTCTGCATGCACACACTAGAATCATCTCTCTGTAACCAAGTGGCCCCAGCAAACCCTACAAGGTATTGCAGCCTCAGTTTCCTCACCTGTAACAAGACATAACGAGTATAGTATTATGACATCTGCATGGAATACGGAGAGATTCAAAAATGCTTGTTCCTCTCGGGCATGGAATCTCCTAAATGAGAGAGCTTCGACTTTAAGAGACACTGAAGCTCGCCTCCGCTGTCAGCTCTGGACCTGTGAGCCCAGGATATTAGAAGGAGAAGCTGTTGTAGACATCTCCACTTAAAAACCAAGCAGATGGTAATTTATTTTATCAGCGATGACTTTAGATCACTAAGGGTAAAAGATCTGCCTCCTCTGGGTTGCACCTAGAGGCAGAGTGACTGGAGTTTCCTCTACACTCCTCACCCTGGCTTCTGGCCAGGTAGGTCTAGCTTATCCCTGGCACTATCTTTACTAATCCCAAACTCCTCAGCCTCACTAGCATTCCCTTTTACACACCTCTAGACCTGACCGCATGACCCTCTTTTTCCTCCCCCCCCCCTCCCCCACAAACTTCTGACCCAAGGACCAGAGCTCAAGTTGCAGGAGATAATTGGACCACTGAGAAGGCTCCCGAAGCCTCTATACAGATATGCAGCGTGTTAGTTATTTGTCTTGTTGCTGCAACAAATTGCATGATGAAAAGCCGTGGGGTCTCTGTGACCTCCACGGTAATGATCTGCAGGAGACAAGAAGGGAGTTTGGGTGAATACTCAGTAGCCAGTGTTGGTTCAAACTTCTGGAGTCTGGCTCCAAGTGTTTTATTTTAGGCACCTTAAATACAACACAATTTGGTGAAAACTTTTCTAGTGATTGTTAACTCAATCCTAGGGGCACCACAGAGCATACATAAATCGCTCTGAGGAGCAAAGTAAACTGAATAAAGATTGGACATGACTACACTGAAGCTCTTTGTAAGGCACATGTGGCACCTTCCATAAAAAGGTGTCCTATAGACAGACTATGCATGACACCTTCTATCAAGATCGGTTCTACAGGTTGACTGAGAAAAGCGAGCCTGGGGGAGGGTACAGTGTGGTCTTCCACCACACAGATAGTGCACAGGTCACCAGGCTACTCTTTATCCATTTCCAGTCTTCTGGGCAGACAGCAGGTATGGCATTTCTTCCTTGAGAGAGCAACTTTGGGGCTTATCTGTGAGCACAAAGGCCTCCATGTCTCCTACGAAAGGCAACTTAAGGAAGACTCACAGTTTGAAGATACAGTCCATCATGGTGGGCAAGGCACAGCAGCAGGAGCTTGCAGTAACTGGTCATATAGTGCCCCAGGGCAGCAGAGAGATAGCAATCTGCTCACTTTCACCTTTTCATTCAGTCTGGGACTATAGTCAATGGCAGTGTATCCTACGTTTAGAGTAGATACTCCCACCTCAACTAACCTCTTCTACAAGCCCCTTCACAAACATGTCCGTATTTCAATGGTGATTCTAAATTCCATCAAGCTGACGAGATCAGCTGCCACAGACAAAAACCATGAAAAGCGGAACCACAAGATTCTAGGACAAAACGGTCCTGAGACCACACCTCGGCCACCATGTGCGGCTACACGTACACCAACATTGTCCATCCTACAGGCTTTTCTGCCCTTTCCTGCCAGTGCAAGACCCTCCCTGATATACACCCTCCACAATTCACATGGACACACATATAAACAGCCCTAGAACTGCACCCTCAGAACCCCTAACCATCCTGTCTTGCACTGCCCTCACTAGAGTCCAATGCCCACCTTATAAAGACTCTGCAGAATCTGACTTTCAGAGAAGAAGCGGTCACTGGTGATTTATGAAGTATTCCCAGAGTAGACCTGTGAGCGAGAAGGAAAAAGGAACAAGAGAGCAAAGACAGCAAGAGCACAGAGGGCAGCTTCAGCCTGGCACATCCCACACCAAGAAAATTCTAGAGGGTAACTCTAGATAATTCTGTAACTCAGAATGGGCCCAGCCCACGGCAATTGGCTGGGATCCCATACTTCATAGTCAGCAGCTTTTGATAGTGGCAGCTAGAAACATTAAGTCCAGCTGCTCCCAGCCATGGAACAATCCTTGAAGGAAGAGCGGCAGGTGGGGATGACTGAGAGGCGGAAGTTAGGAACAGTGTTGGTAACCGAGGTTTGGAGAGGCAGAGCCCTGACATCATGGTTTCATGTGGTCCCTGCAGACTCACGTGCGTTGCCCCGAGGCTGACTTGTCTCTGTGTTCCCAGCACTCAGAACAGCGCAGGGGCCTTACAAAATTGCAGGAAATCTCCAGCAAAAGAAATAGACATTGGCCAGACAGTGCACAAGATCTACAGATTGAAAAATGAGACAACAGGGAATGTGGAGACCCAAACAGGACCATAGGCAAAGGTCAAGGGTTTCTATCCCAGATTTGTGCTGTTTTTCTAGGCTACAAGTTCCGGCCATTTAAATCAAAGGAAAAAAATGCACTTCATTCCCAAAGCTGGAGGCCCCTATCATTACAAAAGATCTAATGGAGTTACTGCTTAGAGGACACTGTCTCTAAAGAGGGGACAGTATCTCTAGAAGTTCTGAATCGAAGCAGGAATGAAGCAGGGGGAGGGGGGATGAGAAGCCTCAACTTCCCGAAGTCACATGAAGTACCCAAAGGACACAGGCGATTGGTTATGGCAGCTCGCTTGTCTTCACCAGCTAGCAAGTGGAAGGCAGGGCTGAACAGGCTTGTAAGCCCCTGACAGATGAGCTTTCCCAGGAGAGCTCTGAAGGATCCGTGCCAGTGAACAGGCAATTTTTAGTCCTAGGCTGTTGAGAAAGAGCAAAGATGAGGACAATTCCCTCTCCCTTGTTAGAGTCAAGAGGCAGAGTGGCACCGCATGCACTCTCATATGTATTCATGAGTGTATACACACACACACACACACACACACACACACACACACGGGGATAGGGCGGAGGGGGGCAGTAGACAGACAGACAGACAGTGGTTCTCAACCTGTGGGTCTCGACCCCTTTAGGAGCTGTATATCAATCAGACACTTTATGTATCAGATACTTATATCATGATTTGAAACAGTAGCACAATTACAGTTATGAAGTAGCAATGAAATAATTCTCTGGTTGACCGACAACACCTCTCTTTGCTGAGGCTGCTCATCTGCAACCTTCATAATGAGTATGTGGATGCATTTCTGAGTTTCGTGAGGTATCACAGAAAACTAATGATGCCTGAGGAGGGGCTGTGAGAATACTGATATACATCCAGCTGGGAAACATCTATTAGGACACAGAAACCGAGCAAAGCTATGACAAAAACTGTGTTAAAATATCCTTATTAACAGCTAATCTGCTTTGCTTTAGGGTCCTTTTTTCTTTTTTATATTTTTTATTTTAATATATTTTATTAATTTATTCATATTACATCTCAGTTGTTATCCCATCCCTTGTATCTTCCCATTCCTCCCTCCCTCCCATTTTCCCCTTATCCCCCTCCCCTATGAATGTGACTGAGGGGGACCTCCTCCCCCTGTATATGCTCATAGGGTATCAAGTCTCTTCTTGGTAGCCTGCTATCCTTCCTCTGAGTGCCACTAGGCTTCCCCATCCAGGGGAGGCGTCAAATATGGGGCACCAGAGTTCATGTGAAAGTCAGACCCCACTCTCCACTCAACTGTGGAGAATGTCCTGTCCATTGGCTAGATCTAGGTAGGGGTTAGAATTTTACTGCACGTCAAAACACTAGTTGAAGGGATACGTCCCATGAAAAACTTTACTTACCAAGAAAGTGGGTCAGAGGAGAGGACATCCTATTGAGACCTTAGGCGAGAGTAGCATGGAAGAATGGGGAAATAGTAGGATCCACAGGGTCCTGGAAACCTACAAGAAGAACTTTATGACAGGCAGATCTGGGTCCTGGGGGCCGCCTCAAACTAAGGCACCAGTCAAGGAGAATATAAGCAGTAAACTTCGAACCCTTACCAAGACCTAGCCGACGAACAGGATATTCTCCACCGTTGAGTGGAGAGTGAGATCTGACTCTCACACGAACTCTGGTGCCCCTCTTCTGTCCACGTCCCCTGGATGGGGAGACACTCAGAGGAAGGATAGCAAGTTACCAAGAAGAGGCTTGATATTCTAAGAGCACATATAGGGGGAGGAGGTCTCCCTCAATCACAGACATAGGGGAGGGGAGAAGGGGGGAAGTGGGAGGGAGGGAAGAATGGGAGGAAACAGGGGAAGGGCTAACAATCAAGATGTAATATGAATAAATTAATAAAAAATGTAATTAAGAAAAAGAAGTTTACTGCACGTATTGTCCTTGGCTGGTGTCATAGTTTGATTTTGACTTCTTAGTTCTATTGCTGTGAATAAACACCATGACCAAAGAAATTTATAGAAGAAAGCATTTTAACTGGAGGCTTGTTTACAGCTTCAGTGGGTTAGTCTATAACCATCATGGTGAGGAGCATGGCAGCACACAAGTAAGCAGGAAAGCATGGTGCTGGAGCAGTGGATAAGAGCTTATACCCTCATTCAAAGGCAGAGAGAGAGAGAGAGAGAGAGAGAGAGAGAGAGAGAGAGAAATGGAGACAGACAGAGGAGGGGAGAGAGAGGGAGGGGGAAGGAAGGAGGGAGGGAGAGGGAGAAAGAGTGTTAATTGGGAATGACATAAGTTCTTGAAACTTTGAAGCTCATCTGCATTGACACACCTCCTCTAAAAAAAAAAAAAAAAAAAAAAAAAAAAAAAAAAAAAAAACCACAACTCCTAATCTTTCACAAATAGTTCCACTAACTGGAGACCAAGTATTCAAACATATGAGCCTACGTGGATTGTTTTAATTCAAGCCACCACAGTTGCCTTATACTCTCTGTATGCGCGGAAACTGCCCAGTTGTGCCCAATTGTAAGTACATCTCTGCTCCTATCTTATCCTTATGGCCCAGGTAGTAAGGCTGGAAACCTACTAAGCATCCTCTATTGTGGCTCCTTGAACCTCGCCTTCATAAGTGAGTCCTCCTCAATTAACGCCCCCTCTTTTTTTTTTTTTTTTTTAATTTTGTGGCACTGGAGATTGAACCCAGGCCTTCACGCATGCTCGGCAAACACGCTACCACTGTACTACTAACCCAGGTCTTTTCCTGTTTTTTGAAACAGAACCTTGCGAAGGCTGTGTTGCCAGACTGAGCTTAAATAGGCAATTCTCCTGCCTTAACCTCCGAAACAGGTGGGATTCCAGGCCTTCATGAGCAAGCCCAGCGCAAAAGGCCCTCTTTTTGTTTTGTTTTGATTTGATTTTGTTTTTGTATATTTGGCTTCCTGCTCCTTCCTAGAAGGTCCCTCACAAAAGCTAACACCAGTAGCCCCTGGATCTGCTTCCCCCAGGCCTTCTTGGCAACTACAGAAGACAAGCTGCGTGTTCAGCAGGGCAGGGGAATGACTCCACCTGAAGAAGAAACGGAGATGGGAGAAAACGAGAAAATGCTAATGAGTCTGAATGCATCGCTTTTGCTTCTCTCTGAGCCATTATTGTTCTTGTGAGTACAATTGGTTAAAGGAGTGTTCAGGGACTTCTAAAATTGTTGGGAGAGATGGCGCTTCCCCTAAACCAATAGTGGAATTACCTAATGGGGGACATAAATCTCCATTGTAAAAACTGACACTTTCTCTTTAAGGATGAGACGCACTACAGCTCAGACCTAAGCCTTATTGTTGTTATAGATGTGTCAGGTGAATGATGTTAGGAGGCGATATTCCTCCCTTGGTGTGTACTATGCAGTAAAAGTTAAGGAGTTTCTAAGAGGATTTTCCATGTCTGTCTCATCAGAGTCTGTAGCTATTCTTTGATGTTAAAAGAAGGTCTAATGCAGCCATCGGGTTTCTGGTGGCTGGCTCACTCAGGGACTCCTTGCCTCTTAAAATGCTGAACTGTTCATGGAACATAGTATTTTCTTAGGAAGATTCAGGGAGGAATCTGGCTCCAAAAATACTGTGCTAGACCCAGACTCTGGGCTACTAGCTTCCATATGGGTTTAAGGAATTTAGTTATTTTTTTAGAATACTATTATTTTAATTCTTGTGAAATCGTTTGACCATTTGATGCTTCTGTTTGTTGTGATTGACATAAATCCTCTGAAACTGAAAATGACCAGACTTAACTACCTCCCAAGAAATCATCTGGCCCTGAGCAATCCTCTAGTCCTGTGCAGCCCAGCTGCTAATAGAAATACAGAGATAAAAACAATACACACACGGGGTACATAAGATTCCCTGCCTATCACTACTCCCCAGAGTCAGAATTTTGGATAAGAAGCAAGAATTGCAGCCAACCATGAAGCCATAAAAACAAGAGGCATACCAATGTGTGGACATAGGCAGTGGCTACCTTAGACAGCAGTTGTGAAAGCAAGTCATGGTACCAAGTAGAGGAGCAAACCAAGTCATGGCAAGGCTGGGTTAAGGGTTTTGCCAACACCCAGCTTATTGGTATAAATTGCTGTTACTACAAAGGTTTGCAGAGTTGTCCATGACCTTGGCTCATTGCTCAGAATCTGAACAGAATGTTCCCTTTAGGAGAGAGTGGATGTGCAAATGTTTGTGTTTATGATAAGAGCAGAATAAAAGACAAGAATTCTAACAAGCCCATCTCAGCACCTCCCCTTCCACACACACATACTCTCTCTTACACACACTCTCACACACACATATACACACTCACACACACACTCTCGCACTCTGTCATACACACACATACTCACACATACACACATGCACACAAACACATATACATACACACATACACACACTCTCATACACATACACACAGATATACACACTCTCTCACATACAAACACTCTCTCATATACACACCCACACACACTCATAACCACAAGCACTCTCACACACATACGTAAATACACACTCACACACACATGCACATACACTCTCTCACACACATTCTCTCCTACACACACTCTCTCACATGCACTCTCACAAATACACACCCTCTTTCACACTCACATATGCTCTCTCTCACACACACTCTCACACAAATGCACATATGTACATACACACATACATAAACATACACACACTCTCATACACTTTCTTTTTATTTATTTATTATAATTTATTCATTTCACATGCCGATTGTTATTCCTTTGCTTGTATCTCCCCATTCCCACCCTCCCTCCCTCTTCTGCCCTATTTCCCCTCCCCTAGACCTCTGACAAAAGGGGACCGCCTCCCCCACCATCTGACAGCAGCCTATGAGGTCTCATCTGGATACCCTGCTTTCCCGTCCTCTGTGTGCCCACATGATTTCTCTGCCGAGGGGAGGTGATCAAATCGGGGGTACCAGAGTTCACGTCAGAAGCAATCCCTGTCCCCACACAACTGTGGAGAATGAGCTGTCCATTTGGCTATATCTGAACAGGGGGTCTAGTCCAGTGCATGCATTGTCCTTGGTTGGTGCAACAGTTTGTGCAGGCCCCCCTGAGTCCAGATCTGCCAGTCTTGATGGTCTCCTTGTGGGGCTCCCGAACCCTCGGGGTCCTTCCATTCCACACCCACCATTCTCCTGTATGACTCTCGTCGCTCCACGCAGAGTCCAGCAGTAAGATTCAGCATCATCCCCTGCTGCATGGAGCATCTCAGAGTACATCAATGTTGATACAATATCGACATGTCTTTCTGGGTCTGAGTTACCTCACTCAAGATGATTGTTTCTAGTTCCATCCATTTGCCTGGAAATTTCAAGATTTCCTTGTTTTTAATGGCTGAGTAGTATTCCATTGTGTAAATGTACCACAGTTGTTGTCTTTTAACCCGTTCTTCTGCTGAAGGACATCCAGGTTGTTGCTAGATTCTGCCTATTATGAATAAAGCTGCTATGAACAAAGTTGAGCAAATGTCTTTGTTGTATGGTGGAGCATCTTTCAGATATATGCCCAGGAATGGTAAGACTGAGTCTTGTGGTAGCACTATTCCCAGTTTTTGGAGAAAGCGCCAGATTGATTTCCAAAGTGGTTATACAAATTTGCACTCCCACCAGCAATGGAGGAGTGTTCCCCTTTCTCCACATCCTCATCAGCATGTGCCACCACTTGAATTTTGGTCTTAGATGTAAGATGGAATCTCAGAGTCATTTTGATTTGCATTTCCCTGATGACTAAGAATGTTGAGCATTTCTTTAAGTGTTTCTCACCCATTCGATATTCCTCTGTTGAGAATTCTTTGTTTACGTCTGTACCCCATTTTTAATTGGATAATTTGGTTTGGTGGTGTTTAATTTCTTAAGTTCTTTATATACGTTGCATATTAGCCCTTTGTCGGGTGTAGGGTTGGTTAATATCTTTTCCAAGTCTGTAGGCTGTCACATTCTTCTGTTGACGGTGTCCTTTGCCTTACAGAAGCTTTTCAGTTTCATGAGGTCCCATTTATTTTTTGTTGATCTTAGAGCCTGAATTATTGGTGTTCTGTTCAGGAAGTTGTCTCCTGTGCCAATGCATTCAAGGGTCTTCCCCACTTTTTTTTTTCAACAGATTTAGTGTGTCCAGTCTCTAATCCACTGGGACTTGATTTTTGTGCAGGGTGATAAATATGGATCTAGCACCATTTGCTGAATATGCTATCTTTATTCCATTGTGTGGTTTTAGCTTCTTTGTCAAAAGTCAAGTGTTCATAGATGTGTGGATATGGATTTATTTCTGGATCTTCAATTTTATTTCATTGGTCAACCAGCCTATTTCTATGCCAGTATCATGCTTTTTTTTTAATTAGTGTTGCTCTATAGTACAGCTTGGGATCAGGGATGGAGACTCCTCCAAAAGATCTTTTATTGTACAGGATTATTTTAGATATTCTGAACTTTTTTGGTTTTCTGTATGAACTTGATAATTGATCTTTTGAAAGATCAATTTACAGACATTGAGACCTATAAGAATTTTGTAGGTATTTCCATATGGATTCCATTTTAAATCTGTAGATTTTGGTAAGATGGCTATTTTTACTGTGCTGGTCCTCCTGGTCCACGAACGTGGGAGATCTTTCCATCTTCAAGTACGCTCTTTAATTTCTTTCTTCAGAAACTTCAAGTTTTTCATAAAAGTTTTTTAGTTGCTTAGCTAGTTACACCAAGATACTTTATATTATTTGTGGCTATTGTGAAGGGTGTAGTTTCCTTAATTTATTTCTCAGTCTGTTTGTCATTTGTATAAAGGAGGGCTACTTATTTTTTAAAATAAATCTTGTACCTTGCCATGTTGCTGAAAGTGTCCATCAGCTGTAGGAGTTCTCTGGTGGAATTTTGGGAGTCACTTAAGTAAACTGTCATATCATCTGTGAATAGCAATACTTTGACTTCTTCCTTTCTAATGTGGATCCCCTTGATCTCCTTTTGTTGTCTTCTTGCTCTAGCTAAAACATCAAGTACTATATTGAAGAGATATGGAGAGAGTGGCCAGCCTTGCCTAGTCATTGATTTTAGTGAGTTTCTTTGAGTATCTCCCCCATTTAATTTGATGCTGGCTATTGGCTTGCTGTATACAACCTTTATTATGTTTAGGTATATGCCTGTATTCCCTATCTCTCCAAGACTTTAAACATGAACAGGTGCTGGCTTTTGTTAAAAAGCTTTTTCAGCATCTAAGGAGATGATCATGTGTTTTTTTTCTGTCAATTTGTTTATATGTTAATTACATTGATGACTTCTGTATATTGAACCACCCCTGCATAGCCAGGATGAAGCCTACTTGGTCATGGTGAATGATAGTTTTGATGTGTTCTTGGATGCAGTTTGCAAGTATTTTATCGAATCCTTTTGCACCAATGTTCATAAGAGAAGTTGGTCTGAAATTCTCTTTCTTTGTTGGGTCTTTGTGTGGTTTAGGTATCAAGGTGACTGTGACTTCATAGAATGAGTTTGGTGATGTTTCTTCCATTTCTATCTTTTGTAGCAGTTTGAAGAGTATTAGCTCTTCTTTGAAGGTATGGTAGAATTCTGTGCTGAAACCATCTGGCCCTGGGCTTTTTTTGGTTGAGAGACTTTTGATGACTGCTTCTATTTCCACAAGAGATATAGAGTATTTAATTTGTTTGCCTGATCTTGATTCAACTTGGGTAAGTGAAATCTAACACAAAACTCTCCTTTTTGTCTAGATTTTCAAATTTTGTTGCATATAGGCACTTGAAGTAAGACCTAACGATTCTTTGGATTTCCTCATTGTCTGTTGCTTTGTCTCCCTTTTCATTTCTGATTTTTTTTTTTTTAATTTGGATGGTGTCTCTCTGCCTTTTAGTTAGTTTGGCTTAGGGTTTGTCTATATTATTTATTTTCTCAAAGGACCAGGTCCTGGTTGTGTTTATTCTTTGAATTGTTATCTTTGTTCCTAATTCATTGATTTCAGCCCTGAGTTTGATTGTTTCCAGCCATCTACTCCTCTTGGGTGTGTTTGCTTCTTTTTTTCCTAGGGCTTCCAGATGTGCCATTAAGTTGCTTATATGATATGTTTCAAATCTCTTTATGAAGGCACTTAGTACTATGAACTTTCCTCTTAACACTGCTTTCGTTGTGTCCCATAAATCTGGGTATGTTGTGCCTTCATTTTCATTGAATTTTAGGAAGTCCCTAATTTCTTTATTTCTTCCCTAACTCAGTTGTCATTGAGTAAAGTTGTTCATTTTCCATATGTGCGTAGGCTTTTTGCTATTTCTGCTGTTGTTGAGGCCCAGCTTTTGTCCATGCTGGTCTGATAGGATACACGGTATTATTTCAATCTTTTTGTATCTGTTGAAGCTTGCTTTGTGACTGAGCATATGGTCAATTTTGGAGAGGGTTCTGTGAGGTACTGAGAAGAAGGTATAGTCTTTTGTGTTTGTGTAGAAAGTTCTGTAGATATCTGTTAAGTCCATTTGATTCATGACATCTGTTAGTGTCCTTATTTCTCTGTTTAGCTTCTGTTTCATTGACCTGTCCTTGGGCAAGAAGGGAGTATTGAAGTCTTCCACTATTAATGTGTGGAGATCAATGTGTCGTTTAAGCTTTATTAATGTTTCTTTTACAAATATGGGTGCCCTTGTATTTGGAGCATAGCTATTCAGAACTGTGATGTCATCTTGGCTGAATTTTCCTTCAGTGAGTATGAAGTATCTTTCCTTGTCTCTTTTTATTAATTTTTCTTGAAAGTCTATTTTATTAGATATTAGAATAGCTATTCCAACTTGCTTCTTGCTTCTTCCAGCCCTTTACTCTTAGGTAATGTCTATCTTTGTGGCTGAGGTGTGTTTCTTGTAAGCAGCAGACTGTTGGGTCCTGCTTATGCATCCATTCTGTTAGTCTGTGCCGCTATTAGAGGGTTGAGACCATTGATATTGAGAAAGATTAATGACCAGTGACTGCTAGGTTCTTTTATTTCCATGTTGGTTGTGGTGTGTTTGTGTACTAATTTTTGTTTCGCTAAGGCACACACACACTTCCACAAACTCTCTCACACACATACTCTCTGGCACACATAGGCAATTTCTCATACACAATCTCTCTCTCTCTCTCTCTCTCTCTCTCTCTCTCTCTCTCTCTCTCTCTCTCTCTCTCTCTCTCTCTCTCTCTCTCTCTCTCTCACACACACACACACACACACACACACACACACACTTTCCTGACACCACATCTTTGATTATGCTACTTGTTTCCTTTCCCTAGAGATGTTATCCATTCTTTTCCTGATATTAAATTCATATTTTATTTATAAAAAGTCTCTGAGTTCATCCTCTGAAGTGAGGATAGACATGGATACAAACACATCCATGAGCCACACGTGTTGCTCAGCAAGAACAGAGACAATATTGAGTCTTTTTGAAATTTTGTGTTAATTGACATAGTGAACATATGCTATGTAGCCCATAGGCTACAATATGATAATTCAATAAGTGTATATGGGTGGCATACACAAATAGGATAATTAGAATTTCTTCTGCCTAGAAAATATATCCCTTTGTATTTTCAGCTTCAAATTGCCTCTCTTTAAATTTTTTATTAAATATTTAAGTTTTTATAAACTGTGGTCACCCTGCTATGCTGTAGAATAGTGCGTGTCCAGACTGTTTTTTGGTGCCCATAATCCAATCTCTTTTTAATTCTCCCTTCCTTGCCCTTCCCACAATCTAGTAATCAATTTTCTATTTCTAGGCAGCTTTAATTATGTATGTAAGTGAAAACATGCATCATCTGTCTGTCTGTGCCTGCCTTGTTTCACTTACAAAATGACCTCTGGTAAATAAATCAGTTGATTCCGTATTTTGGCTACTGGAAATGGTGTGCAGGTATCTTTAGTATACTGATTATTTCTTTCATTTTATATCCAGAGTGAGTTATCTGGATCATAAAATGCTCTACTTTTACTTTTTTAAAGAACCTCTACTTGGTAATGACAAGGCTTAGGGAGACAGCATAGTAGTATAGGGCTGGCTTAGCATTCTGGACCCAGGTACAATCCTCCGCACCATAAAAGGGAAAGGATGCATACTTTCACCAGCTATAAGGGGTCCCCTTCCTCTGCACCCTTTTCAACATCTCTGATTTATCACTTTGGGGCAAGTAACCATTCTGACTGGGGTGGGTTCATATCTCATCATTATTGTGATTTGCATTTCCATCTATATTACATAGGGGAACCATTTCAGGATGTCAATATAAGCAATGATTTTTTTTTTCAGCATCAATACCCTAGGCAACAAAAGCAAAAGTACACAAACAGGATTGTATCCAACTAAGAAGCTTCTTGAGCAAAGAAAACAACCAACAAGATCAAGAGACTGATATTCAGAATGAACAATGACAATAGTACCCAACTGAGGTAAATATCTAGAATAGAAACACACACACACACACACAACCACAAAAAAAGGTAAATAATATGATTAGTTGAATTAACAAATGATCTGAGCAAATGGTTTCTCAAAAGAAAATGCTTATGAGTAGCTAACAGATATGAGAAATGATAAGTGTGATAGTATGATTAAAATGCCCTGCATAATCTCAGGCATCTGAACACTCGATCCCAGGTTCCTATCACTGTTTGGAGAGGCTTAGGAAGTGTGTGTGGCCTTGCTCGAGGAAATACATCACTAGAGGCAGGTTTTAAGAGCTTAAGGGCTGGTACAATTTCCACTTCTCTGTCACTCAACTTGCTGTTTGTGGTTCAAAACGTGAACTCTCAGCTGTTCCTGCCACTATGCCTGGTGCCTTTGGCAAGGCTTCCCTGCGGTGATATCGATGGAGGCTTATTCCTCTGGAATCGTAAGCCAAATAAATCCTTCCCTTCTACAAGTCGCCTTGGTCAAGGTGTTTTATCACAGCATTAGATAAGTAACCAATACAATCAGCATCACCAGTCACCACAGAACTGCAAGTCAATGCACTGAGTCTTACTCAGTATCTGCCCAAAGATGGTGTCCCATCATCTCAGGCCTACCAGGAACACACATGTAGCCACAGTCATGCTGACTGGCCCTGCAACAGGGGTACTTAGCCGAGGAATCATGAGGCCATCAAAGAGAGAAAAATTGGGAAAGTGCACTCACTGACACTGGAGAGCTGGAATTAAAACGTACTCATGGTTAAGTGGCCAGAATCTGTACTCTCTGGGAGAATCAGCATAACCATGACAAGTCAAAATCTCAGCACCAAAGAAGGGACATGGTTAAAAAAAAGTCCTACCCCTAACCAAGAAGATAGTCACAACTGGTCAAATGCTCAAATGGGAATCAATTTTCCCCTGCTGAGTTTCACAGTGTATATCAACCAGACTCTAGGGAAGGTTCCATGCCCAGGAGTAGCTAGCTAATACAAACAGACCCTGTGTTTGTGTGTGTGTGTGTGTGTGTGTGTGTGTGTGTGTGTGTGTGTGTGTGTGTGTATGTGTTTTCTTCTGCCTTGTCTTTTTTATGTGTATGTTAATGTTTATTTCTGATGTTTTTGTTGGCTTTTTAATTTTTCATTTTTGTTTTTGTTTTGAGAAAGAGAGAGAGAAGCCAGGAAGAGACAACATGAAGTTGCATGGTCCTGGAGGAGGGGACAATGTAGGAGAAGTTGGCGAAGGGGGAGTGATATGCTCAAAATACATTGTATAAAAATTTTTAAAGAATATTATGACAAAGTATCAAAAAACATATATATATATATATATATATATATATATATATATATATACTCAAATTAGCATTATCCACAGTAACCAAAATATGGAAGCAGCCCAAATGATCATCAACAGACAAATGGGTAAATAAAATAATCTTTATGCTTTATGAGTACTAGAAATGAGCTACAATCCAACATTAAGATGGAGAGATTATTGAAATTTTTAATGTGTTTACTTAGGTTTCTCTGAAGCATAAACTTAGAAAGGAATTAGAATCCTTCCTAAGCTCTGTGGTTTGGAAGTGTTCCCAACAGGCCAGCCTATTAGAGCCTTGTCCCTGGCCTGCACACTACTAGAAGGAGGCAGACCCTTTAAGATATAGATCCTAGTGGAAGAAAGTTATGTGTGCCTTTGAGGAGGGTCCTAAGATGCTTCTCACTTTTGTCTCTCTGTTTCCTGACTGCCATGAGTTAAACAAGCCTCCTCCGCCACATTCTTCCTACCACTCAGTACTATGCCTCCTCAAGCCCAAAGACACAGGTCTTAGTGACCATGGCCTCAAAGTCCCCCAGGCCCCAGCCATCACCACCACATACGCTTCTAAAGAACCCACCTTCTCCCTCACCCCTCTTTAGCTCATGAACGCTTAAATATCCCCTAAGAATACCTGCCATGCAGGAATCTCCAAGAATCTGTGCCCCAATTTGCCCTTTAATTCCCTGAAATTTATCTTCCATTAAGATGCATATTGTTTTTTACAGCTTCTCTTTCCAGTTATAGATTGTAAATTTTCCTTCTGCTGAATCTTAGAACAGACTGTTTTTTTTTTTTTTTTTTTCATTATATTTGTAAGGCTCGGGGGGAGGGGGGAAAGGAGGCCATTCCTTTATTTGAGAATTCTGACATTTATTAGCATAATAAAACTCTCAAGATGAAATTGCAGTTTTCCAGACAGTAATTTCATTTGCAGGACAACTTACAAGGAATTTATCTGAAAGCCAGGTAAAACCTAAAATATATGAGACGTACAGAAAGTGCAGGCCTCAAATAAAATGAAATAAATGCGTTAAGGATGGAAAACTCAGCTGTTATCTATCGCATATTAATTAGCAGGTGACAGGAACCACTGTCCAGGATGTCAGGTTTTCAACCCATCTTGGACTCCGTTCAAAGTTGCCATTGGAACTTTCTTCCAGTTTGTGGGAAATCATCTTGTGGAATCCCCTGACACAGCACTGCTTGGCAGGAAGCTGCCACTGTGTGGTTGTGGATAGCAAGGTCTTTCATTTGGACAGAGAGTGCCTATTTGTCACTTAATTGATCGACCAGAAGAAATTAATGATAAACCACATTTAAAAAGCCTATTCCCGGTTATACTGAGGTTTAACGAGATTCAGTGGCCTGAACAATTTCACATAGCTGGTACATAGCAAAATCAGAACAAAAGTGGGTCTTCTGTGTCCTGGTAGAAATAATGTAATTAGAAAAGGACAGCTTGGCTAGAGTTTGAGAATACCATAGAGTTCAGAAAGCAAGATCTCTCCATCCTCACCTCATTTCACTCATGCAGTGATACAGGCTGACTGGAGGCAAGCTATGGAACTGATACATTAAACTGATATTATTTAACATACTATGTCCAGCTATGATGCCACACACCTGTCATCCCAGCACTCAGGAGACTAACACAAGAAGGTCATGAATTCAGGACCTGACTTGAGATACATAATGACTCCCAAGCCAGCTTGAGCTACTTGGGAAGACCCAGACTCAAGATACAAAAAGTTAAAATACATATTTGTATGGTAGACATTTACCTTGAGTTTCTAAAAGGTAAAGACTAAATAAAATACCTACTTGACTCAGGGGTAGTATCTCAGAAGACCATCCCAGAGAGGCAGAGAGGGAAGAAACAGAGAATGAATGAAAAGAGGGGTGCTGGTTGACCTAGCTACTCCATCTTGCATGACTGTCTTCTAAGAGGCCAGATCAAGAGCTGGATTTCAGAACAGTCCCTTTGCAAGGATGAAGGAAAAAATGATTGTCCAATCTGAGCATCCCACTGACCCAGGGCTCACTGTAAAAGCAAGGGGTAAATAAACGGTAGCCATTTTTTCACTAAAATGTGGAAAAGGGAGAAAAAGGGGGAGCCAAGCATAGTGGTACTCATGTATGCTACATGTAAGTCTTGTTTAGACTCTAACAGGAAAAAAACTGACTATAAGAGATACCTGCTGCTCCTAGCCCTTAATGAAGAGCTATTGGTAGTTCATAGTTGTTGAGGAAGACAGAGTCACTCTTCTTTGAAGACATGGTCACTAGCAAAATTTCTATGATGCAGTGAAAGGTCACATCCATGCACATATGGGTAGCACTAATTGTACTTAGTGAGTTATTTTTTTTATATAAATACATTATGTTGAGGATATACTGGTGTGGAGATGGGAGATAGGGTGGTCAAAGGGCAACAGTCAATATTATCACTTTTGTTGTATAGATGTATGAAATTCTCAATAATAAAGAAAAACTGTTTAAGGGATAATAAATAAATAAATAAATACCCCCGGAGAACCATGTGTGGCAAAGCAGCATTGGCATATGTACATATGAGGCTGAAGAGCATGGGGAATGAATAAAAGCAGAGTCAGTCACACAAAACTGGCTGTAATAATAGCCCTGAGGGTGTGCAATGCCACAAGAGGCCAAGGATGCAAGAGACAGAAGAGCCAAGAGGTTGATTAGAGAATAAAGATGCCTATTCTCCTGATGACATGACTCTCAGAAAAGATAAAACAGTTTCCAGAGTCCATCCATCCTTTTATATGCACCAAACCTGGTGCTGCAAATATTATACAGTCTCAGAATATTTCAGAGTGTGGATTGGAACCAAAACCTTCCAAATTTCAGAACCTGTGATCTTGCTCTCACATCTGCTATCTCCTTGTCGGTGACCATAAAGGAACAACATGATTAAGCTCAAATTAGACACCATCCTTGAGAGTTTCCGAGTTCCTGGGAGGTTACTGCCATTTATATGAAGAATATGTTCAGATTAAGGAGACAGAAGAATTAAAATGACAACAGAGCTAAGCCTTTAAGTAGGGAGCACACAGAGAGCATTCTAGACAGCAAAGCCTCATCAAGTATCTAAACAGCATCCTTGGATTTATAATGCATTCCAGACCTGTACACATTCACATGGAATCTTTACTTCAGCATTGCAAAACCAGAACCAAGGTGTGCAGTAAGGTGGAATAAAGGGGTAGAAGTAGTTAGAAGAAGAAGAAGAAGAAGAAGAAGAAGAAGGAGGAGGAGGAGGAGGAGGAGGAGGAGGAGGAGGAGGAGGAGAAGAAAGAAGAAGAAGACCAGAAGACACGACCGAAGCCGCAGAACGAAGAGAAGACGAAGACGCGGAAGGCCAGTCAGACAGACGCCATGCCAGCCAGCAAGAGTCAATCACCTATTCTGGAAGCTGAGTTTAGAAACCTTGGGTAATGTCCATGGTGGTGTCAACAAGCTATGAAAGATGCAAGAAATCTATGTCGTCCACTAAGTAGTCACAAGTTTGCTTCTGTTATCTCTGTGAATTTATGAAATGGCATAAAATAATTTGCTAGAAACCATTGCACATTGGTGTTTGAAGTTTTCCAGAAGGGCACTCACTCAACAAACACTTACTGAGTATTGGCCTTATATATTAAATGTAAAGTTCGGCACTGGAATTGCTTTGGGTTATTAAAATATGATCTATTTGCTCTAGGAGTTCAGTTTAGCACAGCCATGTCAGACCTCCAGGAGCATCATTATTTGGGGCTTCTGCCTTGAGATTTGGAATAGAACCAGTCTTGTAAATACAATCACATTTTGTAGGTCACATTCTAGAGACTCAGTGTTCATCTGAAGAATGGTGGATCTTCCAGAAGACCATGAGGCTTTGAGTTGGGACATTCTTAAGCTCAGTTCAAAATTAGGATATTCAAAGGAGTCTGAAGAGGAGGGGAAAAATCATTCAAACAACAAGTGATAGTCCGGTGGGCTATCCCTCTGTCCACAAGGTTCCTGTAGCAACTCTCCCCCTGAAACAGTGATGATTTCCTCCTAAAGGGAAAAAGAAGAAAAATCCAATTAAGATTCAGAAGAGAGATAAACATTCATAGGGAATCAGGTAGAAAATGGTTGAGACAAGAGGACTAAGGCCATATATCTACCTCCCCTCACTTAACTTTCTAGACATAAGGGGAAACCTTCTTTTAGAAGAAATGCAAACCAGTGCAGAGGTACATGCTTATAATCCCAGCACTCAGCAAGACAGAGGCAGGTGGATCTCTGTGAGTTCGAGTCCAGCCTGGTCTACAAAGTAAGTCCAGGACAGCCAAGGTTACACAAAGAAATTCTGTCTCAAAAAGAAGAAGAAGAAGAAGAAGAAGAAGAAGAAGAAGAAGAAGAAGAAGAAGAAGGAGAAGGAGAAGGAGAAGGAGAAGGAGAAGGAGAAGGAGAAGGAGAAGGAGAAGGAGAAGGAGAAGGAGAAGGAGAAGGAGAAGGAGAAGGAGAAGGAGAGGAAAGGAAAGAAGGAAGAGGAGGCAGAAGAGGAGGAAGAGGAGAAATACATCTGTACAGTATGAGAAAGTAAGAAGGAAGTCCACAAAGTGCAGGCTTGGGACAGGTTAGAAACACAACTCCAAATAAATGTTTGCCCCAGCTCTTGGTGAAGCAGAAGAAACCAAAAGCACAGACATTCCCATACCCCTCAAAGAGCTACTCATTGTTGGCCCCAAGCCTACACCAGACGACGATGGACTTGGGAAACAGAAATTGTCTACTCACAAATAAGCTTGAAATTGAAAGTTGGAAGACTGTCTCATTATTGAAGAGTTTAAGGACCACCTCAACCATAACAGAAAGATGCAAAGCTCAATAGTTCAACGGATTTCTAAGACAACACCAAGCTTCTAAGAGGGAACAGGAGGAAGCTTTAAGAGATCTACATTATCTTTCTCAACCAGACAAGTCATCCATGAAAGAAGAGTGGGCTGTTACCAGAGAAAAATGAGCATACAATTGAAAAGCATGACTATTTAAAATAAAAATATTTTCAGCAGAATAGGCATAAGTAAAAAACAATTTGGTAGATATAGAAATTATAACATCAAGAAAAAGATACCTAAAAATAGAAAATGGACCATGAATAAGAAAAGACAATTTACAGGTGACTAACTGGAAGTAGCCATTAAGTATATGAAAAGACACCTGAGCATCAGTGGCCACAAGAAAAACGCAAGCTACACAATAGTGAGCTACAGTGTCTGATGAGAGAAACTGCCTCAGACAGTTCCAGCAAGAACATGAATTGGTGCCATGTTTTTAGAAGGCAACCTGGCAGGTCTTCTGTAATTAAAATGTGCACACTTTTCCTTCCAGCAATTTTAGTTCAAGGAATTGATCCTGGAAAACACTGCATATGTATCCATGGTGACAAAATGGCATATACATAGTACAAACGTCTCTAAAACACTGTGCATAATCATGAAACTGGAAGGTAGAAAGATGGACACAAGAGGAACATGAGTAATTAAGCTGAACTCTACACCCATACCAAGGAATTCATGGAGCACTACAACTCCTTGTCCTTACAGTAATGTGCAAAGATCTGCCAGGCATGTCTTTGAGACAAGTTCTTATGTGCTGCAGGCTGCCCTTAAACTCACTATGTATCTGAAGATGATGTATCTTGAGCATTTTATTCTCATTTCTCCCTCTTATTGAGCATTGAGATTACAGACTTACTCATCCACTGACGCACCTGGTTTATTCAGTACCGGAGTTCAGATCCAGGCCTTTGTGCCAGGCAAGGGCTATAATGACTAACTGATGTTCATTCCCAACCCCACCCACCCAGATCTAAATAACAGACAGCACCTACAGATGATGCCGAAATGACAGGCATAAGTTTTCATCACTATACACAATGATACCTCATTGAAATCTCACAGGGATGTCACTGAATACACCCCACTGAAGAGGAGACTGAGCCACAAAGGCCTGAGTAGTGGCCCAAAGCCATGCATCATAAGGTAACTGGGATTTAAACTTGACATTCTGGTATCAAAGGCCATGTCTTTAAGCACTACCTTATAGTTTATTAAATATGGGGTTGGAGGTTAAATTGTTATATGCTGTGAAAATGACAAAACTATGTATTTTCTTATGTGCATAAGTTTTGGTATTACCGCCTAGCAAATAACATATGGTACACTAGTAATTCAAGGTAAAAGATGCAACATGGGGCTTCAAATGAGTGAGGCTGACATGATTAATGTAATCATGAATTAATGGTATAATTAAATTTTGATTTATTAAAACTGACCACCAGACGTCCATGTGAGCATAGATGATATCTCTGTTTAGGGCTTGAAGTGAAAGTGTTGATCTCCAAAATTTAAATTTGGAACAAATAAAGCCATTCAGAGATATGTGCTCTGGCCTTCCTGTGCAGAACCTGCCCTAAGGGCTGGGCATTGACCCTTTGATTGAAATCCTGGTGAAGACAAGGAGCCATAGCTGGTGACATAGCTTATTTTGGACGAGAAGGACAAACACTGGGCGCAGTGGGTACGCATGACCTGAAGAGGAAGGTGGCTGGGGCCTGAGCTCCTGACAGCAGCCAGTAGCAGCCATTGGAACTCAGCCAAGTGCCTTGGCCTCCTTAGTCTTGGTTTCCTGGCAAACAAAGCTAACATGTCTCTAAAGCATAGAGGTCACCGTGATTATGAGGGCTTGTATGCTTGACCCAGAACAGTGCTACCAGAATGCACACACTCCCTTCCTTCCTCCTTCCTCCTCCTTCCTCTGGCTGTAAAAGGCCCTTCCCAACACAAGTAGACATTTACCCTGACCCACTCTAAATTCACACCACGTATCTGTGAATGAACAGTTTTCTCTTCTGTCCTGTCTCCTCTCCCTTTCTGTCCCTCTCTGCTTTTGGTGTAGTGCTGTTGTTTTTGTTGTTGTTGTTGTTGTTGTTTTTGTTGGAGGTGTTGTTGTTTACATCCATGTAACCTGAGCTGCCCTTAACTGGTGCTGGTTCTCTTGCCTCAGTATCCACAGTCCTGGGATTTCCCAACACGCCTGCCTAGACAGGTGATTTTCTACGTGCTTTATTCATAAGGCAATGTGAGGATGTAGCTAGCTTTCCAGGCCTGAGGTGTTCTGTGGATGGATAAAATAAAGAAAGCAATCTATAACATAAGAGACCTTATAACAGCAAATCCCAGTGCAAGCAATTTTGTGACACCTTCCACACCTGTGAAACTCAATTAGATATTGGACCTGAAGTCCCATAACTTTACCCTAGAATCCCTAGAGCCTTCCTGAGGTCCAGTTGCCGAGGTACAACTGTTCTTACAGTTATGACAGCTCTCAACAACTGCACTAACACAGAAGCTGCTTCTCAGTATGATATGTGAGACATTTACAAGACAGCATCTTTCCTGATGTGATTCAATGGCAGGACAGATGACAGTACTGGACACAGGATCACAGGGTGCAGTTATGGATACAATACAGTTTAAAAATCCATAAGATTTCAAATAAGCACTATGTGTATTTATTTGCTCAATGTTATGGCTTAAATGTGCTCCCCAAAAGAATGTATTCCAGACATAATTGCAATTTAATGGTTTTAAGGGATAGGATCCAGAAGAGACAATCCGGTCCTAAGCACTCTGCTTCCACAAGCCGGATCAAAGCCATTGTCTCAGTAATGGGATCCTTGCTATAAAGTGAGTTTGGCCCATGTGTTTGTGTGTGTGTGTGAGAGAGAGAGAGAGAGAGACAGAGACAGAGACAGAGTCAGAGACACAGAGACACAGAGTCAGAGAGACAGAGTCACAGAGACCCAGAGACACAGAGACCCAGAGACACAGAGACAGAGAGACAGAGACAGACAGACAGGCAGGCAGACAGACAGACAGACAGAGACAGAGACATGCATATGCATGTGTATACACAAGTGAGCTGGCCTGTGCACATAGGAAAAGTGTGGAGGCCAGAGGTCACTCTCCAACTTAATTTTTGAGACAGAGTCTCTCCTCTGAACCTGGAGCTTGACACTTTGCCTGCACTGACTGGACAATGAGCCTTCAGGATCTGCCTTCTCTACCACCTATCAGGAGTTAATGCAGTAGGGAAAACCTCCGTGAGTGACACTCCCTCCATCTTGGACTTCTCAGACTCCAAAGGTGTGAAAAATGGCTTTTTTTTTTTCCTTATAAATGTTCCAATGTGTTGTGCTCTATCGCAGTGGCAACAAAAGCGAAGGATACTGAGGCTCAGTAGGACTATGTGACATGGCCAAGGCCACACATGTCCCAAGCATAAGAGTAAGTTTAGACAAAAAAGGTGCTGACTCTACTGTGGAGACAAGTTGCTAAGGCCACATGACGGCTTGCTGTACTCCAGCTAGCTTGAAAGCTGCCAGAGTTCAGGGTAGGAGTTGCTGAGAGGGGTGCATGCTAAAATTAAGACAAGGGCTTGGACAGAGAGCTAGCTGTCATCTCCTGTGCTAACAACAGGCAGCACTCAGGTACTCAGGGGAGAGACACCTGGGAGCAGCATTGCAGGTACACAAAGCAGGTTAAGGCATGAGGAAGAGGGGAGAGCACAGCCCCCAGAGCCAGCCCTGAACACCTTCTACCCCAACTTCTGCTGGTCTCTTCTGCCACAATGTGCCATAGTTCAGAGACCCTAAAGCCTTGGCTTGGAGCCTGCACTGGCTGCCCTTGCTTCCGTCAACGTCTCTGCCAATCCCGAGCCCTACTAACACTTCAATGAGGGATACCTTGTGGAAATCAATGAGGTCTGTGAGGGTGGCATGACGATTAGGGTCCACTCCCAGAAAGCTGTAGAAGTCCCCAGAGGCATCCACAAGGAAGTGCTTGAAGCCTCTCTGCAGGCGGTAGGACAGGGTGTAACCCCAGATCTTCTCACTGACCCGGACCAGAAATGCTCCTTCCGTCATATTCTCCAGAAGGTCTTCTGCGCTCTCTCTGCTAATAATTCCTAATTTAAAAGAGAAAAAAAAAAGAAAGGAAAAGATCAAAAGGCCTTGGTAGGCTCTGCACCTCCTTCTAATGCACTGCCAAGTCATCCTTACTCCTTTCCCTCCACCTCAGTTCACAGGCCAACTGTGCTGTCTAGGGTATGAGAGGGGAGGAGATAGGAGGCAGGTCTCTTCCTGCTGCTGCAAAAGTATACTGAGCCAGAACACCCAGCCATGAGCCTGGGGACAGCATTTCTACAGAGTGGAGCATGTTTTTCTCCAAATTAAAGCACACTAATTTGGATTAATTAGGTAAGCAAGGAATTACTAATGAGCTAGAATTATAGCATCTATTGATTACAAATACTAGAGAGCCTTAAATCCCAGAGTTAATGACTAGCCAGAATGATGGAGGACCATGCCACATTGACTGGGATCAGTGGATGAAACCTGAGTGAGTCGTGTTTTCCCTGAAGTCAGGAGGGTCCAACCTTGTGACATTGAAACACAAAATGATCATCAGCAAAGCTCACTCTAAAATAATACACAAACATTCCTCCAGTATGTTTGTTTACAATTTTTCTCAAAGCTGCCCCTAGAGTTCTTGCAGCCCCTGGGCCTGATGGAAGCGTCCTCCATATGCCTATGCACACTGAACCCAAGGTTCCTTAGTAGATGAAAGTGCATCTCTATTTCACTTGAGAACAGAACCTTCTAAGGTGCTTTGACCTATGCCATATGGAAGACAGGTCTGGCCTTGGAATTACCTACACATTGGCAGCAACCCCTAGAAATAAATGGTTTCATGCAGCTGCCTCATCCAGGTGACTTAGAGAAGCCAAGTATTTGGTGGGTCAAACTCTGGAAAGCAGGAAAGTAGGTAGATGAGAGGGCACCAGAAGAGGTATATTCATTCTTCAATGCCTGCCTCCACCAAGAGATCTTCTGCCAAAACCTTAACTTTTCTAATATTCTTTGATATTTATGTGATTATAACCCAAATCTATTTCATAGGTACACTATGGCTTTCAAGTCCAATAAAAAGTTCTAAGTTTTTTTGGTTGTTAGTTGGTTTTGATCCTGGTAATAGTTGTGGGTTTGTTGGGTGCTGTCTTAAAGAGCAATGAATTGTAACACATCCCCCTCTGCTACCTACCTGCCTATTTGACAAGGTACACATACTTTATGTACCCTGTGCCTGAGGAATGGTATATATGTACCCACACTGGCAAATATCCCTTTTAAGGACAGTCAACATGATTGAGGGCTACTGTTGACATCATTTCCCAGGTCTCATAACAAATGGCAATCAAGCTGGCTAGCAACCAGGCAAATAAGTGGATGGTCCAGGAGATGGAGAAGGAGAAGGAAAGCCATCTAGGCACAGAACACTTAAAGAATGTGCATTGCTCCATGCCAAAGCTGGACCAAAGAGTGGTCCCATATCAGAGAGCAACTTCCTGTGACTCCATCCCAAGGCCATAATTGTTTCCTCGCATTGAAACTCCATTTTGGAACAGGAACTGAAGCTAGGGAGACCCATCAAGGAACGAAATGGGCTGTGAGCTTAAGTGACTGAACTTTCACCAGAAAAATTAGAGAGCTAAACTGAAAGAGATGCATACTAAAAGAGATGACAACTTTTTTCTGTTGCAAAAAATTGATGGTCACATTTTTTTACATGTATGAACAGGCAAGCTTCATGGTGCACACATGGAAGTCAGAGGATAAACTGTAATTTATTCTCTCCTTCCACCTCATAGGCTCGAGGACTGAACTCAGGTCAGCAGGCTTGGGCAAGTAACTTCACCCACTGAGCCATCTTACCGCCTGCTCATTGCTAGTTTTAAGTAAAACATAAAAAGTATGCCTATTTACAGGATATCATGTGACCACGTGACATCTTTATATAAAATTGTCGTTGGTAAGAAGATTATGTGATGGATTTTTTTAGTCATTAACAGGAAGGTCAAGAGTAAGATGAGATTGCTTATCAAAACATTCAAGTTAGGGCCTAGTGAGATGGCTCGGCAGTCAAGAGTCCTGCTGCTTCACAGAGGGTCAGGGATGGATTCCCAGTGGCTCACAACTATCTTGAACTCCAGGTCCAGGGTGACTTGATCCATCTTCCCTGAACACCCACACACACATACATACACACACAAAAAAAAGGAAGGAAGGAAGGAAGGAAGGAAGGAAGGAAGGAAGGAAGGTTAGGAAAACAAGTTCTGCCTATTTTACATCCTTCCAGGAACAATAATTTAAAAGTCTGAACAAAGGGTGAGGATGTAGCCCAATGACAGAGTGCTTGACTGGCCTGCACAGACCAGTGGGCTCCATCCTTGGCACCACATAAGTTGGATTTGATGGCATAAGCCACAAGCCAATAATCCCAGCACTTGGGATGCTGAAGCAGAGAGATCAGAAATTCAAAGTCATTCTCAGAGAGTTTAAGGAGAGCCTGAGCTATTAATACCCTGTTTCCAAAAAAAGGAGGCAGGGGGGAGAAGAAGAAGAAGAAGAAGAAGAAGAAGAAGAAGAAGAAGAAGAAGAAGAAGAAGAAGAAGAAGGAGAAGGAGAAGGAGAAGGAGAAGGAGAAGGAGAAGGAGAAGGAGAAGGAGAAGGAGAAAAGGAGGAGACAGGAGAGGAGAGGAGAAGAGAGGAGAGGAGAGGAGAGGAGATAAAGAATCTTAATGAGATGCTGTAGGGAGCAGAAGCAGCCCAGGATGGGTGAATTTCTGAGTGAATGTGTATTGTTGACATGGACATGGCTATGTCAATGACTTCATAGGCTCAGACCCCTGGAGGAATGACAAAAAGCCTTCTCAGTGGGGATGAGGCTCCGAGAAAAAATGGCAAAGCCTTCTCTTCTGGCCCAGAAAATGTCCATCATAGCTTTCTCCTCCCAGATATTTATAGCCTGAAGACTGCTCCCCTACAGAGAATGTTCCTAACTAAGCCTTGATCCAGCTGGGGACTATAAACTCTGCCTCCTTGCTTACCTGTATGTAATAACTCCACCTCCTTGTTCAGCTGTATGCAATAACGCAGCCTTCCTGTTCAGCTTTGTATGAACGCAATGAGCTGGGCGCCGTAGTTTCTTCAGTAGAGTGCCCAGTCCACCCAATCCCAGATTTTCTGTCTGTGTGTCTCTCTATGTTTATCTTTTCTTTATTTCCCTGATGCCCCGGTGAGAACAAGCCTCTGGACACTGTACAAGGACACAGCAAGATACACAGGCATATACCCCAGGGCTTATCACCCTGAGCATTGCTGATACTTTAGACTGATTTTTTTTTTCCAGAATCACTGGCCTCGTCCTCTCAAATGCCCAAAGCACCTCCCAGTTGCTACCACCAAAAATGTCCCCTGCCCCAGGTTTCGTTCTCAATCACCTGCTGAGAACCCCTCACCATGGCACAGATTAGGAATCTCTAAACATATGCTAATAACTGAAAACAACAACAACAAAATCTTAGACCATACTACTGCAGCAATCATAAAGCTTACATCAAACGTATGGTTTCAACATTGGTTTATATTGATATATTTTCACAACTCTAACACCTATAAGAGCTATGAAAGCAATGACTTTTCAGGTTTCTTTTTCTTCCACTCTATCCTCGTGTCTGGGAATGTGTCTGGAACTTGGGCCATCAATAAGTAGCACAGAATACATGATAGCTGGGAACTACAATCCCACGACTGGCATTTATGAGACACTGGCATTGTGACAGCCACTGTGCTAAGAGGTCAATCAGCATTGGCTTGCTAAAGCCTCACAATAATCTTCTCAGGCAGATGCTTTTATACCCAAGCCCCATTTTGCAAAGTAAAAAAGGTGAGGCTGAAAGATACTGAGTTACTTAACAAGGTCTCTCAGCTAGCAAGTGGCAGAGGCTGGATAGAGGAACAGTCTGTCAATTTATTCTCCCTCCGTCCCCCCCGCCCCCCCCCACAGGGAACAGCCCAGAGCCTCCCATGCAGGAAACTGGAAGACTGTGTGAGCAAGGTGGGGATTAGCAAAACAAGTTCCTACCCCCAAGAAGACTCAACCAGGAAGTGCATAGAAGCTTCTCAACGGGCTGAGTTCTAGGTGAGCCAGGACCAGGGCTGTAGGCACAGACTGAGAGGAAGGCTACCCACCCTTGGAGAAGCAACGCCCAAGGGTATGATATGGAGAGGAGACAACAACTGAATCTGCAAAGAAGAACTCACATCCGGGTTTGAAGTCTTTCCAGCAGAGACAGACTCATCACCAGGCACTGGGAGATGAAGCTCAATGGCCCCTGAGTATCTCCGGAAGGTGACACCAGAAGCCCCGTCCTTTATATAACATGGCTTGGTCTTTACACATGACCTATGAAAACCTTCTGTATTGGGCACTTTAAATCACCTCCAGATGGCTCACACTATCTAACTCAAATGACATATTAGGCAACCAAAAAAAAAAGTCTGTACTTGTTTTATATAGATGAAATCTTTGTGGATTTAACTACATTTTCTTTGGTTGGTTGAATCCACGGTTACAGAACCCATAGACATAGAGAGCATAAAGGACATATTAAGTGAAACAGCAACAGGGCCTCACGGAGGCTGGGACCACAGTAGGAGGTTGGGTGCTGTTGCCCCCCAAGTGAGCCACAACCGCAGCTGATCTTGTCCTTTACACAGCTCAAATGTCACAGCTATAGGAATACACTGAAGCAAACAGCCTCCGTTTCTACCTGGACTCTTAATGGGAATGAAGGAAGAGGCTTACACCTGATCTCCCTGCAGGTGTCCAGAGCTCACAGCAGCCCAATAGCCACAGCGCCCTCTACTGTGCACCAGTAGAAAATGATAGTGCTTCTCTCCGGAGACAAGCCCTTCTTTGGAGTTAGTTGCCCAGGCTACCGCAGTGCCGAAGCAGGAATGCTGCTTGCTGAGTTAGACAACAAAGCCAGCTAACTCCACCCACCCACCAGCAACACTGCCCAAAAGCTGGCATCTGCAGTTTAGCAACCCACTGAAGGAGCCAGCAGCACCCAGCTTCTTCTTGCTGTATCTTAAGTACAGACCTTAAGTAGACACATACCGACACCCTCTAACTCTTGCCTCCAAATCCCACTCGAATGCTCTTAAACACCCTGAGCATCAAGTTCTCGATCCAGATATTTACTCAGCAAAAGGAGGGCACTTCATAGTCCCGAAAGTTGCCATGCTCTAATAGAGCCATAAATCTGCAGGTTAACACAGCCTCAAGCCTGACCCAGAGCTCCGTCTCCTTCTCAACCCCAGTTCCATCCTTGGAAATCATTAGCTGGGAACTGAAGCCACCCAGGTAACCAAATAAGCTTTTTTTATTTCTCTGTCAGTGCTTCACTCTGAAAAAGACACAGAGGCAGGCCGGCTGCCCAGGTTCCCTTTTTATGAGTCTCAATTTATCTAACGTGCATATTTCTTAAAGCTTTCGCCGGACCGCCTGACAACTCCCCCATTACCGCTTAGCTATTTCTCATTCTTTTTTTTTTTTTTTTTTTTTTTTTTTTTTTTTTTTTTTTGCCTGTGACTTTCCTTTCTTACTGCCACACTTTGCAGACAATATCATTAAGAAGGCCGGAGTTATTAAGCTCTTCATTCTCAACAGTTTCTCAAAGCATCTGAAAGCCACAGAGATTGTGATGAATAAATTCAGATACCTGCATTTTTTGTTTTTGTTTTTTTTTATTTTTTATACTTCCAAATGAAATTGAACCACGGCTAAGTGCTGAGACAAGGTTTTCAGTGGACAGGCTTCCTAGATCCAAATATACTTATGCACAGGGGGGATTATTGTCCATGGCTGCCTGTCTCCTCACAGCTTCCAGGCCAGGTTCTAAGGCCACTTGTGCAGGTCAGTGTTCTGACTCTACAGAAAACACCAGAGACAGTCAACACAGAAACAGACAAGGTTTGCTTAAGATAGGGAAGATCCACTGTAGGCCTCTGGAGAAGGAGCTGGGTGGCAGTGTTAAGACAGCACGGATGAGGCATTGGGGCGGGGGGGGGGGGGTGTGGGAAGAGATGACTTGGTGGTTAAGAGCACTGACTGCTCTTCCAGAGGTTCCGGAGTTCAATTCCCAGCTGCCACATGGCATTTCACAACTGTCAGTAACTCCAGGATCCCACAACGTCACTCACACATACAGACAAAGCACCAATGAAAATTAAGTAGAGATTTTTATAAGGAAGAACGGCATGGGCGTGGAGGACCTGCTCATCTCCTGGGGAGGGATCCAAAGAGAAGGGATGGGGCCCCGCCTATAATGCCATTCAAGGTCACACTCCTCATAGCCTCCCGAGGTCCGCCCACCTCCTAAGCACGCCCCTCAGTCAACAGCCTTTATCATATGGGCCTTTGGAAGCAATGTGCATCCAAACACATGACAGAGTGACAGACACCACCCAGCAAAATAATTTCTGAAGCTGGCTATGCATTCTGTATTCTGCGGAGCACTCATCTCAACTGGACGCATTTATTTATGGCATGATTACTTGTGTACCGTCAGTCTAATAGCCCATCCATCTGCTTCGATAAGTCAGAGACCAGGCAGCTTTCCTGTGTAGAGACCAGCCTCGCCTGCTTGATCCTGGCTACCATCTTCTGGCAAAGAAGCAGGGACCTTCCTTTGCCGTCTGTCTATGCAATTTCAACAGAGGTGGACTCTATCTACACCTGCTCCGGACAGTCTTAAGACAGCGCCATCAGGCAGCTCATCTACCAGGCCACAGCTATTGGCTTGGGTGTGATCATGTGACCAAATCCGAGCCATCAAAGCAGAAGACAGGAAACAGTAGTGGGACTGGTGAGTGAAAGCAGACCCTCTGCTGTTGCTGCTGCTGCTGCTGCTGCTGCTGCTGCTGCTGCTGCTGCTGCTGCTGCTACATTTAACCAGAGAGAAAAGATATGGCCCCTTAAACAATGGCTGCTTCAGAATGAAAGCAACGGTGAGTGGAAAGGGGCCAGTGGCTGAAATATGCTTGCTCCTTAGGTCAGGTAAAGTCTGAAACTGGTCCTAGCTGTCTGAGGGGGCGGTGCTTTTCAGTCCCGTGAGCCGAATTTCCTTTTAGTTATGTTGCTATGCATTTTTTCTATCACCTGCAAGTGCACATGAGTTCCATGAGGGCAGGGGTCAGCGCTTCCACTTATTACTTAAGTATACCATGAGTAATCAACTAGCTGCTTATTTGTTTGTTTGCGCTGAGACAGACTTATCTGTCTTTGAGGGGCTTTGAGGGACTATAAGTCCAAGGTTGAGTTGATTCATCGACTGCACTTGTGGTGACAGCCCTAGGCTGGGAAACAATGTGGTAGAAGAACAGAAATCAAATTTGTACACACGAAAGAGATCACATGACATGGCAGGAAGACGGGAGAGGAGACAGGCCCCAAAACCAGTAAGTTCCTGTTTAACTGTATTTACTGCCTACAGGCCACATTAAACACTCAGACAGCACACTTCGCTTCTCTGAAAATAAAAAATGGCCCCAACGTCTGAAGAAGCCACCTTCCCCAGGCAGAAATGAAGCATGACCACCAAGACTGCCCCGCAACCCAGAACACCTGAGTACCCCCTAAAGACACCATCATCTCTTCCACGTCAAGATGCCCAGGCCCTACAGAAACTGACCCCATCACTGTGTTCCCTGAGGTGATTGCAGTGTCTCGGTTTCCTCACTGGTGAGATGGTGGCGTGGCAGAACTCCAACATGGTGAAAAGCTTCTGAGATTCTGAAGCCAGATGGGAGTATAAATCCTTCCATGATTGTTTACTGGCAGTGTAGGCTGAGGCATGTGCCCTCAATTCTTTGGCCCTTCATTTCTGTAGTGGACTAAGTGGACATATGTGGAGCCTAAAGAATGCCTTGCATACTGTGAGCTCCATACACAAAATGGACAGAATTAACACCTACTTCATGTGTTTATATGTGGAGTAAATGGAATGTTGGATAGTCAATCAGTATTTGATATAAAGCCGAAACAAAGTCAATGTTCAAAAACCTATTGAAACATAAAAGGCCATCATACTCCCACAAGTGCAGCCAGACATAGACCCCAAAGATGTAGCCCAGTGTATGCTTGAGAACAGGAAGTCACAAGTCTGTAGTGAGAACTTTCAGTCATGGGAGTATTTTTGCTGTTGTTGTTGTTGTTTTAATCCCAGGTGAGGGATGTGGGGCGGGTTCAGATTGACCACCACAGCTGACTATGGTTTGTCTCATGCTCTGCAGGGGCATGATTATTCCAGCTGAAAATAGTTTATGTTAGCAATTCTGGGGACTCTTGATAAATGTTGGAGCCTGAAGAGGGGGCTGCTGCTGCTGCTGCTCCCCCTGTTGCTGCTGCTCCCCATGTTGCTGCTGCTCCTCCTGCTGCTACTCCCCCTGCTGCTACTCCCGCTGCTGCTGCTGCTGCTAATGCTATTGCTGGTTCCTGTTTGCTCCTCTTGCTATTTGTTGCTCTTTGCTGGGTTGCTGGATTGCTGGTTGCTGGCTGGAGACATCCTGATGACAAAGGTCAAATTTGCCCCCAAGGAATTTGATTCTCCTACTCATCAGGAAGTAGTCTAACAACATTGGCACCTCCTTTCTCCTCTAACTTTCTTTCTCTCCTACCCAGTGTTGGGAGTTGGAAGTGGATAGGGGTGGTGTAGGAAGGTAGGAAAAAGAACCCAATAGAGTAGCCAAAATCCCAGCTATACATATCCCCTATCCACAGAAGCCACGAAGCTAAATGAGGCTTTCGAATGTTCTGCTGCACAATCCCTATCGTATGCAGGGCTTGGGAGCAGAGCCGGCACTAGTGTTATAGTCGAAACCTTAGGGATAATAGTGCAATCTGCTTTCCTTAAGCAAAAGCAATATTGTTCTTTGTAACCCCTTTTGGGGATATCTAACCAATGTACACTTTCAGGAAAAGAATGAAAACAATTCTTTTGTTTCTTGGTGGAATACCTTAAGCAAAAATCGTAGAAGCTGGGATCATAGCTTAGCGGAAGAATGTTTGCCTGTCCTTTGCAAGGCCTCATGTTCAATCTTCAGCACTACAAAAGCCAAGAAAATGGGTCCAAGTGACCTACCCTTTAAAAAGTTTTTGAGACCAGACCTGGTGAAAGGTTTTTCTTTTCAATTCTGCTCAGGAGAGGGGGTCCAAGAGGTCTTTTAACTCCACATGCAAGGCAGCCCTCCCAACGGCCTGTGTCACACCTGTGGCTTTCAGAAACGACTTCAAGACAATAATCATTGTGTTGGTGTGAACAGGAGGGACCACCGTAAATGCATGTGTTTGAATGCTTGGCTCATAGGTAGTAGCACTATGAGGAGGTGTGGCCTTGCTGGAGTAGGTGTGGCCTTGTTGGAGGAAGTGTGTCACTGTGGAGGCCAGCCTTGAGGTCTCCTATGGTCAGTGTGACACAGTCTTATTCAGTTGCCTACAGATCAAGATGTGGAACTCTCAGCTCCTCCACCACTAGCTATGGAAATGATGGGCTAAACCGCTGAAACTGTAAGGTAGCCCCGATAAAATGGTTTCCTTTATAAGAGTTGCCTTGGGTATGGTGTCTTTTCACAGCAGTGAAAATCCAAACTAAGACAATCATAATTTTTGATTTGAACTTTTTTTTTTTTTTTGAGAGGGAGAGAGGCTAAATTAGTATCATCTTCTTTTGGCATAGCCATATGATGTCATTGTTTTCTTCTTATCTGAATGAGAAGACTGATTTATAGCATACCCTAGAGATACGAAACCACTGGTGTATACACTTCAAGTCCCATGGTTCACCTTCCAAGGCCACCATGTTGATTATTGCATATAACAAACAGCATTTATTTGTAAGACTTGATACCTAGGACCCTCAGAACAAGACCCACTGTCGTTATTGTCCTCAGCTTTGTCTGATGCTTCAGGTAAATTTTTAGTGCTTCAGCTCATATTCCTGAGACCTCAGCAACTATTCTTGGCTCCGTCCATCAACAGAAATATCTTCCCAAAGCCTCACACCAGGTTCTTCCTCACTGTCCTTGGATGCTAATGATAACTGCCTCATGGGCTCACACACACTCTTCATCTGCCTCAGAAACTCTAGGCCTAGAAAATAATCACTAAGAACAAACTGGCCATTCCCAGACAGCTCCTGGGGCTAGGTTGGGACATGCACATCAGCTCAATTCTGCAAGGTCATGGAGCAGGGAGAGTGAGAGACAGCTTGTACCGAAAGTGATTCTCAGTAAGGGTTTATAAATCCAAAGCAGACGTCTTGTTTTATCCCAATATCCACTCCTGGATATTCAGAGAATTCAAAGAAGAATGGAACACCCAGAATAGAGTATATAAGATCCTGTGTGTTGTTCAAAATTCTGGGTTTACTGGTGGGGAAAGATTGGGTCAGCTTCTGCAGCTTTCTAGGCCTTGTGGTGGTCACCCATAAAGGGATATCTATACCCAGTTTAAGAAGCCCTTGACAGTGATGTGAGGTGATGTATATCAAATTATACAGTTCAAGTAAAGCATGAGGGACTACATGGAAGAGGCACATCAGAAGGGTGGTGAGAGGAAAGCCATCTTAACTCCTAGGCTCCCTGAAGACAACACTGTTTACAAAGATGGGGAATGCCAGCTCCATACTTTATGCTTGTCAAAACAAGCACCATGCCAGTAACATATCATCTGGGTAAAACAAGCCTCACTTAAATTAGGGTGAGTCCACACCTGGGATACACTCCCAGTATCTGAGCAGAATTCAACAGGACTCACTTACCAGTGCCATGCCCATCATCAACCACACAGCATTTTTCTGTGCCAAGCCCCAAGGGCAGTAGCAAGGCCACCATGGGTCACTGCCAAGACAACAAACCATGGACCACACTTTAAATCTTTTCAGGAAGTAATGCTGAAGAAGAGAAATTCATTCTGAATGAGCCAATGTTCAGACAGAGAACACTCAATAATGTCAGACACATGCTGAAGTCCCAAAATAGCTTTTTCCCAGAGCCAAGCTTATGTGCTGGCACATCTCAGGAAGAACTTCACGTCTCTCATAATTCTTGGGATGTGGCAATGAGCAGAGGAGAAAGGGGATTCCTTTTTTCCTAGTCTTTTTAACAGAAGACTGATTAACTTCCCAGGTTGGTCTGGGGAAAGACAATCTTTATTCCGCGTGTCCTCTGTGCTCTATATGCATTTCTCTACACTGTGTTTCTTGGAAAACACGGAGTTTCCTGTGCTAGTTGATCCCACACTCCATGACACACCAGTACTGGCACTGACATGTGCCTTTTTGGGGGGACAAAATGTCTTTGTTGATTTGATTTGTATAGGCATCCAAATGTATGTTATGTCAATTTCCCAGAAGGTATTAAATGACCCACCCAAGGTCAAAGAAAGGCCCTATATCTTGAGATCTCTGTCTGTCTTGCTGTTTGGATTTTACCACAGTACATCTAAATGTCTGAGAAAACAGAAAACTACACATCACAGTAGTTATTCTTAACCCGCACCAAAATCCGTCTGAAGTGACTAGGAATGTCTTATTCAGGAAAAGAAAAGAATTATACCTCAATTGTGATAGACTGCATCATTGACTCAAATTCTTCTTAACTTACTCTGTCCACACCTCTTGATATATGACCTTGAAGTTTCTTACAAGGAAGGAGGAAGAGGAGGAGACGACAAATAGTGGCCAGCAGCCTGAAGCAGAAAGGACAATGTGCTAGTCCTAAGTATAGACTTCAAGAAACCCAGATGCTGCCCATCATTCTCTTCTACCCACACCATCACCATGACAACAGGATATCTAAGTGGACCCAGTGCTCCTAGAACATGAGCGCTACATAATGTAGGACTTCCCAAACTGAGATACCCAGCCACCCAAGGCAGGAACAGAGTCCCTGCCAAGGCAGGTAACAGATTGGTACAGGCTACCTGTGGGCTGATAAGCTCTCTGTCTCTGTAGGGATTGATACAGAAGGAGTCCCACCTACCCATCAGAAAATCTCCAATGTTGGAAAGAAAGTTGGGACCTTCTAGGTAGTCTCAACTTTAGCATTTTAGAAGGGAACAAAGTTACACACACACACACACACATACACAGACACACAGTCTTAGGAACCAGAATTGGGCTGCTGATATTTTGTTTTTACCCAAAAGTTCAGTATATTAAAGTAACCACTGTTAACTATCACCATCAAGTCATAAAAGATGGGGCATTTTAACACTAAAACTGAGAAAGAATATAATCCTGCGATATAAATATAGCTCAGTCCTTTTTTCTAAGCAAAGGCAGCTGGCCATTCGCCACATATGAGTTTTTTTCTTTCATTCTGTCACAGATCAATGAAAACTTGGTCACTAAATAGTTCTGTTCCATGTGTTAACAACTTCCCTACATGCTTTATGGTAGAAACTGTCAGGAGAACATGAAGTCAATTACATAAATTGTAAGACTTAAATCTAGGTTCTGTTTGTTCTGTGACAACATAAAACTTACCCTTTTCTCCCTTGAAATAAAAAGCAAAATTAAAAATAAATTTCTTTTTCCTTAGCTGGATGTCTGACGGCAACATGGGTGACCAGTAGCTCTATGGAAGTCACTGCTGAGCATGTGCAGGCAGTGTTTCTGTCATTACACAAAGGGCACAGGCTTCATTAAGTTGGACCAAGTAACCTTTCTTGAATGGATTATCCGAGACAGTCTACCCAGAGAAAGAGGCCACGTCAATCTTTTTACATAAAAAGAAAAATTAAAAACTCTAAGACCAGCCGGGCGTGGTGGCGCACGCCTTTAATCCCAGCACTCGGGAGGCAGAGGCAGGAGGATCGCTGTGAGTTCGAGGCCAGCCTGGTCTACAAAGTGAGTCCAGGATGGCCAAGGCTACACAGAGAGACCCTGTCTCAAAAAAAAAAAAAAAAAAACTCTAAGACCTTCCCCCTCCCCCCAAAAAAAGATGAATTTGAGCACGTCAACTATACCTTCCCCATTGGCTACCAGGAGCACATCTGAGCAACCAGTACAGCCACCAAACCCCAGCTCCACGGGGACACTTGAGCTGCACTCTGCAGCAGCCTGAGATACCATAAGCTACTTCCATGGTGGTAATAATGTACACCTGGGCAGGCGATGTCTCCAATTGAGGGTGGTGGTCCTCCAAGGGCTTCCAACCACACAATATGACAGAAGGCAGGGAGTCCCTGGTACCACCTCCAGGGACACATGGCTCAGTCACCCATGAGTGACTGTTTTCTCTGGGCAATGAAGAGCTATTGCATGATTCTGTTGGGTGTGTGGAGGCCTAAGAGAAGGAAGATTTCCAAAAGCGAAAAATAGTTATAAAAGTCTTACCATTCAAAACTCCTAACCACACCATGGGCACCATGGCTAATGATACCTGTGCAATCACAGCAGGTATCTGTTCCAGCCGGAAACATTGAGACTGATGTGTGACTCACTGTTTCTTTCCTTTCCCTATGCCACAAAACCATCAGACTTTCCAGTAGAAACAAAACTTCAGTCTGAGTCCTAGATGTTTAGGCCAACAAACTTGAGACCAGAGTATAAAATACCCTTAGTTGGTAGTAGTCACTGTGCCTTTGGGTGCCTCTGTTCTGAGGTACAGCAAAGCCTACATGCACACTGAGACCCGCATAGTAGGGATGCTATAGTTGTCTTCTAGAAGTCAAAAGAATGATGGCACTGGAAGATGATAAGCTGTGTTTCTGCACCTGACCCCTCAGCAGCTGGGAGGCAGAGGTGACAGGTGAACACAGAGATGCCTAAGACATGTGTCCTGCACTTGTTGGGCATATCACCAATTAGAAAAAAAAAGCCATGCCTCTCTTGTGCAGCTCTGGGCTGTTAGATTGTTACTAGACGCCATGGTGTGGGGGAACATACAGCTACCAGGCCCCAGCACTGAATACCGAGAGCCTGGGACTGGAAAGCCTAGGATCCCATCCTAACACTGGCAGCAAAGGCTCACCTTTGGCCACTCCTTCACAGACGCATACTGTGACAGGCCCTGGGTAAAACAGGCCAGGCTTTTAGCTTTCCAGGCGTACATTCATATAGGAGAATAGAAAATGAGCGTTAAGATAAATACAAGTGGCATAAGTGAGCTATTAAGAAGGATAGAAGACAAATTGAGAGAGCTTGAAGGAAATGGCCTTCAGAAAGAAATCCAAGAAGAGCCTCCCTGAGATATTGCAGATGAAAAATAAGACAGTATCAGCCAAGCAAAGAGCTGGGGGAGAAACCGCAAAGACAGAGGACATCTCATCACACAAGGACGAAGGGCCTGAGCTGCTCTTTTAAGAACAGAAGAAAGGCAAGATGGTTGACATCAGTGTAGTATGGGAAACTATCATCTGGGCCTTGTGGACCTCAGGACGGGGTTGGGGGAGAGGGAGTTGCATGCATAAAGGGAAGTAGAGGATAACACAGCAGAGATGTGACAGGACCCGACTGCATTTAAAATAATTCCAGAACGCTTTGTGAAGGATGAACCATAAAGAGGACAGACCAGGGAAGATATTCCCCAGGCCTGGACTGGAAGTGTCATTACCTTTGTGACCTTCAGCCATCCTATCAGTACTGCATGTCAGCTGTCTGCAACCTGCAATTCAAAGGTCACATGCTCTTTGGGCTCCATCAGGCTAGAGCAAAGGTGCAGATAGCTTTGCTCAGTGAGCACGTTCTCCTGCTAAGCATGTCTGAGGCTGCTCTCAGAGCTGGATGCATGCCCAGTACATGCTCATGACGGCCTTCCTCTGCCAGCTGCCAGTCAGCCTTCAAGACACCAGAACTCTACACCCCCATGATACCAGATTCTACCTTTCAGCTGGATAGAATTGAGAGTACACAGAAGTTGGTCTGGATTCGGAGGGCAGTTCATCACCAAGACAAACACAGGAAATACAGCCAAAGACAAGACTCTTCATCCACTTGGAGATGAAGCTGGCAGATGAGGATCACATGGGTAATAACAGTGGCCGGGGAGGTCAGTTCTGACCAGGGGAATCCCAAGCTTTCCTAACCTGAGCTAAGTGCTGGTTAGGGAAGGAACGCTCAAAAGAACAAGGCCAAGGTGCCAAAACTTGACAGTCTGATGGAATAGAAGCATTCACATGAGCACATAGGATACTCTCCTAGGCCACTCAGACCTTAGCTGACCTTCTGATTGGCCAGAGTAACATCAATGAGATCAGCCAAGATCATCTGAACTGCCCAGCCAATTCAGACACACGTGAAGAAAGGAACAAGGTGCACTTGCTTTAAAGTATGATGCTTCTAGGAGGAAGGATAGCAGACTACCAAGAAGAGACTTGATACCCTAGCATCATATTCAAGGGGAGGAGGTCCCCATCAGTCACAGTCATAGGGAAGGGGAATGGGGTAAAAGCGGGAGGGAGGGAAGAATGGGAGGATGCATGGGATGGGATAGCAAATGAGATGTAATATGAATTATTTTACTTTTCAATTTAAAAAATGTGTAATAAATAAATAAAGTATGGTGCTCTAGAGTTGTTTGTTATGCAGCAATAGCTAACTAATATTGAGGGAACTCAAAGCCAGTAGGGTATTGCTACTTCTCTGTAGCAAATCTCTGGTGAAGTCACAGTCCTGTTTGTTTCTCTACTTGAAGCTACTGCTTATTCAGTTCCCTGGACTTGGATTAGAGTCCTTGAAATTCACTCTTGAAGTTAACTTTACACATCATCTGTTACCTTTTGAAAACCCCCCTTCTGTCTTTGAGCCTTGGTTTATTATCTGTAATGAATGGGTTGGAAGATTTCTAAGGCGCCTCCTCATCTAATGTTCTGCCTTTGAGTGACTCTGATCCCTTCATTCATCAATCTGTCATAGAATCAAAATGCATTTTTTCAGAGCAAATAGGCTGCTGTGTTATGGGTATTGATAGGAGTAGTGTTGACCCTCCTCCCCAGTAGCCAGGGGCTTCCTCACAGTAGTCTCCACTACTCCACTACGGGGACTCAAGTTCACAGCTTCCTAGAAGATAAAGACTGTATACCCAGCAGCCCAGCAACCCTGAACTCATGGATTCTTGGCAAACATTTTGGAGGAAGAATTGAAGCACGGACCCCAAAGTCCTCCACACCCCTGATTACAGCCATCCTCCAAGACTTCTTCCATCTGAGAAAGAGTTAGACATGTATACATCATCTGCCATGATGCCCACAAAGTATACTACCATGAAACCAGGGGGCAATGGACTTGGTGTTCCTCTCAAAGCCAGCTCGGCGAGGCAGCTGTTCCTCTTTGAACCAGCGCACGATGATTTCTCTGGAGAGTGGACGCAGAGGACGCTCCCAGGTCCTGCTAGGAAGAAAGAGAGTGAGGGAGTGGATGAATCCGAGAAGAAAAAGAAAGGAAAGGAGAGGGATAGAGAGGAGAAGGGAGAGAAATTGAGTGGGGCAACATGGCCCAGCAGATAAAGGCATCTGCTGCCAAGTCAGACCATGTGAGTCTGACTCAAGGAACCCACATATAGAGAACAGACTCTCACAGGTTGTCCTCTCACCCCCACATGCATGGTCTGGTATATGTGTATGTGCATGCACACACAGAAAGAAAGAAAGAAAGAAAGAAAGAAAGAAAGAAAGAAAGAAAGAAAGAAAGAAAAAGAAAAGAAAAAACAAGTTTTAAAAGCACAGAAGTGGGGAGGCATTTCTGATTATTCACCCAGATTCAGAAAACACACAAGAAATTTATCTCATAAAAATCAAGCATTTCTGCACGGGAGAAAATTTTATCTCCCAAAATCAAAAGATAAATGACAAACTGAGAAACCAGATTTGTCGCAATATTTTTCTCTCTAACTTAGGTGAATAAAGAAAGCATGGACCACATAGTGAAAGGGTGGCCTGGACCACAGATAGAGAAGAAAATAACATGGCCTTTCAACATTTGTGGAATTCTTAGTCTGGCTCATAAATACAACATGAGCATTTAAAGGATGTGAAGATGCAAAGCCTTGGTGCTAGCCTGTGCAGGGCCAGTGAATTTCAAAGGCACACAACACTTGAGCAAAGACCCTGCTTGGGAGAATGTCTTTGCAGATTATGGTTGCCCACAGTAAAATTAATTTCCATGGTTTTATATACACAGAGCCCTGTTGGTGATTGCAAAATGTTTGAAATAGTAATGCCCACTGATGGAGTCTCTGATAACTAGTCCGCAGCAGAACACAAAGCAGCTATTAAAGAAAAGAGGAAAAATGAGTTTTGTTTGTTGTTTGTTTAATGTTGGCAACTGCACACACACACAAAAAAAAGGCCAGGGGTATATGTACGAAGCTAAGAACAGTGTCTATGGTGATACACAAGGGGAAAAAAATCAGATTTCTTTAATGAACACCATACCTTTTCAGATCTTCTAGTTTAGAAATTATACATGGTGGGGAAGGAAGGGAAGGGAGGGAGGGAAGGAGGGAGGGAAGAAGGGGGAAGGGAAGAAAAGAAAGAAGAGATGAAGGAAGACAGGGAGGGAGGGAAGGAGGGAAGGAGGGAGAAACCCTGGGGAGAGAAGGTGTAAAGTCAGAGTCATCTCTTGCTAGACTCTAGTGGAGAGGAGTAGTGGGTTATGAACAACCCCAAGCTCCAATCAGAACAAAATTGTACAAACCACATTTTCTGAGGGTGAACTGACCCCTGAACATTCCCCCATAGATAAGGGAGCCGCCACAGGTGCTCAATCCCATGTCTCCCCTCCACAGGATGTAGCTGCTCTGCAAGGATGGCTGAGGAGCCTTGAGACAAGAGGCCAAACCTTAGAGCTGCACAACCAGCCAGGCAGAACATGGAGAGGCTCGAGGTGACCTTGTGTCTTTGACTTGGCCAACATGTGTTGTCACTAAAAGAGCCTTAGCAAGCAAACCCTCTAAGGACACAAATATGTGTAAGGACCTCACAATCTACCAACTAGTCTGCAAAGATACTGTTCAAACTAGGGCAACCCAGCTCCATCCATGGTTAGAAAGGGCTGTGGACCTGCTAAGACATATTTATCCCATCTCATTTCTCTCATTGCAATGTTTTGACCAAGCCTAAGGGGTCTACAACTACAGAATGTTTGGGGTATTTGTATGAGCAGATTTTGAGGGAAAGAGGATGTAGTGCTTTCTTCAGATTATCAAGGATTACAAGAATCCTTGACCTCTGAAAGTTTAACCTCTCAAAATGCAAAGTTGTTAGAAAGGTCCAGATCCCACACTTTTCCTATGTTATACCCATTACATAGATGGGAATGATGAGGCTCAGGGAAGGCAAATGACCCACAAGCAAGAGACAAAGCCCAGACTGTGGACCTTGCCTCATGGGTCCATGGCTCTTCTCAGGGTTCCGCCTACTCTCACACACCTGTCAGGCCTTGTGAGGGGTGGTGGTGGACTGCCACTAGGAAGTCGATGATGGAGTCTCGCCTCTTGCTCAGGGTTCTGCCCAAGTTCTTGGAACATGGTGCTCAGGCCAGCAACAGTTCCCTTCTGGATGGCCCTGAGTGAGTGGCGCCGGTACTCATCCCGGGCTCGCTGAGCGCGACGGCTCCTCTCCTCATCAGCTGCTTTGGACCTGCGTACTGGAAAGGAGAACAGATTGGCCTTGGCCCACAGCCCCAGCTGTGCACTGGGCAAACATAGACAGCACCGAACACAACTTACTCGAAATTCCACAATTTCCTGGGAGCTGGCCACCCAGAATCTCATGGACCACAGAAGGCATGACTCCTCTAGGGATGACAACACACACTTGGCCATAATGTGTGTGTGTGTATGTGTGTGTGCATTCATGTCTATGTATGTGTGTGTATATGTATGTCCGTGTGCTGTATGTCTGTGTATGTACATGCATGTTTGTGTGTATTCACTCTCATGTGTATGTATGTTTGTGTGTGTGTGGTGTGTGTCTGTGTCTATATATGTCTGTGTACGTGTGTATATATGCATGCCCATGTGCTTGTGTGTCTGTGTATGTGAGTGCACGTTAGTGTATATGCATGTCTGCATGTGTCTGTGTCTGTGTGTGTGTGTGGTGTGTGTGTATGTGTGTGTGTCTGTACATTTCTGTAAGTCTGTACATGTCTCTGTGTGTGTCTGTGTATGTGTATGTGTCTGTGTGAATGTATGTGTGTGTGTGTGTGTGTGTGTGTGCTTGTGGTGTGTCTGTGTGCCTGTGTGTGCACATGTACTCTTAAGAGAAGTTTGGGCTTGAGAAAATGAAAACTGAACAAACCCTACTGAAATCAAGGGCTTCTATCTGAACTGGTCATCCTGAAGTCTGGCTGCTTCTTACCAGGTCTCTACCTGCCTCTAAAGTTCAAGAGTTCTCATTAGAAAGCTCTGGAAGCTGGTCTTGGACTTCAGCTGTACAAGATTAATGATCACACTGGCTCTGGCAAACCACCTCCCCTTCCCAGAAGGAAAGCCTTACTCTTTCCACTCAACATACATCGCAGACTCCTACGGCTCCATGGAAAGCACATTTTGTCAGTATTTGGAGGAGACAGGTGAGTTGTTCTAGTCCTCAGAAAGTGTTTCTCCTTCACAGGTGGTCAGCAGCCTTTCCTG